>NC_141928.1:23422368-23725398 GCF_057802395.1 Ceratotherium simum simum
CTGTGTCTTCACATGGTCTTCCCTCTGTACACACATCTCTGGTGTCTCTTTTAGTATCTAAATTTCCTCTTCTTATAAGGACACCAGTCAGATTGGATTAGGGCCATCCTAACAGCCTCATTTTAACTTAATCACCTCTTTAAAGGCCCTAGCTCCAAGTACAGTCACATTCTGAAGTACTGGGGGTTAGGACTTCAACATATGAATCTGCGGGGGAATAGAATTCAGCCCATTCAGAGAATATCCTGGTTGTGATATTATAAGTATAGTTTTGCAAAATATTACCATTAGGGGAAACTGGGCAAAGTATGCAAAGAATCTCTCTATCATTTCTTACAACTGCAAGGGAATCTACAATTATTTTCTCAGGGAAAAAAAAACCAAAGCACAGATGGAACAACTAGGATAACAAAAGACAAGATGTTCAACAGAATTAGGTGATGAAGCAGCCCCATGAACCCAAGATGAGTCGGCAGAACTGAAACACCCATAAAAATAGGACTCACACAGGATCAGCAACTGGGCAGGTAAGGGGAGAAAAAGGAGAATTCTAATGATCATAAAAACTGGTGAATAAGAAATTACCAAGAATCATCCTCAAAAAGAGACCCCATTTTAGTGAAATTGGATCTGAGAAAAGTAAAGTTTCTCAGGCTTCTAAGTGGAGACTACAAGACCATGTAGACCTATTAACAGGCCTCGGGAAGAAAACCGTTGGGATTAAAATCCAAATCAAAGAGGCATCACTAGGGATAAAGGAGAGATACCCAAAGGACCCCAATCTCAGAGAGTATCACAGAGGAGGCTCAATAAAGAGAACATATTTTTTCCTTTATGTTGAAATATAATATGTGATCAGAAAAGAACAGAAATGAGTAAACAACTTGCTGATATTTCACAATTTCACAAACAGAACACACTTATGTAAGCAGCAACCAGATCAAGAAACAGAACATGACCAGCACCCCAGAAGCCTCCACTTTCTCCTTTCTAGTCACTACTCCCTCAAGGGTAGCCACTACTCAGGCTTCTAACAGAATTTATTGTTTTTGCCTGCTTGGAGACTTTATATATGGAGGCACAGTATGAACTCTTTTGTGTCTGGCTTCCTTAGCTCCACATTTGTCTGTGAGATTCATACATACCACTGCACGCACGCATGTAACTGCAGACTGTTCCTTCTCGTTGCTCTACAGTATTCCACTGTGTGACTATACAATTATTTATCCATTCTGAGTCAGTTTACTATTGTTGTGTAACAAACCACCTAAAAACTTAGTGGCTTAAAACAACAATTCCTTATTTCTCACAATTCTATGGGTTATCTGGACAGTTTCTCTCCTGGCTTTACCTGGACTTGTTCATGTGGCTACTTTTAGCTGGAGGGTCAGGTGAGCTGGAAGGTCCAAGATGGCCTCACTCACGTGCCTGGCAGTAACTGCTGGTAATCAACTGGGGCGCCTCAATTTTCCTCCAGCTGATCTCTCTTACTCAAATACTTCCTTATATTATGGTCTCAGGGCAGTATTCCCCCCAATGAGTAAGCATTTATCAAGCCTCTGTTGAATTACACTTGCTAATGTCCCTTCGGCCAAAGTAAGTTACATGGCCAAAATCAGACTCACTGTGGAAAGGGACAACACAAGGGCATAGATACCAGAAGACGTCATTTATTTGGGGCCATCAATGTAACACTCTACCACATAATGTACTGATGGTCATTTGGGCAGACTTCAGTTTGGGGTTATTATAAGTAGTACTATGAACATTCTACTACATTTATTTTGGTAAGCATATACCTTCGAGTGGAAGTACTGAGTCACAGGATATGCATATGTCCAGCTTTAGTAAATATTGCCAAACAGCTTTCCAAATTGCTTGCATCTATTTACATTTCTGTACCAATTTACACTTCCAATAGCAGTGCTTGAGAATTCCAGTTATTCTATGTTCTCACCAACACTTGATATTTTTCATCTTTTTCATTTAGCCATTCTAGTGGGTGTGCAATGGTATCTCACTTTGATTTTGAGTGGCCATATTTTTAAATACTTCGCATAAGTAACAAAGGAGAAAATTTCAAACCATGAAACTAAGAAAACTATCTTGGCCCCCTCCCACCCCCATCACAGAAACCTTCTAAAGTACAGGTAAATCCACCTAATTTAAACATGAACAAGCCAAAATAATGTAATCAAATCCTATGAAAGGTACTGTGAGAAAAAAAACAAAAAAAGAACCAAATAATATACCAGTAACCAACAAAGACACATCACAAAAATATAGTCATAAAGCAGATGAGAACTGTAACATAGTATTTTAATATGATTAAAGAAAATGATAGAAGCTATGAAAGAAAATATACATCAAAAATAAAAAAGCCAAAAAAAGGAGAATTGCCAAATAACAAGAACATTTACAAAGAGAAATGATAGAGTTCAGAACAGCATAGGAAAGAAAAAAAATTCAGAAAGGAAGACAAAACTAAAAGGAACACTAGACTTAATAGAGAGATTCCATGGAAAGTGCATTAAAGAGACTAAAGGAAAAAAGGAAAAAATTCATAAATAAAGCAAATATAGAAAATAAGATAAAAAGAATTTGAAGAAAGGTATAGACATAAAAGACAATCAAAGATCCAACATACATGTAGCAGCAGACCCCAAAGAAGAAAAGGAAAACAATGAGACCAAATAAATACTAAAATCTATAATTGATAAAAATACTTATGAAAAAATATTTGAACATAATAAAACACATGTGTATCTGGAAAAATTAACAGAGAACGGCCAACATTTAAGACATAGTCTAGTAAAATTATTGGCCTTTAAAGATGAAGAAAAAAGTCCTTTGGGCATCTAGGCAAAAAAAATCACTTAAAAAAGAAAAAATCATATTGGTATTAGACTCTGACAACACCACCTTTTACCAGAATACAACAGAGTAGGACTTATCAAACTATGGCTTGTGGACCAAATCCAGCCCACTGTCTGGTTCTGTAAATAAATTTTTATTAGAACACAGTCATGCTTGTTCATTTACATATTTTCTATGGCTGCTTTCACACTTCAATGGCACAGTTAAAGAATTGTGACAATGACCTATGGCCCACAAAGCCTAAAATAACTACTATTTGGCCTTTTACAGAAAAGATTTTTCAAATCCTACAACAGAGTAACATATTTAAGATACCTGAGGAAAGAACATATGAATCAAGTACTTATATTCAGACAAACTGACCTTTGACAAAAGATTCTCACATATTGAACTATACAGGGTAACTATTCTGGTTCAAAACTGATTCGGCTTGAACTAAAAAGCCTGAATTATGGCCTATCCAACACACATTGTGCATCTGCTTAACCATTAAAGCAAAGAACGCACTCTTTTAAGATAAGAATGCATACTTCCCCTCCTACACCCTATCAGTAACACTCTATTGGTAACACCCGATTGGTAACGCCCGGATTAGTCCCTTTGCTGACATCATGGTCACGTCCTGCTAATTTGCAACTGCATACCTTTTGAAATTTTGAGGAAAATGTATCCTGGGTGTGTTTAATGCATGTTCTTTCTTCTAAAAAGATGTAAGACTATACTGAAAACCATGTTTCTCTGGAACGCTTTCTAGGGCCTTCCCGAGTTATAATCTTCACCCTGGCTCGAGTAAACTCACCTTATTTCTCTTACCTATAGAATGGTTATTGGTTATTTTGCATCAACACCTTCAAGTATAAAAGCCGAAGTTAAACAGTTTTAAATATGAAAGACAGGAATTTATTCACATGAGCGATTTATGAGGATTCAATGAGCTTCAGACTATCAAATGATGATTACAGAACCCTGAGCTTAAGGACTTGTGTTGTGCGCTGAATATACTTAATTGTAGAACCAAGACCAATGATGGGCAAAGGTGACAGAGTACTATGTGATTTGTATAGGGTGAACAGACAGAACTGAGAAATCTTGGGGGCAGGAACTGACTGGTCTAGGGGCTAGATTATATACGGAAGATGGGACTGAGAATAAGGGAGGAGTCACGGATAACTCCCAAATTTCTGGACTGATGGAAGGTGGTACCATTCACTAAGCTAGGGAATACCAGAAAAGACAAAGATTTGCAGAGAAAGATAAGTCAAGTTTTGGGCATGTTGAATGTGAAACGCTTGTGGAATATCAAGTGACTATGTCCAGTTGGAAGTTGCATACACCTGGATTTCAGACAAGAAACCTGGATATTAGATTCAGGGGTCATCAGCCAAGGAACATGTGCTATGACCAAGATGGTGAATAACTTACCATGCAAGCAGCAAGACCAATAACTGAAAAAAGAGCACCAAAAGAAACATGTCCTCAGAAATCACAAGAAAATAACAGCATCAGTACTTCCACTGAATTTGGCCACACTGATATTCTCCTGTATTCCAAACCAATTATTAAGAATTTTATACTTTAAACTATTCAAAATAAAGCATTTTAAAATAATAAATATGAAGAGTAAATAAAAACAAAATAAGGCCTTTAACTAACCACTTTAGTTATTTTTAATGGCATATAGAGTTGATCATACTGCTGTGTACTGGGCCTTGCACTCAAGTGACAAACTGCCAAGTGAGTAAAAAAGACATAAAAGATGAAACGCCTATAAAATTACACATATAGAGTGAAGTATCTACGCATGTATGAAAGACAAAAGGTGGAAGAATAGGCTATCATGGGCTAAACTGTGTTCCCCCCAAATTCATACACTGAAGTCCCAAGACCCAGTGCTTCAGAATGTGACTGTATTTGGAGACAGCGCCTTTAAAGAGGTAATTAGTAAAATGAGGTCATTTGGGTGGATCCTAAGGATATGGACTGATGTCTATAACAAGAGATCAGGACACAGCACAGAGGAAATACCATGTCAAGGAAGAGAGGAAGACAGCCATCTGCAAGCCAAGGAGAGAGGCCTCAGAACAACCCATCCCTGCCAACACCTTGATCTGGGACTTCTAGCCTCTAGGACTAGGAGAAAATAAATTTCTGTTGTTTAAGCCACAAAGTCTGTTGTACCTGGTTATGGCAGCCCTTGCAAACTAATACAGGCTGGGGAGAGGAAGGAGTCCTAGCTGAGTAACAGAGTTCACAAACATTGTGTAGGGGAGGAAGACAATTCCTCTACTCTCTAGATCCTTCTGGCTAACAATTAAATTGACATGAGACAGAATAACAGGAGAAAATAAAACAAAGTTTAATAACACGTATACATGAGAGAAACCCAGGAAAACGGAGTAACTCGCCAAAATGGCTGAAGCCACTGCCTTAAATACCATCTTCAGCTAAAGACAAAGGAGGATGTTGGGGCAGTGGCCTGGAACTTCAAAGGGGAGGAAAGCAATTCACATAGAGATAGAAAAAACAAACGGTTTGATAAACAAATGTTTGCTGGGCCATCTGCAGACAATGGGACCAGAAAGAGATCTTTTGATAAGATGGCCCTTGCTGGAAGTCTTTTTGTCTACCACACCTAGAATTATCTATGGTGATGTCTCCTTCCTGGGACAGGCCCTTCTATTTTAAATTCTTTTAGGCAGTTAGGGGGAAGGTGAAAGTTTCTTTCAAAGAATCAAAGAGTCTTTTTCCTTAAAAATAATCAAGCCAAAGAGACACATTTTGGGGTGGCAAATTCTGACCCCCTACAATTGTTAACTGTCCCAGAAGTATGAAGTCTCATAACAGAAAAGCAGAGCTTGAGATATGTGGTGATTATGCCTTAAACAATGTAATGATAAAATTTTTTAATCAGTAAATATTTACAAGGGAAAATATTCACAAAAAATTTAAGGGACACAGAATATGCAATTAGAAAAGGACAGAGAAGGTTAAAGCAGTGTCTGTTTCAAGGAAAACCAAGAAGAAAGAGAGAATCCAACCAAGATATGTCCTGTTCCTGAAATTAACTGAAAAGTAAATAAATAATCCAAAAACAATTCAGCCAAGCAAGGGAAAGTAATGATGGCAACTTGGGATAATTCTCTAGAATTCAAAAGATTTTTTTCCCCAGTACTTTAGCTAACAGATTGCTTGATGATTAACAAACAAAAAAACATTTTCAGGCATGAAAAGATATTTGCAATGGGTATTAAGGGAATTCTGGTTCTTTGCAAGTCTTTAAATTTTTTTAAACAAACAGGTAGTAATTACTAGCAATTGTGTTACCGCCCAAAAGGGGGGTTGGTCTGCCCACCGCAAAACATGCCAATAGTCAAGATGCAAGGAGGCAGGAGAGAAAGGACTTTTTATTACAGCTTGCTAGCAAGAGGGAAGATGGCCAACTAATGTCTCAAAGAACCATCTTACAGAACAAAGACTACAGGCCAGTTATATAGGCGGCTGGTATCCGGATCGGGGAGGCATCTGGTCTCAGTGTGGAGGCACATATCTAGTCTCAGGGTGGAGGCATCCATCTGATCTCCAGGTGGAGGCAGATATCTAGTCTCAGGGTGGAGGCGTCCATCTGATCTCCAGGTGGAGGCGGATATCTAGTCTCAGGGTGGGGGCATCCCTCTGATCTCCAGGTGGAGGCAGATATCTAGTCTCAGGGTGAAGGCATCCATCTGATCTCAGGGTGGAGGCAGATATCTAGTCTCAGGGTGGGGGCATCCATCTGTTCTTAGTTCCTGATAGTCTTTTGTTTTACTGGACACGCATCTGAAACCAGAGCAACGCCCTATACCCTGATCTTTCAACTGTCATTGATGATGGCTATCAGCATAGACTTTCTGCCCCGGGGGTCATCACATTCCTAAGGAACTCAAGAGAACAAAGTTATCGACTTATAGCAGCTGGGAGGGGCCATAAAATCCACAGAGCATGTCTGGGTTAGTTAATCAGAGGTCATTCAAAGTCACAATAGGGTTTCTTTTCTACCACATGGCTTCCCTTATGTCAACCTTGTACTGAGCCGGTATCAACTGCACACATATTACTTCTTGACCTGCTTCGAGCGCTAGAGAGGCCATGGATTTCAAGAGGAGAGTAAGATGGACGGGAAAGCTATTCTTCAACTTGCAGCTACCTAAAAGAGACCTGCTCCCTGATGTTGGGTCCAAAAAGTTCAGGCAGATCAGAGGGGAAAAAAGCAAGAGTAAAATGCATCATTTTATGGTAATATTTTTAATGTTTTTAAAAGTTTCTTAAACGTTGTAATGTCTTCTTAAAGTTTTTTAAAGTTATATTTCAAAGGAAGTTGCACAATTTATCCTTGGAGACATATGATGTTACTTTTCTTTCAATACAAGAGGACCAATTACTGATGTTCTAGACCACATCCCTTTGCTTTCTATATCAACTGTGATAAAGTGTTTCTGAAATACATCTCTGTCACTAGAGCCGTTGGTATTATCAGTATGAAATAGTCAAAAAACTCTCCAACTGTTTCAGTGTAAGACTTTGCAAAACAAACTTGAATAGTGCTGTATAATTTGCCTTTCTCCAGAAAAGCATATTAAACTTTGTTGACATTGGATACAAAATAAAATTCAAAAATTTGCATTTTCAGTACTTTTGGTTTCTTGACCTTTATTTGAATTTGAGTCTAAGCCTTACCAAACAACAGAATTTACACTGTAACTAACCAACCACAGTCCTCATTATGGAATCTATGCAGTGCATCTGTTACCTAGGAAACAGAGCAGAGCACAGGCAGAGTGCAATTTCAGTATAGCAAAAGAATTCTCCAATCATGCTGGTAAATAAAGTCCATAAATCAACTAATCAGAAGCAAAGTCAAGAAGCACCATGTAGGAGTTAAGCTCTACAGAAACTTTTTCTAAAGGAAAAAGAAGAAACCTGTGGTGCTTCTTCGGGCAACTATGTAGATCTTTTTAAGTAAATATTATGAACAGGTTTCTTTACAAACACAAACTGTCAGAAAATAAACTGTTCAAAATAAATGGCTTCTCTCCAATCTTCAGCTTCTCTATTTTTGACAGTGTTTAAGAGAAAAAGCTTCTTTAGAGCCAGCCTCATACATCTGGTAGCAGACTATTAATCCAAGAATGAATTCTGCATTTTCGGCAAGTAGGATGGGTTTGTGCTGATCTTAAACAACGCAAGACGATAAAGGCTGGAATGAGAGGTCACTGTCCCCACCTCTCACAGCCAGACCTGCTTCCCACCAGGCTACAAAAAACCTGCGTGAAAAAGAAAGACTTAAAAGTCATAGATCTGTTATCAAGAATAAAATTGTTACTTTTCAGCTTTCTATTTGGTTATTACTAATGATAATACTACTCATTTCAGGGTTCCAGGTAACATAGAGTGGCCATTTTGAGTTTCCTTGAATGGTACCATATTGATAACTAACAAACAGGAAAAGGCTAGAAAGGTCCATGATTTTTAAAGCCTATCAAATTTAACTGTGGACAGCTTAGTGCGGTTTAAAAAAAAGAAACTGATAAATGCCAGCTTATACTGCTCACCTATATTTAAAATCCAACTTGACAAATTCAAAATTTCTAGAAGTAGCATTTATTTGTCATAATATCAAAACAGCGGGAAAAAAAATTTCAACCATGAAAAGTGAAAAATAATTTACATGCCTTCCTAAACACCAACACACCAGAAGCGAAATCAGTTGATAAATATGTAAGATTCTCTGGACTGCTTCTCATTACACTAGAATATCATTGTTAATTATACAGAATGCAAAAAATTAATATCTACATATCACAGTCAAAAAACAAATACAAAACAAAAAAACTAGGTGTTATCTTTTAGCCAGCCCACATAAAGACACTACACTGCCAATTCCAGAAAACTGTTAGACACAACTACAACTTTGCCAAGCCATTCTCAACACAGGCCACACTCTCTGAATGTTCAGTTTACACAGGGACTCTTTGTTAAACCTTATCGCTACGACTGACAACCTTGTATATAAATACATAAATAGCAATTCAATTTGTTAGCTTATCTTTTTAAAGAGTTCTAAGAACTGATGAAGAGTGTGTATCTAAGAGCTAAAACCCTGGGAGTGTTTTATAACTCCATTTCACCATTCATGATAAAGCCTGAACAAATTTCAGTAACTATTCTCTTTGGGCCCTCTTTATTGGAAAAGGAAGAGAAAGCTTACTCAAGGGGCTACCAGCGCCTTGCACTGAGCTCTGTGCCTTTCTGTAGAGTTTAAATTCATTTATCTGATCTAGCCCGGAAATCAAAGCAGGAACTAATAAAATGTGATCAACTCAAAGGGGCTGGCATGATCACTGTTAGATGTAGCCTCATCTAGGTTTTAAGTAAAGTGTGCAAAAATGTACACGCTAGGCATTTACAAAATTAGGCCTGCAGTAATAATAATCTGCTAACGTAACTAGGGCAAGAATCTAGGATAAATTTTTCTCCTTGAAAAAGTCCACTATTTTAAGCATACTAAACTGTCTTCTCCTTATAATGACAAAAATCAGTCTGCCCAATTAAAACTGCACTAAACTGTATATTGTTTTCCGATGAATTTCTACATCCTACTTGATGAAAATTTAAATAAATATTTTTCTATGTTTTTCCTTCGTTTAGATAATAAGGCTTTATTTTTTATGAAAGCCTCCATTTTCTACATATAGCTTATACACATAACTGAGTGCCTCCAAAATTGCTTTTTTTTGGTAATCTCCTTGGTAACCGTCAGATTTAAGTTTGTCAGTATAGATCCTCACACAATAGGCAAAAAAAAATAAAGTTTCCAGAAGTGAACAGCAGATTAAAATCTAAATCTATAAAATTAATTTTCTGGGTGCTTATTCAATTTCATTTATTATTTGAATATCTACAAAGACATAGCAACTGTTCATAAGAAACTTCGCCAGATAAATAACACAAATCAGAAATATCGCCTCCGGTACTTTTCAAAACACTATATCCACCATATACTACCCAATCCTTGGGTTCTATACAGAGAATACACAAACACATAAAATGAAATAGGGAAAGCACAATCAAGGGGAAAAAAAATCAGTTCTAACATTCATGTTCTCCCCATATGGTGTGAAAGATCTCATATCTTAAAACAGCAAAAATAAAGGTTTTAGCGTGAACGGCAAGCTACATCAACTGCTTACTGCACTCCAATTTCACATTCACCATGGAAGTTGTCACTACCTGACTCGCATAACTGTTTATTTAATAGGTAGATTCCATCATGCCAATCCTAAGGAGGCTGGGAAATAACAAAACTTTACTCCAAAACTTTAAAATATACATATAGATAAAACTGTAAAAACTCACAGCCATGTACATCTTTTATTTCTTGCCTTTAAGTCTCTATCTAACCTTTAAAAAGCAAGCCACCAAAACCAAAAACAGTCTTTAATTTTGATTTGATGTTGCTCAGCCCAACCTCCTCCTACCCAGGGAAATACATTTCTCGATGTATTTGATAACAAACACACATCACTGTGCGCAGCCTCAGATGGGGGGGGGGCGGAAGAGCCTTTCGGAGAAAGCCCTCCTCCGTTAGAAACAATAAATAAGGGACCGGAGCGATGCAAGTTCCTTCACACACGCCCCAAACGCACCTCAACATGCCTTCCCCGTGAGGGAAACAAGTCCGGCGAAGCCCCGAAGCCCCTCTCTCCCTCTCTCCACAACCATCTCAAGACTTGGAAACTAAGCGCACACATCTTTTCTTTCTCCTTCCCGCCCTCCTGCCCACCTCCAACAGACCCCGGAGCAGGAGCAGGCGAGCCAGACCCGCGCAGCGCGCCCGCGGCCGCCGCGGCGACGGGAGATGCTGGGCGGCGGGCCGGCCCCGGGGAGGCGGACCAGAGCTCGGCCGCCGGCGCTCGGCCCCGGAGCCCGCTCGGCCACCGGGGGTCTCCGCCTCCCACGCCCCCAAGCCTGTCGCCAGTGAGGTCCGGCCGGCTGGCTCTGCCCTGACTCTCCGCCTTCCCACCGCCGACCCCCCCCCCCCCCGAGGAGACAAAAGGAGGGTTCAGCCGGGTCACTGCTTGGCCGCCGAGGGGGAGGCAGCGCGGAGCCCAGCGCGGCCGCCCCCCACACAAAGGGGCTCCCGGCCCGGGTCGCGGCGTCGGCGCGCTCGTCCCCACCCGCGCGCGGGCTCTCACCCACCTGCAGGTGTCTGTGCGTCTGTCCATAGGAACGCGGGCGGCGGGGGGGCCTGCGGGAGCCGGGCGGACCGGGCTAGACGGGGCGGGACGGAGGGGAAGGGGGAGGGAGGACGGCCGGAGGGCTGAGGAGGGAAGGCAAGTGGCGCGGGGAAGGCGCCGGGCGGGCGGCGGACAGGGGCGCGGGGCGGGGGCGGGGGCGCCAGCCTGGCTCGGCCGACCGGCGCGCTCCGCTCCGTGCGCCCCGGGCTCCGAGCGCCGGGCTCCCAGCGCGGCGGGCGGGCAGGGGGCGGGGCGCGGGCGGGGCGGGGCCGGCGAGCGGGGCGGGGGCTCGGACCCCGGGCTCCAGCCGGCACCGGAAACGCGCCGCGGTCCGCGAGACCCACAGGAAGTGTGTAACGACACCTCCTACGACGCGCACCGAGATCGCGGTCGTCGCTGTCCGGAGGAGGTGTGGAGCGACCCTCCAGCTACCCACACGCGCGCACGAGCTCGGTCCTCCGCACCCCAACAGGTGTGGACCCCCGATTCCCGCTGCATTCCGAGGTAGGCAGCGCCCCTTCCTGCCACACGCCCCGGGCCACTGTCCCCGCTTGCCGCTCGGAGCTCCATACAGCTCCACTAAGTGCAAGGAACAGACCTTGCAAGAACCTAGTCCGTTCGTCAGGTGTGGGACACTTGTTTTAACGCACTAAGTAGAGTCACGCCTACACCCAGGCTTGTGCAAGAACACCTCTGACCGACAGACGTACAACCCCCAGTTACCGCTGCCCGGTGGAAGCTCCTGATCCAACTACAACAACACGCACCCAGCCCAGGGAGGGAGCGCGGCTGCTTAGCAACGCCTAAACCACACTAAGACCGGGGAAGCATTCAGTAACACCATGTACAGGGCTCAGCACAACAGCGGTAAGGTTGGACAAGCTGCGTCCTACGAGATGCCCTCCACGTTTATTTCACCTAGCCAACACCCATAGCGCTTACTATATGCGGGGGGTTTAAACTGAGTGCTTTGCGAATATTAGTTTATTTAATCCTAAAAACTCCAAGAAGTGGGTGTTGTTAGCGTTACCATTTTATGGATGAGCAAACTGAGGCACAGAGAAATTAAGAAGTCTGCCCAAGATCACATAGTAGCTGGAGGAGCCGAGAGTCATCCCATGCAGTGTGGCTCCAGATTCCATGCTCTTAACTCCCTTTCTACTTAATGCACTAAGCATCTCCAAAATAATAATAATGGTAATAACATTTACAGCATACCTTTTTTTTTTTTTTGGTGAAGAAGATTGGCCCTGAACTAACATCTGTGCTAATCTTCTATTTTGTATGTGAGAGCCAGCACAGCATGGCTTGAAGAGCAGTGTGTAGGTCCGAGCTTGGGATCCGAACCCTTGAACCCTGGGCTGCTGAAGAAGCTGGCAAACTTAAAGGGGCTGGCCCCTAGAGCATATCTGATTAGCCATATGTGGTGTTCACATCTTGGCCTCACTCCAGCTGTGACAGGGAAACCTCAGACACTCCTACCCTTGAGGTAGATGAGGGGAGAGAAGCATATGACTGAGGCAGAGAAAGAGATTAACTTCTGAACAGAGGAGAAAGGATTCTTAACACCTTGCTCTATCAACACTCCTCCTGGTCTAGGCTGAATTTAAAAATCTGTGCAAACAGTTTGACAAAATAATGCCTGTACAAAATAAACAGTTAATCGCTACATATTTCACATATGTAATCCTGTGGATAAATTGGAACCCTGTGCACTGCTGGTAGAAATGTAAAATGGTGCAGCTGCTATGGAAAATAGTATGGAGGTTCCTCAAAAAACTAAAAATAGAATTACCATGTGATCCAGAAATCCCACCTCTGGGTATATATCCAAAAGAGTTTAAAGCAGGAACTTGAAGAGACATTTGCACATCATGTTCACTGCAGCGTTATTCACAATAGCCAAGAGGTGGAAGCAGCCCAAATGTCCATGGACAGATGCATAGATAAACAAAATGTGGCGTATACATACAATAGAATATTATTCAACCTTAAAAAAGAAGCCCTGTCACACATGGATGAACAACATCCTGCTACAACATGGATGAACCTTGAGGACATTATGCTCAGTGAAATAAACCAGTCACAAAAGGAAAATACTGTATGATTCTATTTATATGAAGTACCTAGAGTTGTCAAAATCTAAACAGAAACAGAAAGTATTATGGTGGTTGCCAGGGACTGGGGGAGGGGAATATGGGGAGTTGTTCCATGAGTATAGAGTTTCAGTTTTGCAAGATGAAAAAGTTCTAGGGATCTGTTACACAACACTGTGAATATGATTAACACTACTGAACTGTATACTTAAAAATAGTTGAGGATGATAAATTTTATGTTTTTTACCACAATTAAAAAAATTTTTTTAAATACAATTCCATTTATTTAAAGGATATTTCCCTCACGATGAATTTTTTTAATGATGCAGGCTTCTAGCTATGATGGGATACCTTGTTGAACAAACTAACTCTTCCACTAAGAACTATAAAAGCTAGATTTTATTTTTTTTTAATAATTTTATTTTTTTTTTCCCCCCAAAGCCCCAGTAGATAGTTGTATGTCATAGCTGCACATCCTTCTAGTTGCTGCACGTGGGACGCGGCCTCAGCATGGCCGGAGAAGTGGTGCGTCGGTGCGCGCCCGGGATCCGAACCCGGGCCGCCAGCAGCAGAGCACGAGCACTTAACTGCTAAGCCACGGGCTGGCCCAATATTTTTTTTTTTTTCAGTGGGGGAGGGGCTATTTAAAGCTATTGTGGAGCAACCTAGGCAGCCAAAGCTTGAGAATCCAAGAGCTCAGGAAGAAGGGAAACACATTGAAGTGAATCCTACATTCTCAGCCACTTTTCCTTCTCAGGGCATTATTGACTTGTGCCTAAGAGTATAGAAACCAAACAGAAAGGCATCCTAGAGCTTGCGACAGTAATTGGGCTGGGGGTACAAAATTTGGAGGTTAAGTCTATCAAGGCAGCGAGGACTCAGGAGGCCAAGATCCCAGAGAAAAGGCAATCACTCTACAAGCCCTTTCCCTGCAAAGCATTTGCTGATTCCTAACCTGTACGTGCAAGGGGCAAGAAGCCAGGAAAACAAGCAGAAATCAGTTGCTAAGAGGAAAAAGAAAATCTAAGCAGAAATCTTTGGCTGTTTCATGATGCTGGAAAGAATTAAATAGGAAGGAGAGGTCCTGGTAAACACCTCAGACTTTCAGTTGAGATCCTTGAAGAATTATACCCTGAAAGTAATGCAAATCAGAAATAGCACTAATAATACCTAAAATAGCCTTGAACTATCTCAATCCCTGGTTGAATCAAAGTGATCTTCCCATGTTCTATCTGCCTGCAAGAAAAAAAAAAATCTTTGGTTGATGAGCCTTTATAATTTTTCATACACAATGTCTGATATTCCATCAATAGTTACTAAATATGCCAAGAAAAAAAACTAACTGAACAAAAGCCAAGAGGAAAAAAAGACAATAGAAACAGATGCACACATGATCCAGATACTGTAGTTATTAGATACAATCTTTAGAATAGCTATGATTAATATGTTCAAGAATATAAATAACAGAATGAAGAATTTCACTAGAGAGCTAGAATCTTTGAAAAAGAATCAGAGCCATCAGGGAGATGCAAATCAGAACCACAATGAGATACCACTATGTACCCACTAAGATGGTTATAATAAAAAAGCCAGATAATAACAAGTATTGGTAAGGACGTGGAGAATTGGAACCCTCATACACTGCTAGTCAGGTTGTAAAATGGTACAGGCGCTTTGAAAAACAGACTGGCATTTCTTCAAAAGGTTAAACATAAAGTCACCATATGACCCAGCAATTCTTCTGCTAGGTATATACCCAACAGAAATAAAAATGTATGTCCACACAAAAACTTGTACATGAATGTTCATAGCAGCATTATTCATAATAGCCAAAAAGTGGAGACAACCCACATGTCCATCAACTGATAAATGGATAAACAAAATGTGGTGTATCCATACAATGGAATATTATTCAGCTACAAAAGGAATAAAGTACTGATACATGCTACATGGATGAACCTTGAAAACATCATGCTATGTGAAGGAAGCTGGTCACAAAATACCATGTATTGTATGGTTCTATTTATACGAAATGTACATAATAGACAAATCTAGGGACAGAAAGTAGATTAGTGGTTGCCTAGGGCTGAGAGGCTTCAGGGGAAACGTGGGGTGACTGCTAAAAGGTAAAGGGTTTCTTTTGGGGATGATGAAAATGTTCTAAAATTGATAGCGATGATGGTTTGTTTCACAACTCTGTAAATATACTAAAAACCACTGAATTGTACACTTTAAATGGGTAAATTGTATAGTATGTGAATTATACCTCAATAAAGCTGTCACAGAAAGTATCAAAGAGAAATCACAGAACCAAAAACTGCAATAACTAAAGAATCCAATAGATAGGTTTAACAGCAGATTGGACACAGGGCCTGTGAGAATTAGTAAGCTGCTATAAAACACCCTATCAAAATTCTAATTCAGATAAATGCCACTTGATACTGGCTCCTATCCTCTGCTCAGCTACTGTTCTCAAACTGAGGAGAATTAAAGTTCTTATCTTCTAGAAGAGTAGGGAGTGGCTAGGAAGTTACTGCCTTGTAATCATTTGGTACTTTCTCCGATAAATATAAGTTTTAAGTTTCACTAACATTACTTTTTTGCTTTTTGTAACTGAGCAATGTTTTTCATCAACCTTATAATAATAGAACCCTCAACCTATCATATTGTGACAAACTTTTAATGTATTATATTTTTCATTTCTAAAGTTCTATGGGGTTATTTTTAAAATCTGCTATGTTTTTCAAAAAATGATGCTGGAACAATTGGATATCGCTAGTCATCAAAATTAAATTTAATCCGTACCTTGCACCATGTACAAAAATTAACTTGAAATGGATAATAGGACTAAATGCAAAACTTAAAACTGCACAAGTTCCAGAAGTTTTTAGGCAAAGATTTCTTAATTATGACACCAAAAGCATGATCCATAAAAGAAAAAAATTTGATTAATTGAACTTCATCAAAATTAAAATTTTTTGCTTTTCTTAAATCACTAGTAAGAGAATGGAAAGACAAGCCATTGACAGGGAGATAATATTTGCAAATATCTGAAAATGACTTGTATCTTGAATATATAAAGAGCTCCAAAAATTCAATAATAAGAAAACAATGGAATGAAATGTAGGTAAAAGATTTGAGCAGGCACTTGACCAAGATATACACATGTCAAATAAGCACATGAAAAGATGTTCAATACCATTGGATATGAAAATTAAAATACAATGAGATACCACTACACATTTATTAGAATGGCTATAATTTAAAAGACTGAACATACTAAGTATTGATGAGAATGTGGAGTAATGAAATCCTATACTTTGCTAGTGGAATGTAAAATGGTACGACCACTTTGGTTTTTGTTTTTGTTTTTTTTTGTGAGGAAGATCAGCCCTGAGCTAACATGCATGCTAATCCTTCTCTTTTTGCTAAGGAAGACCAGCTCTGAGCTAACATCCATTGCCAATCCTCCTCCTTTTTTGTTTCCCCCCAAAGTCCCAGTAGATAGTTGTATGTCATAGATGCACAACCTTCTAGTTGCTGTATGTGGGACGCGGCCTCAGCATGGCCGGAGAAGCGGTGCGTCGGTGTGCACCCGGGATCCGAACCCAGGCTGCCAGTAGCGGAGCATGCGCACTTAACCACTAAGCCACGGGGCCAGCCCAGTACAACCACTTTGGAAAAAAGTTTGGCAATTTCTTAAAATATACATCCACCATATGATCCAGCCATTCCATACCCAAGCGAATACAAGGACTTAGACATGAATGTTCACAGCAGCTTTATTTGTAATAGCGAAAAGCTGGAACCAACCCAAATGTCTATCAACAGGTAAACAGATAAAGAAATTGTGGTATATCCATATGATGGAAAACTACCCAGTAATAATAAAAAGGAAAGAACTATTGATATATGTAACAACATGACTAAATCTCAAAATTATGCAGATTGAAACAAGCAAAACAATAAGGAGTATATACTGTATGATTCTGTTTATATAAATTCCAGGAAAATGCAAACTAATCTCTAGTGATAGAAAGCAGATCATTAGTTGCTGGAAATGGGGTGGAGGATGGGCATAAATGACTACAAAGGGGCAGGAGGAAATTTTGGGATATTTTCATATATTTGGATAGTTGATGATGGATATGTTCACAGTGCAAATAGTAAATATATGGGTAAATTTAAAAGACTTTTTTCTCATTTTTTAATCTTTAAAAAGATAATTCACTGTTTAACAAAAATATTAAACAATATATTGTAGAGTTTATAACATATTTGGAAACACAGTGTATGACAAAAATAGTACAAAGCATGAGAAAAGGAAATGGAAATATTTTGTGAGATTTCCACATTACATGGAAAGCAGAATGAAATTGAAGAAGGCTGGAAAAGAGGAACAAAAAGATACTCAGAACAGATGGGGAAAAAAACAGATGGTAATTAATAACCTTCCAAAACAGAAAGCACCAGATCAAGATGGGGTCACTGGTGAATTCTAACAAACATGTAAGGAAGAAATTATACCAATTCTCTACAGTCCCTTTCAGAAGATAGAAACAGAAAAAAATATTCCTAACTTATTCTATGAAGCCAGCATTACCCTAATACGAAAACCAGATAAAGAAATTACAAGAAAACTACAAACGAATATCTCTCATGAACATAGAAAAATACTTAACAAAATATTAGCAAATTGAATCCAACAATGTGTTAAAAGAATTATATACCACAACTTTCTTAGCCCATTTGGGCTCCTATAACAAAATACCAGAGACTGGTCAGCTTATAAACAACAGAAATTTATTTTGCACAGTTCTGGGGGCTGGGAAGTCCAGGACCAAGGCACAGGCAGATTCGGTGTCTGGTAAGGCCCTGATTTCTGGTTCATAGATGGCACCTTCTTGCTATGTCTTCACATGGTGGAAAGGACCAACTGACTCTCTGGGGTCACTTTTATAAGGGCACTAATTCCAATCATGATGGTTTCATTCTCATGACCTAATCTCCTCCTAAAGGCTCCACCTCCTAATACCATCATCTTGAAGGTTAGGATCTCAACATATGAAATTTGGGAGGACATGAACATTCAGACCATAAAAACAACCAAGTGGGATTTATCACTGGTGTGCAAGGCTGGCTCAATCTTCGAAAAATCAATTAATGTAATCTACCACATCAACAGACTAAAGAAGAAAGGTCACATGATCATATCAATAGATGCAGAAAAGGCATTTGACAAAATCCAACACCCACTCATGATAAAATCTCTCAGGAAACAAGGAATAGAGGGAGAACTTCCTAAACTTCACAAAGAATATCTATAAAAAAACCTACAGCCAACATCACACTTAATGGCGAGAAACTGGAAGCTTTCCCACTAAGATCATAAACAAGGCAAGGATGTCCCCTCTCACTACTGCTTTTCCATATCACACTGGAAGTCCTAGCTAATGCAATAACACAAGAAAAGGAAATAAAAGTTATGCAGACTGGGAAGGAAGAAATAAAACTGTCTGAGTTTTCTGATGACATAATTGTCTATGTAGAAAATCTAAAAGAATTGACAAAAAAAAAAAACCTGGAACTAATAAATGATTATAACAAGTTGATAGGATACAAGATTAATACACAAAAGTAAATTGCTTTCCTATATACCAGCAATGAACAAGTGAAATTTCAAATTGAAAACACATTACCACCTATATTAGAACGCAAAAATATGAAGTACTTAGGTACAAATCTAACATAGTATCTACAAGATCTATATGAGGAAACCTACAAAACTCTGATGAAAGATATTAAAGAACCACTTAATAAATGAAGAGATATTTCATGTTCATGGATAGAAAGATTCCATATTGTCAAAACCTCAGTTTGTCCCAAACTGATCTATAGATTCAATGCAATGCCAATCAAAATCCCAGCAGGTTATTTTGTGGGTATCAACAAAATGATTCTAAATTTTATATGGAAAGGCAAAAGACCCAGAATAGCCAACTCAATATTGAAGGAGAACAAAGCTGGAGGACTAACACTACCTGACTTCAAGACTTACTATAAAGCTACAGTAACCAAGTAGTGTGGCACTGGTGAAAGAATGAACAAATAGATCGATGGAACAGAATAGAGAGTCCAGAAATAGACCCACGTAAATATAGTCAACTGATCTTTTTGTGTGTGTGTGTGTGAGGAAGATCAGCCCTGAGCTAACATCCATGTCAATCCTCCGCTTTTTTTTTGCTGAGGAAGACCGGCTCTGAGCTAACATCCATGCCAATCCTCCTCCTTTTTTTTTTTTTCCCCACAGCCCCAGTAGATAGTTGTATGTCATAGCTGCACATCCTTCCAGTTGCTGCATGTGGCATGCCGCCTCAGCATGGCCCGACAAGCGGCGTGTCAGTGTGCGCCCGGGATCCGAACCTGGGCCGCCAGCAGCGGAGTGCACACACTCAACTGCCAAGCCGCGGGGCCGGCCCATCAACTGATCTTTGACAAGGAGGAAAGATAAGTCATTTCAACAAATGGTGCTGTAACAACTGGATATCCACATGAAAGAAATGAATCTAAACAAAAACTTTACACCTTTCACAAAAATTAACTCAAAATGGATCACAGATCTAAATGTAACGCAAAACTATAGAACTCCAGGCCAGCCCCGGTGGCCTAGTGGTTAAGTTTGGCATGCTCCACTTTGGTGGCCCAGGTTTGGTTCCTGGGCATGGACCTATACCACTTGTCTATCAGCGGCCATTCTGTGATGGTGGCTCACATACAAAATAGAGAAAGATTGACAACAGATGTTAGCTCAGGGCGAATCTTCCTCAGCAAAAAGAGGAAGAAAGGGGCCTGCCCGGTGGCGCAAATGGTTAAGTGTGCACGCTCTGCTGCGGCGGCCCGGGGTTTCCTGGTTCGGATCCTGGGTGCGCACTGACACACTGCTTGGCAAGCCATGCTGTGGCAGCGTCCCATATAAAGTGGAGGAAGATGGGCACGGATGTTAGCCCAGGGCCAGTCTTCCTCAGCAAAAAAAGAGGAGGATTGGCAGATGTTAGCACAGGGCTGATCTCCTCCCCCCCCCCCCAAAAAAAGAGGAAGAATGGCAACACATGTTAGCTCAGGGTGAATCTTCCTCAGCAAAAAAAATATATATATAAAACTCTCAGAAAATAACATAGGAGAAAACCTAGATGACCTTGGGTATGGCAATGACTTTTTAGATACAACACCAAAGGCATGATCCATGAAGAAATGATTGATAAGCTGAACTTTATTAAAATGAAAAACTTCTGCTCTGTGAAAGACAATGTCAAGAGAAGGAGAAAACAAGTCACAGACTGGAAGAAAATATTTGCAAGACATCTGATAAAGGACTGTTACCCAAAATGTACAAAGAACTTTTTTGTGTGTGTGTGTGAGGAAGATTAGCCCTGAGCTAACATCCATGCCCATCTTCCTCTACTCTATATGGGATGCTGCCATAGCATTGCTCAACAAGTGGTGCCTCGGTGCACACCTGGCATCCGAACTTACAAACCCTGGGCCGCCGAGGTGGAGCGCGTGCACTCAACTGCTGCGCCACCGGGCTGGCCCCTGTGCACCTGTTAGAATGGCCAAAATCCACAACACTGACAATACCAAATGCTGGTGTGGATGTAGAGCAACAGGAACACTCATTCATTGCTGACGGGAATGCAAAATGGTACAGCCACTTTGGAAGAGAGTTTGGTGTTTTTTTTTTTTTTTTTTTTTTAATGTTCTGTTTATTGCAGTAACATTGGTTTATAACATTGTATAAATTTCGGGTGTATGGTGGTTTCTTACAAAACTAGACTTACTCTCAGGAAACAATCCATATATTTTCCTTTGAACAATTTGCCACCCTTAGAAATTGAAAGTCCTTTTCTTTTGTCTTGTTACTACTCTAAAAATGTATTGTTCTTTTGTTCAGATGTTACATAAGCTCAAGTTCTAACCACCCTTTGAGTTAACTCATGTCTGAATGCTCCCATGTACATGTGCAATGCACACGTTAATAAACTTCTCTTTGTTTTTCTCTTGTTAATCTATCTTTGTTATTCTAATTTACAGGGCCCTAGCTGAGAACTTTTGGTAGAAAAAGAAGACTTTTTTCTTCTACTTAAGAGGATTATTTAAGAAGCACTATAAGAGGATTTGTTTAAATATCGGATTACTAGCAACAAACCATCTTAAAAATAATATCTAAATAATTTCACTCAATCACTAAAAAGTCCAATGGCGTGATTTCCCTCGACACCATTCTGTTTCAGAAACAGGGCTCAACTGGCTATTGGACAACACACAAAATGGCCATTCAGAACTTTTGGGAGGATCTACAACTTCAGTGCAGTTAATGGGCAAGATCCAGGAAAAGGAAACAAGTGAATTCATTAAGGCAGCTGAGGGATGTGGCAAGAGAGGAGGTTTCAGGAATGTAGGAATGGTCACCTTTATTTCTGACAGAATAATACAGACTGCTCAGTACTTGGTGATAATGAGCACAGAGGGGCTGCAGATGACCTCATCCAATTCCCTCAATTACTGATGTGAAAACCAGGGCCCTGTGGAAAGAGTTTCTTCCAGTATCCTAAAGCCTTTCAGTTAGCAAGTTCACGTTTAGTGACCAGAACCCAGAATTCCCGCCTCACAATATTTTTCTGTGTGTGTGAGGAAGATTAGCCCTGAGCTAACATCCATGCCAATCCTCCTCTTTTTGCTGAAGAAGTCCAGCCCAGAGCTAACATCTATTGCCAATCCTCCTCCTCTTTTTCCCTTTCTCTCCCCAAAGCCCCAGTAGATAGTTGTGTGTCATAGCTGCACATCCTTCTAGTTGCTGTATGTGGGACGCTGCCTCAGCATGGCCGGACAAGCAGTGCATCGGTGCGTGCCCGGGATCCCAACCCGGGCCACCAGTATCAGAACGAGTGCACCCAACCGCTAAGCCACGGAGCCGGCCCCCTGCCTCACAATATTTTCTACTTTTTATTTTCCCAAAGCTTTCAGATTATTTGGAGAATGCCAAGAAAACAGAGAAGTCTTTAGAAAACTTTAGTAGAAGAGGAGCCTGCTGGCAACATCTGACCAGGATCTCCCAGCTAGAAATGACTGGGAGATGCCAAAGGAGTTGTAAGGCTACCACCCCAAAGTCAATCTATTTGGGCTTCCTGGAGGGGGAGGTGAGGTCTTCAAGTTCTATTCAAGGCAAATGTACTGGAAGGTTTTTGTTGGATAGGGCTTGTGAATTTCGGCCTTGGGCTAGTTTCCCATCTCTGATCCTGTTTCCTCATTTGTAAAATATACATTAAATACCCCTAACATTATGATTCCACGCAATGTCAGAATCAGCTAAGTTGCTTAATAGCACAATAATATTAGAGAGTTCCGGAAGATAAGAAATAAAAGAATTACACCAAGCAAGGATTTTTAACTGATTAAAATTAAAAGTAACGGCTTTTTTCTTTTTGAATTTTAGCTTTTAAAAAAAAGAAAAACAAACCATTGTATTAGTTTGCTGGGGCTGCCATAACAAAATCCCACAGACTGGGTGGCTAAACCAACAGAAATTTCTTATAATTCTGGAGACTAGAAGTCTAAGATCAAGGTATCAGTAGATTTGGTTTCTTCTGAGGCCTTTCCCCTTGACTTGCTCATAACTACCTTCTCACAGTGTCCTCACGTAGTCTTTCCTCTGTGTGCGTTCCTAGTCTCTCTTTTGTGTCCAAAGTTCCTCTTCTTATATGGACACCAGCCACAGTGGATTAGGGCCCACCCTAAAAGCCTCATTTTAACTTAATCATCCCTTTAAAGGATTTATCTCCAAATACAGTCACATTCTGAGATATCGGAGGTTAGGACTTCAAGATATGAATTCAGGTGGCAATCAATTAAGCTCGTAACAACCATCTATTCTACTGTTCTCATTTCAAAACACTGTGACCCAGTGCATACTTCTGAGGAGAAATTATTTTGTTACTGCACAAAATTGGGGTTCTCTGCCCAATGCACATAAACAAGCCAATTAATTATGGCATCAGCCTTTGGGGGAGAAATCAGCTTTTATTCTGTGAGATTGACCTGCAGGGAGACAGGGGGCATGTGCCATCAGATCTATCTCTCCAATTCAAGATTTGGGGCAAAATTTAAGAGGTCAGGGAGAACAAGCTGGCATGCAGAAACACTGGTGGGACAGGTTTTGATTGGTGGGCTTCAAATATTTATGGTAAAGTTTTAAACATTTATGACAGGGTTCTAAACATTTATGATGAGGTTCTAAACATTTATGATGGGGTTCTAAACATTCTTGATGAAGTGGGCAAGGAATTTTAACACCGGATCTTCCTCAGTGAGGGACCCCTTGCTTCTGATAAGAGTCTGACTTTCAAGTTCCGGTCATGTCCCCGTCCTTGGATTCCGTGGGAAGGAGGATCTTTGGTTCTGAGGTTGTTTCAGGTCACGATTTCTTCTTTTGCACATGCCCTGGCTAGTAACTTTGCAGATTTTCTGAAAGGCAATTCTTAGTCACTCTGTTGATAAGAGATGGGGTCAATTGAACTGGTCCTGGAGGGCCCCTGGTTATAATTTTATTTTAGGACATTTTAACATACTTTAAAATAGGATACATACTGCAATTAGTTGAATTACATTAATATTTTCCTATAGATAACTTGCACCTGGAAAGATAGTTAACAAAATGAAAAACATTTTTTGTTTCATTAGTCTTTATAAATAGTATTTATTAAGTAGTTTATTATGTGATTCCTGTGAAAATGCATTGTAGAAGATCTTCTTTAAAATAAGTATATAAAAATTTAAAATATCATTAAGATTTTCATTAGTATACAATCCAAAACTAAAACTTTTAAAACCAACTAGCCTCATTTTACATGGAAAGAAGCCTTTCCTTCTTCTTCTTCTTTTTTTTTTCTTTTGCTGAGGAATATTAGCCCTGAGCTAACATCTGTGCCAGTCTTCCTCTATTTTTTATGTGGGTCGCCACCACAGCATGGCTAACGAGTGGTGTAGGTCTGTGCCCGGGATCTGAACCTGTGAACCTGGGCCGCCTAAGCAGAGCACGCCAAACCCAACCACTAGGCCATGGGGCCAGCCCCAAGAAGCTTTGAAAAGAGCTAAGTTTACTGCTTGACTCTGATCGATTGCTCAAAATACTTGTCCTAGAAGAAGATGGTGAATGATTTATAGGGCTGAGAGGGCAAAACTTACAAAATACTAAAAACAGAATGTCTTAGAATTCCACTTAATGAACCTTATAACTAGCTGTTTTAATTACAATTTCAAGTCTTATAGATACATAAATTCTATTTTTTCCAGAACAAACATGCATATCCTTATAATACAATAGGGAAGAAAACAAACATTAGATTTTAACTGTTGAGCCCTTTTACTTTTTTTGAGCTTAGAGGTCGACATTTTTTTTTTCTCTTTTCCTTCACAGCTTGGCATTCATCTGATTCATTAGCTTCTCCAATTTGATTGCAAGGGCCATGTTTCCTTTAATCTTCAATTTTCCTGACATGAATGCCATTGTTGGTTTTAGTTTCCCTAAATTGAGAAAACGAGAGGGAAAAGCATCCATTAGTGCCCTTAGGGATATACCGCTTCAAGAACATCCATTATAAAAAGAATCTCCTTGAGTTCCAAAACCTGTGAAGCACAGAAATTTATATGACAGCATTTTTTTATCAGTATCTTGGGAATCTCAATTCCTAGACTTAGATGTTAACAATATTTTATAACATGAGAGAGAATGTAAAAACAACAATCAGCAAAATATTATAGCAAAAAGCTGAAGATGCAACATTTATATACTAGTTACAGTACACTGAAGGATACATGACCCTCACATCAATTGTGGTAAACAAACTATCTATTTTAGTTAATTTTCCAACCTATTATAGTTCATTAAACTTTTAACATTTCAAGTTCAGACTCAAAAAATCAAATGGCGTAAATGCATATCATATTCTTAAGAAATGATCCTTAAAAGTATAGTGTATGGACACAAAAGTATGTGTTACCATTATTTTAACCACAGAAATGCCAGGATATAAAATGTGAGCATTAAAACAGAATTGTAGCGGGCCGGCCCCGTGGCTTAGCGGTTAAGTGCGTGTGCTCCGCTGCCGGCGGCCCGGCTTCGGATCCCGGGTGCGCACTGAGGCACCACTCCTCCAGCCATGCTGAGGCCGCGTCCCACATACAGCAACTAGAAGGATGTGCAGCTATGACAGACAACTATGTACTGGGGCTTTGGGGGAAAAATAAATAAATAAAACCTTTAAAAAAAAAAAAAAAAAAAAAAACAGAATTGTAGCTAATAATGACATATAATAAATAGAGGCTCCAAGGGAGGAAACTTTTTATTTGCTACTCTCATTCCAATGCTAGTACAGGGTCTGGCAGACAGTGGAATTAATGAGGAAACAGGCTCAGAGTGGATTTTGACTTTCCCAAGGTCACACAGCTTGTATATGACAGTGCTACAATTCAAAGCCAGATGTGTTTGGTTCTCATTTATAGTTTTCTGAGCTGTATTATGCCAATTTATATATAAGTCTTATCTCCAGAAGGCACTATATGTGTCTGGTGCATTAGTAAACCTTCGCCGGGCTCTCTGTAGAAAAAAAATGTGTGAGTTAATGTATATATATTGAGATACTAAACACCTTTAAATTCTATATGGGAGTTGTAGCAAAGCATTATAGACTGGTTACGGATAGAAAGGATCAAGTCCAATTCTTTTATTTTAATGAATAAACTGAGCTGTGCACTATTCCAAGGAAAAGTGATGTTAAAATACCTAAATTTACAAATAATAGATTAAGTGATAATTTTGACTTACGTGGAAGATCTTTATTCTTTAGAGGAACAGAACAGCCCCTCCAAAAACTTAGAAACTGATATTTGGGTGCCCTTCAGCCAAAAAACTGGCTCCCTGCTCTGTCACTCTACAGTGAAACCCACTAGTCCACAAGCCCCACTCATGCATACACAGCTTCCAATCAGCTTTATAAGAGCCTTGCCTCTAAAGATATATCAAACGGAGACAACAAACACAAAACACAAAAACAGATAAAGGCAATTTGGAAGAAACAGAGAATGCAGGCACAGAAGAAAACAGAAACAAAGTAAATGAAGAACACATAAGAAATTCCATAATTCATGTCCTCATTGATAAGAGAAGCTCTAACAATAAGGTATCAAGAACAGGATGCTGGGCCACTATGGAAAACAGTACGGAAATTTCTCAAAAAATTAAAAATAGAAATACCATACGATCCAGCTATCCCACTACTGGGTATTTATCCAAAAAACTTGAAATCAACAATTCAGAGAGACTTATGCACCCCTATGTTCATTGCAGCATTATTCACTATAGCCAAGATGTGGAAGCAATCCAAGTGCCCATCAACTGATGAATGGATAAAGAAGATGAGGTATATATATACGATGGAATGTGACTCAGCCATAAAAAAAGACAAAATCGTCCCATTTACAACAACATGGATGGACCTTGGGGTATTATGTTAAGCAAAATAAGCCAGACAGAGAAAGACAAACACTGCATGCTTTCACTCATATGTGGAAGATAAACAAACGCATGGAGAGAGAGAACAGATTAGTGGTTACCAGAAGAGAAGGGGATGGGAGAGTGGGCGAAAGGGGTAAAAGGGCACATATATATGGTGATGCATAAAAGTTAGGTTATCGGTGGTGAGCATGATGCAGTCTATACAGAATACTGATAAATAATAATGTACACGTGAAATTTCACAATGTTATAAACCACTATGACCTCAATAAAATAATTAAATAATAATAATAATAAAGTAATTACTACTACTACTAATTAAAAAAAGATCAGGATGCTAGAGGAAAAAGCAGGAAGAGGATAAGCCCAGGAAAGAGGAGGGGGATGAACAGGGGTGGGGGGGGAAAGGACTGAGAGGAAGGCGGAAAAGCAGTAGAAGGAATGGAATAGGGTAGAGTGAGAAGGAAGAAGGCAAAGTAAGAGAAGAAGAAAGAAACAATGAGAAAACAAGAGTGAGCTCTTGGAAATTAACAATTTGATAGATAATATTAAAATATAAAATACAACAGAAAGGAGACACTTGCAGATCTGGTCATAGCAGTCTTGTCTATTGCAACAGTCTCCCTCCCACTGTTGCAAAAGCCTCTTTCCAGCCACACCTCCCCCCTGCCCACACACAGAATAATCTTTTTAAATAAAGTCTCTCCTTACTATAAAAAAAGAAAAGTAATAGAAAGGAAAGAATAAGAAGGTGAATCAATCTCCTAAAAAGTAAGATGATTAGGGGCTGGCTCTGTGGCATAGTGGTTAAGTGCGTGCACTCTGCTGCTGGCAGCCCCGGTTTGGATCCTGGGCGCGCACCGACACACCGCCTTGTCAGGCCATGCTGTGGCAGCGTCCCATGTAATGTGGAGGAAGATGGGCACGGATGTTAGCCCAGGACCAGTCTTCCTCAGCAAAAAGAGGAGGATTGGCATGGATGTTAACTCAGGGCTGATATTCCTCACACGCACATTAAATAAATTAAAAAAAAAAAAAGTAAGATGATTAAATCAGAGATCTAATGTTTTCTCCAGAAAGTGAGAACTGAGAGAGCTATCAAAGAAATAATGTAAGATATATTCCCAAGGGGTTCATCAAGTATCTAGGAAAATGAAAGAAAAAAAGACCACAGCACCTTGTCTCACTGTGAAATTTCAGAACACTACAGAGAAAGAGATCATTTTGATTCCAAAGCTTTCAGAAAGGGGAGGGGTGGATACAAAAGATTAAGAATAAGAATAGTATCAAATTCTCAATGGTAATCTTAGAAGATGGAGCAATGCCTTCAAAATTCTGAGAGAAAATGAATTTCAACCCAGAAATCTCTACCCAGCCAAATAATCAGAAGTTTTAGAATAGAATAGAAGTAGTTTTAGATACTCACAAAAGTTACCTCTTATGTATCCTTTCTCATGATGCTACTAGAGAACACGTGCCACCAAAATGAGGATGTAAACCAAGAAAGAAGACATGGGCTAAAGGAAATAGGAGATTCAATGCAGGAAAGAGTTAAAGAAATTTCTAGGATCACAGCTGTGAAGCAGGCTTAATGAGCTACCTGTTTAGATTGTAACAAGAAGACAAAGGGCTCCAGGAAAAACAGAAGACTGACGGGAAATCTGACACATTTGGCCGAGTATAGAATTGTATCAAGAGGCTGTGAGAAAAGTACAGAAAGAATTTGTTTAGTTTCTTTATACCTATTCTAATGGAGGAGAAAACAGGGCAATTATTCAGGTCCAGGAAAAATAAAGGTTCTCTCTGAGAGGAAACATACTAATAGTATACTATTTGACTCAGCAGCGAACTACACCAGAATCATAATTATTTAAACATAGAGTATTAATTTAAGCAAAAATGGTGAAATAAGTATATTGGGAGGATGGGAAAGGTGCTATAAGAGAACTTATATCTCACCTATCAGTCTTTAGATTAGTGAATCTAAAGAAAATAGTATAAGTATAAATATAACATTGAGAAATGTGATAACAATGAAAAATGAGTTAAATATTGAAAGAAATACCAAAAAGACTTGAAGGAGATTACCTCTGGGGGAGCAGGAGGAGGCAAGGCCAAAGAACACATAGGTGAAAGTCACATGACAAAAATTAACCATTTTAAAATGAACAATTCAGTAGCATTTAAGTACGGTCGCGATGTTGCGTAACCACCACCTCCATCACCCCAAAAGGAAACTCTGTATCCATTATGCATTAGCAGTTCCCCCTCCCTCTAGGCCCTAGCAACCACCAATCAGCTTTCTGTCTCTATGGATTCACCTATTCTATTTTTTCCTATAAATAGATTCATACAATATGTGATCTTTTGTGTCTGGCTTCTTTAACTTAGCATGTTTTTAAGGTTCATCTATGTTGTACTATGAATCAGTACTTCATTTCTTTTTATAACTGAATAATATTTCATTATATATATATAGACACACACCATAATTTGTTTACCCATTCATCTGTTGATGGACATCTGGGTTGTTTCCACTTTTTGGCTATTGTGAATAGTGCTGCCATGAACATGCACATACGTGTATTTGTTTGAGTATCTGTTTTCAATTCTTTTGAGTATTTGTCTAGGAGTGTAAATGCTGGGTCATATGGTAATTCTATGTTTAACTTTACCCATATATCCATGGGTTTAACTAAACCCAGACATCTGTGGTCAACTGATCTTAAACAAGGTTGCCAAGACCATTCAATGGGGAAAGAATAGTCTATTCAACAAATGATGCTAGGACAACTGGATATCCACATGCAAACAAATGAAGGTGGACCCTTACCTCACACTATATACAACTATTAACTCAAAATGGGTTGGAGGCCTAAATGTAAGAGCTTAAACTAAAAACTCTTAGAAGAAAACACAAGAGTAAATCTTCAAAACTTGGGTTTGGCAAAGAATTCTTAGATATGACACCAAAAGCACAAGCAACAAAAGAAAAAACAGATAAATTGGACTTCATCAAAATTAAAAACTTTTGTGTTTCAAAATATATCATCATGAAAAGACAACCCACAAAAAATGGGAGAACATAATTTCAAACAATATACTTGATAAGGGATATCTTCTTTATATCTAGAATATATCAAGAATTCCTAAAATTCAATTTAAAAAAAGACAAACAACCCAATTAAAATGGGCAAAGGACCTGAATAGACATTTCTTCAAGGAAGATACACATACGACCAATAAGCACATGAAAAAATGCTCAACACCATTAGTTATTAGGGGAATGCATGTCAAAACCACAATAAGATATCACTTCACACCCACTACGATTGCCATAAAAAAAAAGTATGGGTGAGGGCAAGGATACAGAGAAATAGAAACCCTCATATATTGCTAGTAGGAATGTAAATGGTGCAGCTGCTGTGGAAAACAGTTTGGCAGCTCTTTAAAGAGTTAAACATAGATTACCATATGACCTAGCCATACAAGAGAAATGAAAACGTATATCTACATTAGAAACTTAGACACGAATGTTTAGAGCAGCATTATTCATAACAGCCAAACAGTAGAACAACCCAAATGTCTGTCAACAGGTAAACAAACTAATTATGGTATATCCATATGATGGACTATTATTCAGTCATAAAAAGAAACGAAGTATTGATCCATGCTACAAATTGGATGAACCTTGAAAACATGCTAAAGAATGTGAAAAGAATCACACACAAAAGGTCAGATATTGTATGATTCCATTTATATGAACTATCCAGAAAAGGCAAATCTATATATATAGAGAGAAAGCATATTATCAGTTGCCAGGGGATGGGGGAGGCTGGAATGCGGAGTGTTATTTAAATGATGTGAGGCATTCTTTTGGGGTGATGAAAAAGTTTTGAAACTAAAGCGAAGTGGTGGTGCATAGCCTTGTGAATGCACTAAATTAAATGCCACTGAATTGTATACTTTAAAATGGTTGGGCCGGCCCAGTGGCTTAGCGGTTAAGTGCGTGCGCTCCAATGCTGGCGGCCCGGGTTCGGATCCTGGGTGCGCACCGACGCACCGCTTCTCGGGCCATGCTGAGGCCGCGTCCCACATACAGCAACTAGAAGGATGTGCAACTATGACATACAACTATCTACTGGGGCTTTGGGGGGAAAATAAATAAATAAATAAATAAAATCTTTAAAATGGTTAATTGTATGTTATGTGCATTTCATCTCCACTTTTTAAAAAAAGAGAATGAAGTACTGACAGCATGTACTGATACATGCTACATCAAGAATGAAACTTGAAAACACACTAAAATAAGAAACATGCCGAAAGAAACCAGTCACAAAAAAATCACATATTTTATGATTCTATTCATATGAAAGTCCAGAACAGGGAAATCTATAGAGACAGAAAGTAGATTAGCGGTTGCTTAGGGCTGGAGGCAGGTAGATGGGGGAAATGGGGTTAATAGCTAATGGGTATGGGGTTTCTTTTTGAGGTGACGGAAAAGTTCTAAAGGCAACCGTGGTGATGGTTGCAAATATCTGTGAATATGCTAAAAACTATTGAATTGTACACTTTAAATGGGTGAATTGTATGGTATGTGAATTATATCTCAATAAAGCTGTTAAAAAATAAAAGCTACTGTCATATAACAATAAATTGAATTAGCAATTAAAAATTTTCCCACAAAAAATCTCAGGCCCAAATGGCTCCACTGGTTAATTCACAGGATATAAAATCGATACACAAAAATTAATTGTATTTATGTATACTAGCAACAAACAATTCAAATAAAATTAAGACAATAATTCCATTCACAATAGCATAAAGAAGAAAGAAATACTTAGAGAATATAGCATGAACCATAAAAGAAAGAAACTATAGATTAGACTTTATCAAAACTAAAAACTTTTATAATTCAAAGGATACCATTAAGAAAATGAAAATATAAGCCACAGACAGAGAAAACATTTGCAAATCACGTGCATCTAGAATTTATAAAGAATTCTTACAACTTAATAATAAAAAGACAACTTAAAAATAAAATTTTTTTATTATTTAATAAAAAAATAATAAAAAGTCAATTTAAAGATGAGCAAAAGATTTGAATAGACAGTTCATCAAATATAAATAGCTATTAAGCACATAGAAAGATGCTCAACATGCTCAACATCATTAATCATTAAGGAAATGCAAATTAAAACCACAATGAGATACCACCACACACCCACTAGAATGGCTGTAATAACAAAGACACTGCCATCTGTGACAACATGGATGAATCTGGAGGACATTATGCTACTTGAAATAAGCCAGACACAGAAAGACAAATACTGTATGATTACACTTATATGTGGAATCTAAAAAAGTCTAATTCACAGAAGCAAAGAGTAGAATGGTGGTTGCCAGCCGGTGGGAGAAATAAGGAGATGTTGGTCAAAAGATACAAACTTTCAGTTATAAGATGAATCAGTTCTGAGGACCTAATGTACAGCATGGTAAATATAGTTAATAATACTATACTGTATATTTGAAATTTGCTGAGAGTAGATCTTAAGTGTTCTCACCACACACACACAAAAGGTAACTATATGAGGTGATGGATGTGTTAATTAGCTTGATTGTAGTGATTTCACAATGTATACATCTATCAATCATCATGTTGTTTACCTTAAATATATACAGTTTTTATTTGTCAACTGTACCTCAATAAAGCTATAAAAAAAAAAGACACTAATAAATGTTGGTGAGGATTTGGAGAAACTGGGAACCTTCACACATTGCTGATGAGAATATAAAATTGGTGCAGCCACTTCAGCAAACAGTTGGGTAGTTTCTTAAAAAGTTATATATCAACTTACCAAATGACCCAGCAATTCCCTCTTAGGAATCTACCCGAGAGAAATGAAAATATACATCCACATAATATATGTATGAGAATATTCTCAGCAGCATTATTCACAATAGGCAAAAACTTGAAACAATCCAAATGTCCACCAGCAGGTGAGTGGATAAATATGTGGTATATCCATAACAATGGAATACTATTCAGCAATAAAAAGGAACGGAATTACTGATACATGCTACAACATGGATGGATGAATCTCAAAAGCCTTATGCTAAGTGAAAGAAGCCAGATACAAAAGACTATATACCATTTGATTTCATTTATATGAAATGTCCAGAAACCATAATTCTATAGAAATAGAAAGTAAATTAGTGTTGGGCTGGCTGGGGAGTAAGAATGGGGACCCACTGCAAAGAAACATGAGAGAATTTTTTAGGGTGATGCAAATGTTCTCAAACTGGATTGTAAGTGATGGTTGTACAACTATAAATTTACTAAAAATCATGTACACTTATAATGGGTGGATTTTATGGTATGTAAATTATACCTCAATAATACTGTTTTAAAAAATAACTTTTTAAAAACAACTAGTAAGCACAATATCCTATATTATAATCCCTCCTCCCAATATATTAATCAGGTAATCTTGTACAATTTACTTTCCTTCTACCATCATGCTTTACCATACAGTGGCCTCTGCTGGCGGAAAGGAGAGATTTTTAATTAGTTGATCACTAGTTGCTTTAAGTTTTTGTATTTGTAACGTATCCATTACATAAATTAGGTCATAGAAATGCCTATGGTTTCTTAAAAGAGAATGCTTAGGATATAAGGTCTAAATTGTGCTCACTCAAAGGAAGGCAGATGGGATAAAGAATAACGAAAGGACATAAGAAGCCGAAGCAAACTCACTTGCTCCCAATCTAAACTGTTGCTATAATATGAACCTCATAAGAATACTTTCAAAAGAAATTACTCATTTAGCAGACTGACCTTCTCTAGTCAATCCAGGAGCACATTCGCAGATTTAAACTGACAGCCCATTATTACAGGTTTATGCTACATAAATAAAATGTAAATTAAAGAAGTCACCTGATTCTTTCACCTTTGGAGGGCAGAATAGCATAATGATTAAAAGAGCAGGGGGCCAGCCTGGTGGCCCAAGCCGTTAAGTGCGCATGCTCCGCTGCAGCGGCCCGGGGTTCGCCGGTTCTGATCCCAGGCGCGCACTGACGCACTGTCAGGCCATGCTGTGGCAGCGTCCCATATAAAGTGGAGGAAGATGGGCACGGATGTTAGCCCAGGGCCAGTCTCCCTCAGCAAAAAGAGGACGATTGGCAGATGTTAGTTCAGGGCCGATCTTCCTCACAAAAAAAAAAAAGAGCATGAGCTTGGGAGTTAGATTCAAATCCCAAACTCACTATGTGACCTTGGGTTTATTTCATCAACGCCTCAGTCTCCATTTTTATAAAATGGAGAAAATATTTTATCTCAAAGCATTGTTGGGAGTATTGCTTAACTCATTCTAATCATACAATACATATTAGCTATAATTATTGTAATTTCAATCTAGCAATTGACAATACATTTTTATTGTAAATGATCTTTAAGTGCAAAATATTACATATTTATAAGATTCAAACTTACCAAACAGTAGTAATGCTATAATCCCGTTTTTATAAGTACACGTGTATATTTACATATATTCATAGAAATATATATATATGACTCTGAACCAAAATCAACTGATGGCCATCTCTCAGTAGTGCAATAAAGAATAATTTTATTTTTTATTCAGTGTATTTTCTAATTTTTGTACCATGAATAGTTAGCATGACTATTAAAAAAAGGAAAAGTTGGGCCGGCCCTGTGGCTTAGCAGTTAAGTGCACGTGCTCTGCTACTGGCGGCCCTGGTTCGGATCCCGGGTGCGCACCGACACACTCCGGCCATGCTGAGACCACGTCCCACATACAGCAACTAGAAGGATGTGCAGCTATGACCTACAACTATCTACTGGGGCTTTGGGGGAAAAATAAATAAACAAATAAAAAAAAATTTTAAAAAAAGGAAAAGTTGAAGAGACTTTGATCATTAGTAACATCATACATAGATTGGCTCAGATAGTATATAGGCCATTAACATCCTGGATTAGTATTGGAAAGCAAGACCTACAGGGCACAGAATACACTGTGACCTTCAATTTATGAAGATTAAAACAGAACAAAGAATGAATAACATTGATAACTCATTAAATGAAAGAATCTTTAGAATGTTATAATGCTTTAGTTTAAAGTGCTGCTTCTGGGGCCGGCCCCGTGGCTTAGCGGTTAAGTGCGCGTGCTCCGCTGTTGGCGGCCCAGGTTCGGATCCCGGGCGAGCACCGACACACCGCTTCTCCGGCCATGCTGAGGCCGCGTCCCACATACAGCAACTAGAAGGATGTGCAACTACGACATACAACTATCTACTGGGGCTTTGGGGGAAAAATAAATAAATAAAATCTTTAAAAAAATAAAAATAAAAAATAAAAAAATAAAAATAAAAATAAAGTGCTGCTTCTAATAAACATATGTGTTAATTAACTTACCATTTGCAGTAGTGTTTTAAGAATAGAAAATTAAAAAATTACCCTTAAAATTTTTCTGGCATAGTTAGAGGTACATGGGCAGAATAGAAAATTATGCAAAACGTTCTCTTGGTTAGAGATTCCACAGAAAACAAGGTCACTGGGCCATGGGAGATCTATTTCCTATTACAGTAGTGGCAAAACTGAAGCATGACCTTATTCTCAATTAATGACCTGTGGCTGAGTTCAGCACCTCCAGTGACCCAGGTGTTATTGGAAATGATATCTTAGTCCAACTAGTAGAAACGAAGCCCACCTAGGAGTCCTCCTGAATTATCTCTCTGTTCCCAAAATGATCTTATTAGTTTCTCAGTCATGCAAAAAGGAAATTCTGAAATCTACTCCTCATTTGTTGGTTGAAGTAGAAGGGGCAGTAGAGGTAATAATAAGAATCGCCTCCCCAAGACTATGCGCTTTTCAATATCAGCAGAGCGTGTGCACTTAACAGCTATGCCACAGGCCGGCCCTGCTCTTCATATCAATAGCGCTAAGATTCTACTGCTACAAACACTTTGGAGTCTTGATTATTTGGAAAGGAATAAATGTTAGAACTAAATTTTCCTTAAACAATCAGTAAATTAATAAAATTGAAAACTCACCTGAAAACATTTTTACAAAATCATCAGTAGACATACTCATCACCACGTCTGCCTGATCAGAGGGCTCTCCATATCCAACATTCCCACCCTTGCTTTTAAGATCAAGAAACCACGTCCCACCATCTTCACCTACACAAAAGATAAGACATAGAAATAAATGCCAAAGAAGCCTTGTTCTTAAACTTAATAACTGCTGTAATTAGAATAATCTTAAAATCCTCAGGCCTATATCAAATTCAGCACTTATAGACGGTCCCCAACTTACGATGGTTCAGCTTACGATTTTTCAACTTTACTATGGAAAAAGTGATACGCATTCAATAGAAACTGTACTTTGAATTTTGATCCTTTCTGGGGCTAACGATATACGGTACAATACTCTCCCGTGATGCTGGGCAGCGGCAGTGAGCCGCAGCTCCCAGTCAGCCACGTGATCATGAAGGTAAACAATCGATACACTTACAACCATTCTGTACCCATACAACCATTCTGTTTTTCACTTTCAGTACAGTAGTCAATAAATTACATGAGCTATTCAACACTTCATTATAAAATAGGCTTTGTGTTAGATGATTCTGCCCAACTCTAGGCTAACATATGTGTTCTGAACATGTTTAACGTAGGCTAGGCTAAGCTATGATGTTTGGTTCAGGTTAAGTGTATTAAATGCATTTTCAACTTATGTTATTTTCAACTTATAATGAGTTACCAGGACGTAACCTCATCATAAGTCAAGGAAGAAGTGTATTATGTACCAGGCACTAAGCTAGGCTCTGAAGACTCTGCAACAACATGGTTCTTACAAAAGAGGAAGTGGAAGGTAATGTGGAGTCAGGCAAGCCCAGCTGAAGCTGAAATTTAAAAGTTAAGTAAGAGGGCCAGCCCTGTGGCTTAGCGGTTAAGCACATGCACTCCGCTGCTGGCGGCCCGGGTTCGGATCCTGGGCGTGCACCAACGCACCGCTTCTCCGGCCATGCTGAGGCCGTGTCCCACACACAGCAACTAGAAGGATGTACAGCTATGACATACAACTATCTACTGGGGCGTTGGGGGAAAAAAATAAATAAATAAAATTATTAAAAAAAAAGTTAAGTAAGAATTAGCTAGATGAGAAACTAAAAAGAGTACAGTAGGACTGGAAGGTAGAAAGAGAGTGGATAGCGGCATCAGATGAGCTCGTGAAGCAGTCCAGATGCAGAGCATAGAGAGCCACATAAAGGATTCACTGACCTCATCCTAAGGAATGTGCTGTGAAGGAGAATGACATAAGGTTTGTATTTTAAATAGATCACCCCAACAGCAGTGTAGAGAATATACTGGAGAGGGATAAAAAAGATGCAGAAGACTAGTTAGGATGGTGTTGGGGTAGTTCAAGAGCTTGAGGATGTGTGCCTGGATCAGGATTGTAGCAATGAGAATGGAGAAAAGTACGCATATTTGAGAGAGAATTTCAAAGCAGAACCACAAAATGAGATAACCGATTGAATATGATGAAGAAAAGGTAGAGAAGGTGCATAAGCAAGATTTGCTAGTTTCTGGCTTGGGAAACTGGGTAAATACCGGTGTGTTTTTTACTGAGAGAGGACTACTAAAGATTTAATAGGTAGTGTCAAAGGCAGGTATTGGGAATAGTGAGTTGTTTGGGACATTTTCAGATTGAGGCATCTTTGCGACAGCCAAGAGAAAATGTCAAATGAAGTCTGTCTAGGCTAGAAATATAGATACATTAGTAACCAGTTCGTATAGTCATTGAAGCCATGTGAGTGGTTGGGGTTTCCTAGAGAAGTCTGTAGAATGTAAAGAGTGCTAAAACAGTGACCTGAAGACATCAATGTTTAGGGAAGGACAGAGGAGAAGCACCCAGCACAGGAGACTGACAAGGCATGATCACTGACAGAGAAGGAAGCAAGGAGAGCCACTGTCAAGGAAGCCAAGGAAAGGGAGCATTTCCAGAAGGAAAGAGTGGTCAACAGCATCAAATGCTGTACAGTGGTGACAAGATAAGAATGACAAACGCCCACTGGTGATATAGAAGTCACTGAGGACTGTGAGAACTGTAGATGAAAATAAGTTTGACTTGGGCCAACTCCGTGGCTTGGCGGTTGGGTGCGCGCGCTCTGATGCTGGCGGCCCGGGTTCGGATCCCGGGAGCGCCCCGAGGCACCACTTCTCCGTCCAACGCGAGGCCGAGTCCCACGTACAGCAACTAGAAGGATGTGAACCTATGACATACAACTATCTACTGGGGCTTTGGGGGGAAAAAACTGAATAAATAAAATCTTAAAAAAAAAAAAAAAAAAAAAGAAAATAAGTTTGACTCTAACAGGGAGAAGAAAGATGGAGGTGCGGGTAGGGGGTTGTTGTTGTGTTTTGTTTTAAAGATAGAATAGACTTTGAGAAGGTTAAAAAACCGTTGGGAAGGACGCTGCAGAACGAACAGGTGGAAGAAAGGGCATAATTAATAGTACAAAGTCCCTGAGGGGGCCAGAGGAAATGGGATCTAGAACTCTGCTACTCAAAATGCAATCCATGGACTGCAGTACTGTCACCACCTGTCAGAAATGCAGATTTCAGAACCCACCTCAGACCTGCTAAATCAGAGTCCGCATTTTAGCATGATCCCAGGTGGTCAGTATGGACATTAAAGAATTGAGATGCACAGATCTACAGTTAGCTCCACTCAACTGGGAGGAGAGGATGATGCTTATAATGGTTGATTTGATATCAGATGGCAGGAAGCTGAAACAATTTGTCTGTAGGCTTCTATTATCTCTGTGAAAGAGGAGGCAGGATAATCTGCTGAAACTGGCAGGCAAGTGGTGAAGGGAGAGGTGGGAGACTTGAGGAACACTGCAAAGGTTTAAAATAGTCACTGTAGGAAATGAGGCAGTAAGCTGACCACAGAAATACAGGATTCTGAGGTGCTGCTCACAACCCAGTTGAAGAAGGACAATAATGGATTTCCACTGGCACAGATTCATCGGGTGGTGTGGTTTTTTTTTCATTTGTCCAGCAGGACTTAGCAGCCTGGATGCGACCGTGGGACAGCCAGATAGTTTGATTCATCCGGGACTAGGGTTTTGACAGGTGGTGACATAAGCACAAAAGGTCCAGGAAGTTTAGGATACAGGCAAGAGAGTGACTGAAGCAATGGACCATGGGTTCTAAGGATAGAAAATGAAATAAGAACAGGAAGGTGCAGATGGATTAAGATAAAACAGAGGAGACAAAGGATAAAAGAACTGATAATGTCAAAGTTTACATACAATGGGACTGAGGTAGCTAGTTTTAAAAACTATCATTAACATGTGTTAATACTATATTGAGAAGAAAAATATTGAAAGGTTTTAAAAAGCTGAACACATTCAGACTGACGAATAATCTCAAAGATAAAAATGACAAGGTGCCCATGGTTGATGATAAATTACTATATTATACTACCTGTCAAGAACCATATGCCCTTCTAAATAGGATTTTCTCTCAATTACATATGCCAAGGAGTTAACACTGGAAATATCTGTAATGAAATTTTATTTTACAAATGCCCACTTGCACTGATCTTAAATTAAAAATACAAATCAGGGGCCGGCCCCATGGCCTAGTGGTTAAGTTTGGTACACTCCACTTTGGCGGCCCAGGTTCGGTTCTCAGGTGCGGACCTACACTACTCAGTGGCGGGCATGCTGGGCAACCCACATACCAAATAGAGGAAGACTGGCACAGATGTTAGCTCAGGGCGAATCTTCCTCAGCAAAAAAAATAAAATAAAAATCAGTAGTTATTTGCTATTCTTGAATGTCTACATTCTAGGGTAAGGATTCTGGAAACAGCCAACTATCAAGGTGATTACTACTGGAGGCTGATTTTTCTCCAAGGGAAATATCCTACTTTGTTTCAAAAAAGGCCCAGATTACTAGACATAATCCTTACCCGAGAGTTCAAACTGATAGATTGCTTGAGTGGCTTTGACAACGTCATCACTGAGAGAGTCCTTAACAATTCTAAAAGTTTCTTCCACAGCTCCAGAACGTGGTTTTGGTGGTGGCTGTGACTTCTCTTCTCTCAATTCTGGAACAGCATCTGTAAAATATTATTGATGTCAATGGCTTTAAAGCCTAGGCAGTGTAAGACCACACACAGAATTAATTAATTAGCAGAACAGACTTGCTACCAGTTAGACCTGTTTGACCAAAATGAGGGCTTAAATACATTCAGTGGCATCCTCAAGCATAAATCAAACTGAAGGAATAACAGCCAAACACATCAGTTGCGATTGTAAATGGTTTATACTCTCCAAGTAAAAGGCTGACTCTCAGATTAGGTTAAAAAAAAAAAAAGAAACCACTATGAAACTATACAGTGTTCATTATATAAACGGACCTAAACAAACTATTGGAGTTTTAGAGGTAAATGCACTTCTTTATCATCCCTTCTGAGTTCAAAAACCAAATGAAAAAAGAAGACACTAGAGTCAGAAAGATGGAGATCAGAATATCAACTGTGCAAATTAGTGAAGGCCAGCCCTGGTGGTCTAGTAGTTACGATTCAGCGCTCCCACTGCTGTGGCCTGGGTTTGTTTCCAGCATTTCCGGTCAAGGAACTACACAACCCACCTGTCGGTTGTCACTCTGTGACGGCTGCCTGTTGCTGTGATACTGAAATCTATGCCACCAGTATTTCAAATACGAGCAGGGTCACCCATAGTAGACAGGTTTCAGCAAAGCTTCCAGACTAAGACAGACAGATAGGAAGAAGGACTTGGCTACCTACTTCCGAAAAAACTGGCCATGAAAATCCTGTGAAGAGCAGCAGAGCATTGTCTCATACAGTGCTGGAAGGTGAGAGGTTGGCGCAAAAAGACCAGGCAGGGTTCCACTGTGCTGTACACAGGGTCGCTAGGAGTCGGAATCGACTCCACAGCACTAACTACAACGAATTAGGGGAGCTGAATTGGAGACTGTAGCTTGAATCAACAGCCAAGGGCCGGCTCCGTGGCTTAGCGGTTAAGTGCGCGCGCTCTGATGCTGGCGGCCCGGGTTCGGATCCCGGGCATGCCCCAAGGCACCACTTCTCCGTCCAGCGCGAGGCCGAGTCCCACGTACAGCAATTGGAAGGGTGTGAACCTATGACATACAGCTGTCTGCTGGGGCTTTGGGGGGAAAAATGAATAAATAAAAAAATCTTTAAAAAAAAAAAAAAAGAATCAACAGCCAAGTGAACCTCCCAATAACTTTACCTTTAAATTAAATTTATTCACCTAGTCCCTTCATCCCTGGATTGAACTGGCCTCCTCCCCATCAGGGATTAGAAATGCCTCTGCAAGTAAAGATCAGTGCAAACTGAAGACAGCCTGCTCAGAAAGAAAGAACGCTCACAGGGGTCTAAACCACACAAAGTCATTTCTTCTCCCACTCTCAATCAGATTGGTCTCCCACACTGGATGAAGAAGGAGGTCAGATTATTAGTCTCACGAAGGCCCCCTGCCTACAAACACAAGGCCAGGGGAAGGGACGTTACATTTTTTAACTTGTATCCACTTAACACATTGGCCATAACCATTCAGCATATGATGAGCCAGGGGAGAAGACCTGCAGTCCATAGGACTGTTCAACTCCCAGAGCATGAAGCTGTCGCCACTACCAACCTCTGTTCCTTTATTTATCCCCTGGAATCACTTGTGGGCCATTTGGCGGTTGCCCCCAGAAACAGGTCAGAACAATTCATTAATTAAATTAACTCCAAGACCAATCTGTAACCTAGCCTGAAAATTAACTCTCCATTTTATTTCCCAACTCAAATTATACCCAGCCATCTTGTCCAATATAACTCACCAAAGGTTTTTTTTTTTTAATTTTTTTCTTTTTTGTGAGGAAGATCAGCCCTGAGCTAACATCCATGCTAATCCTCCTCTTTTTGCTGAGGAAGCCTGGCTCTGAGCTAACATCTATTGCCAATCCTCCTCCCTTTTTTTTCCCCAAAGCCCCAGTAGATAGCTGTATGTCATAGTTGCACATCCTTCTAGTTGCTGTATGTGGGACTCGGCCTCAGCATGGCTGGAGAAGTGGTGCGTCGGTGCACGCCCGGATCCAAACCCGGGCTGCCAGTAGTGGAGCGAGAGCACTTAACTGCTAAGCCACGAGGCCGGCCCTCACCAAAGGTTATTAAATGAACTCTAACTGACAGCATAACGATACTCCAGAATACAACATAGGCAACATAAAGTACCCCAAATTTGTTAAATATGAATTACCTTCCACTGTGTTTCCAGAGACACGTAAAAAAACAATAAAATCCTTCTCCTCTTATAAGTTAAAGTCCAAGCACATATTAAAGATGAAATCCTTAAAATCCAATGGAGCAAAGAAGATATATTCTTTTCTTAAAAATTTTTAGTCAGTTTTGTTATTGTTTTTAAATTCACTACAGAGAGTACACCCCTTTATGCCTGCACCCAGAGCAAATGACAACTGCCTTGCCCTTGGCATGGCACTGCTTTTTATTGATGTATAACATACACAGGGGCCGGCCCCGTGGCTTGGCGATTAAGTGCGCGCGCTCCGATGCTGGCGGCCCGGGTTCGGATCCCGGGCGCGCACCGAGGCACCACTTCTCCGTCCATCCTGAGGCTGAGTCCCACATACAGCAACTAGAAGGATGTGCAGCTATGACATACGACTATCTACTGGGGCTTTGGGGGAAAAAATAAATAAATAAAATCTTTAAAAAAAAAAAAAAAACATACATAAACAGTGATCATAAGTATACTGCTCAAAAAGTTCTCAGAAAGTGAATATACTGTGTCATCACCAACTAGGTCAAGAAAGAGGACATTATAAGTACCCCAGAAACCCACTATATGGCCTCTCCTAATTGCCACCCTCTCTCTACTACCTAAAGAAACTATCCTGACATCTAACACCATGGATTAGTTTTGCCTCATTTTTGCCTACATATAAATGGAATCAATCATTTAAGTTTCGGTTCTTTTATGCCTGCCAATCCTTCATCAACTCTTCCAAAAAATGCAAGAGGAGAGAACACTTCTTAATTCATTCTTTGAGGCCATCATTAGCCTGATACCAAACCAGACAAAGACATCACAAGAAACCTGTGTAGTGTAGACAATATGCAAATACACACATACAAAAAATTGAGTCAAAAAGTGATGGGTTCTATTACAAAACAAAAGCAAGAACTGGAAAAGGATGGGACACTATTTTAGAGCAGGTGGTGAGTCTGAATGGACACTGAATTAAACAATATAAGGCTGAATATATGAATACACACACACACACACACACATACATTTATCCTACAATTTGAAAACATGACATTCTGTCAAGAGTTCCTGGTACATTTTCACCCTTTAAATTTGAAAAAGGTGCCCTCCCATGATAATATCTAATGCTCTACAATCTTTGTAATGCCTATATTGAGCAATGTTACTTCTAAATATATCCCTGAAAATAAATTATTTTCCAACTGTATACCAATGTAAGTGAATAGGACACACTGTATATTATTATGATATTATTATTTAGAAGCCAATTTAAAAATTCAGATATGTATTCCAATATTTAATGCTGACACTGCAGTGAGGAAGGTACTCATATACTGCCAGTAGGTATATAATTCTGGAAGGAAATTTGGTAATATGTATCAGCAGCCTTCCATTGCCTCATCATCCACTTTTAGTGATCTACTATAAGAAAATCTTGTAACATTTATAAAATGAAACACTTAACAAACCAGTAAAATAAATATTACATTCATGTGATGGTATATAATACTAAGTTGCCATTTCAAAAATATGTTTTTGAAGACATGGAAAATATTCACAATATAATGTTAAGTAAAAAAAAGAATATAGACAATTAAATATAACATGATCCAATCTGGTAAAATATATGTTTCTGGTCTGAATTTTAAGTTCTATTCGGAAAAAAAAAAGTGACTAGAAGGAAATAAACCAAGATACAAACTGTATTTTATATTTGGATGGTGGGTTATGTCTGATTTTTTAAATTTTGTTTAAGTCTTGGTACCATGCTTAGCTTTTCTACACTTTGTTATACTAAGTTTTTCTATACAGACTAATTTAAAATTATATCAAAATTAACTAAAGTACATAACAAAATCTATTTGATGTGGCCAAAGCTATATTAAGGGCGTAAATGCACAGTCAAAAATTATTTTATTATTTTAAAAGGAATAAAAGTATTAGCCTAACAAGTGAGAAAAGAAACAAAAATGTGTAACCTCAAAGAAAGAAGAAAATAGTAAAGCAAAAACAAAAAAATTAATGAATCAGAAGGTTGCACAATTCATGCTAAAATTACTAAACTATACACTTTAAAATGGTGAATTTTTTGGCATATGTAAATTATATCTCAATAAAGTTGTTATTAAAAAAGTACTGGGCCGGCCCCGTGGCTTAGCGTTTAAGTGCGCGCGCTCCGCTACTGGCGGCCCGGGTTCGGATCCTGGGCGTGCACAAACGCACTGCTTCTCCGGCCATGCTGAGGCCACGTCCCACATACAGCAACTAGAAGGATGTGCAACTATGACATACAACTATCTACTGGGGCTTTGGGGAAAAAAAAAAAGGAGGAGGATTGGCAATAGATATTAGCTCAGAGCCGGTCTTCCTCAGCAAAAAGAGGAGGATTAGCACGAATGTTAGCTCAGGGCTGATCTTCCTCACACACACACACACAAAAACAGTACGGAATCAGAAAAGAGAAAAGCAGTAGAATGAAAAATAAACTAAAATTTAAAATCTGTTTCTTTTGAGAAAAAATAAGATACAATAAAATTGGCAACTTTCTGGCAAATTTAATCAAGGATAAAAGGAGAGAAAAACTTTAAAAAGAGAAAAGGGATAAAATAAATATGGAAAGTTAAAAAATTATAAGTGAATATACTACATGTCCACAGAAATAAATTTTAAAACTTCAAATGGACAATTCTGATTTTTTATTTTAGAAAAAGCCAATAATTTAATGAGAAAATAAATACATTTCCAAAGAAAGAACTTCAGAAAAGACCAAACGATTTAGCAGATGAGATATTTCAAACCTTCAAGGAAAAGAACATAGGAAAAAAGCTAACTGATTACCATATTCAAAATACAACAAATTTATTACACTAAAAAATATAGACACTAATCTAACTTTTATCTGATTAAAAAAAAATTCCTGGGCCAGCCGGACGGCATAATGCTTAAGTTCAATGCGCTCCACTTCAGTGGCCCGGGTTTGCAGGTTCAGATCCTGGGCGCAGAGCTACACCACTCATCAAGCCGTGCTCTGGTGGCCTCCCACATACAAAACAGAAGAAGATGGGCACAGATGTTAACTCAGGGCCACTCTTCCTCAAACAAAAAGAAGAAGACTGGCAACAGGTGTTAGCTCAGGGCCAATCTTCCTCACCAAAAAAAAAAAAATCGTAACCAACATCTAATCCCTTACTTATGGGTAAAATCTAAAGATTTCTCCTTTAAAATTCAGAATAAAATAAGAATACGTAAAATAAATATTTTCAATTAACCTCCTGGAAGTTCAAGTCAGTGTATTAAAACATATACCAGAAATAATCCTATAAAGTGTGATTATTATATACAGACAGTTAGATCACTTAGAAAATTCAAGATACTCAATGATAATTACAGCAACTAACGTTTATAGGGGGCTGACTACATCAAATTCACAAGAGGATACACTATGATAGTTACTTAATCCTCTCAATACTTGTATAAGGAAAGTTAGAGATGAGAAAATTGTCTCAGAAAGCTGAAGTGACTTGTCCAAGGTCATAGATATAAGTAAGTGGCAGGGGCAGGATTTAAACCCAGATCTGTCTTACTTACTCCAAAGTCTATGCTTTCAACGACTACTGTCTATCAGAGACTATTAAAAGTCTTAAAAAAAAAAAAAAAACTCACAAGATGACCAGATATAAATACACAAAAGTTAGTTTCCCCTTTTGATTTATAACTTGCCTTGTCCCAGAAAGCATTTCAATTTGTTTAAGAAAATAAACACAGTGCAAGATTAAATTAAAGTAAAAAAGAAGTGTGAGGTTTTAAAATGGCAACTGGAATATTCAGCAACTCACCCACGGTTCCCTGGTAGTAAGTGGCACAGCAGGAATTCAAACCCAGGCAGGCTGACTCCAAAGCCTGCAGCTTTATCACTGAGTAATACTTCCTCCACATTTTCGTCTACATCTATCTAATTTTTACATAGCCAACATAAATGCTGAACACAGCACCAAGACCTAAACTCACCAGAACTGGACCAAGCAGAAGCTGCTAAAAGCGGGGATAGCAAAGACACAGGCTTCCTTCATGTTCCCATAGGCAGGAAATATATAGGCAGGATTTAGTTTTGGTAGTTACGTCAGAGAGAACTAAATTTGTCATATAAATAACTGCCGGAGGGCCGGCCCCGTGGCTTGGCGGTTGGGTGCGTGCGCTCCGCTGCCGGCGGCCCGGGTTCGGGTCCCGGGTGCGCACCGAGGCACCGCTCCTCCGGCCATGCTGGGGCCGCGTCCCACATACAGCGACTGGAAGGATGTGCAGCTATGACAGACAACTATGTACTGGGGCTTTGGGGGAAAAATAAATAAATAAAACCTTTAAAAAAAATAAATAAATAAATAAATAAATAACTGCCGGAACTTCTCCCTAACTAGTAGGTGACTATTGCAGGTGATTTGTCTATTAATCAAGATACATCATCAGTATCATCTGAAGTGCCCAGAAGATTGCAGCAAAAACTTTAGTGCAGCCTGGAAGACATTTGCCAAGCGATAAATTGCATAATTTATCCCCTGGAATATTTAGATGTCGCACGATGACTGTGCAAGAGAACAAAACTTCAGAAGACAAAAAACAAACCAGTAATATATTTGAAAGATACAGTCAGTACACTACAAATATGTAAGCTTTATTGGAAAAGAGACACTTAGAGAATTTATTTTTTATTTATTTTTTAATTTATTTTATTTACAGCATCTAAATAATTTTTTTTTTTTTAAAGATTTTATTTATTCATTTTTTTCCCCCCAAAGCCCCAGCAGATAGTTGCATGTCATAGGTTCACATCCTTCCAGTTGCTGTACGTGGGACTCGGCCCCGCGCTGGACGGAGAAGTGGTGCCTCGGGGCGCGCCCGGGATCCGAACCCGGGCCGCCAGCATCAGAGCGCGCGCACCCAACCGCTAAGCCACGGAGCCGGCCCTAAATAATTTTTTTAAAGAGGTATATGGCTAGCAGCCCCTGACACAGCCTCTCCTAACTTCATACTAAATAAATACAAAAATGTATTTTAAAAAATACAAATACTAAACATCACCTAGACTGACACACAATCTATTGTCAGAATCTAGGGAGAAATGGTCAGTAAGTCTAAGGTAGCCAGAGTCGGCCTAAGAAACACAGGACTGCCTGTGCTTCGCCTCGTGCAAGATCTCGAAGGAAGAAGAATTCTGCTCACCTAAACAAAGAGGAAAGGTTCTCACATTTTTAAACCACTGGATCAGACTCTAGGCTGGCACCAACGAGAAGACTAGGATTTGTCCGTCTGTTCTATGAAGCTGCTTTTTAAGAAAGCCTCCATCTTTCAAATCACACTTCAAAGCTTGTAGCTCCCAAATAACAGAGGAGCAGACAGCTGGGGGAGCCCTGGTGGTGGTTCATCCGGGAAGTACGTGCCCCAAAGCCTGTAAGACTGATCAAGATGGGGAGGGGAAGAACCCTGGCAGGAGGGCATGCTGGGGTGAGTAGCTGTTAAGCAGAGGAGGTAAAAGAAGGTCCCATGTCAGCCTTGCACACTGGCACTAGCTATATGCCTAACAGGTACCATAAGAGAAACTACAGCTCTGAGAGAGGATTTCCACCAGATGGACAGGGAGTGGAGCCAAAAGCAACTTATACATCCCTATCATTTGCCTACACTAGCTCTAGAGATATCTCTTTATATGAGGATGAATTAACAGGGAAAAAAGTAACCCGATGCCTTTGAAAAAACAAGGTACCACAAGGGTAATGGAAGGTTATTCTGAAGAGCAAAAGACTATATCTAAAAATAACTTACTATGAAACCCACGAGAATTCCTCCACATGAAAACTATATGAAACAGGGGTGGAAAGTCATATATAACTGGCTGAGATGAAAAGACAATAGAATAAAATGAAAAAGGAAATGGGAAACATGAGAAACAAAAAGTACAACAGCAAAATTAAACTAAGCATTAGAGGCAATATGGGACAGATGGAAGTGGCAAAATCTTAGCAGTAACATAGAGTACAAACCTTAAAAGGCCTCCCAGAATGCAGAAGAAAAGAACAAAAAGATGGAAATAATAAGAGATGAGGTTAACTACAGGGGAAAGGGAAAGAGTAGTCAGGCTAAGAATAAGTGTTTCTGAGGAAAATCCAGAACAACTGGAACAGAAACAATTAAAACTATAACTAAAGAAAACAACAAAAATAAACTGGAGGTAAAAAGAAATAAAAGACTGAGTGAGCTCCCTGTGTTACAGTGTGTGGGGGGGTATCAATGAAGAAATGACAGTATTGCTTTTAATATGAGGAAAAAAGCACATTAAAATTATACACGTAGTGGGGCCGGCTCCGTGGCTTAGCGGTTAAGTGCGCGCGCTCTGATGCTGGCGGCCCGGGTTCGGATCCCGGGCGTGCCCCAAGGCACCACTTCTCCGTCCAACGCGAGACCGAGTCCCACGTACAGCAACTAGAAGGATGTGAACCTATGACATACAACTATCTACTGGGGCTTTGGGGGGAAAAAAATGAATAAATAAATAAAATCTTTAAAAAAAAAAAAAAATTATACACGTAGTTTACAATATATTACATAATTACATACAGATTATATGAAACAAATATATATGTAGCACTGATTCCAGAAAAGGTACAATCAAATGTTAACAGGATTATTAAGTAGTGGGTACAACAGAAATGTGAGCCTCTTCCCCCTGGAAATGAGGGACATACACTGACCTCTGAGAGAGAAACTGTGAACTCAACATACAATGGATCTGGATCTGGATGTAAAAAATCGCCTGAAGGAGATAAGTTAGATCCCAGGCCAGATATACTGGACTATCAGCTATAAGACTATATTATATTAATATATCTACAGAAAATGTCAAGCGGAATTGCAGTTTACTTAACCAGGAAGACTAGGGAAAAGAGAGCTACAGAGGTAAATGCTCTCTCCAGCACTGTATGGGGAAGAGAAGCTTTAGCCAGAGGAATTGGAGTATTCTGAACAGAAGGATGAGGGCATCCCTCACGTGGAGATGGATATACGGATTGCAGTCAATGCACTGGACATATTCTGATCCCATAGGCAAAACTGTCCCTATCAAAGCCTGATGACAATAAACATTTATCTTACATTTTACTTATCTAACCACTCTTGTCCTGATTCCATGGTCATGAAACACCCTTCTGATTATGATTCTGTTCCCTATGTAATCACGCCCAACGGGAGAGAATAGGCTGATCATAGCAACTACACATTTAGTCCATGAAATGGCAACTCTTCATTATAAATTAATAAATTGGATTACTGGCGGGGTAATAGGCTAATTTAAAGGACTTGAAGTATTCTGGAGTTAGGAAAGCAATTTAAGTTTACTGGTTAAGGTTATGGGCTTTGGAATCAGAGAAATATGAATTTAAATCTTGGCTCTACCACCTACCAGCTGTGTGATCTCAGATATAAAATGAGGATAATAATACCTGTCTTGTAGGATCATAAATATTAAATGAGACAATGCATGCAAAGTACTTAGCACAGTGTTTGGCACATAGTAGATGACCAATAAATATCTGTTGAAAAACAAAATGAATACACATGCTTAATAAGTGGTTCTTATTATTTAAATTTGGAATTTAAATGAGCTCAGTTTATGTATATCGTCCTCCAAAAGAGAGATCCAATCTTAGGATGCTGGGCAAAAACCATGATTTTGGACTTGCGTAATTTGAAGACTAGACTCTTCCAGACTCTGATAAGCTCTCTAATTCCTGCTATTTTTTTAAGAGGCCTTTTCAGAAAAAGACTGACGGCCTTGTTTTAATACTCTGATACATCCATGCGGCAACCAAATCAAAGATCTAATGTTTTAAATGTTTAAAATTTTAAAAAGAGCTATCTCTAGGTAGTGGGATTATTAATAACTTTTTTCCTTTCTATATATTTTTGTGTGTGTGTCAGGAGGATCAGCCCTGAGCTAACATCCATGCTAATCCTCCTCTTTTTGCTGAGGAAGACCAGCTCTGAGCTAACATCTATTGCCAATCCTCCTCCCTTTTTTTCCCCAAAGCCCCAGTAGATAGTTGTATGTCATAGTTGCACATCCTTCTAGTTGCTGTATGTGGGACGCGGCCTCAGCATGGCCGGAGAAGCGGTGCGTCAGTGCGTGCCCGGGATCCGAACCCCGGCCGCCAGTAGCGGAGAGCGCATGCTTAACCACTAAGCCACGGGGCGGGCCCCCTTTCTATATTTTTTGCATGTTCTGTAATACAAAAAAAAAAAGTTGCCTCTTTTATTACCTAAATAATTTTTTTAAACTATCTCAAAAAATTTGGACAAAAAAAATACAGACAGAAGAGATAAGATTAAGCTGGAAATAAGGTTTGACACTAAAATGCACTGTGGTAAGGTTCTATAGTTGCGGTAAGGTTGTACAGGTTTGCTGAAGGAAATCTGTTCCTAAATTTTCTAGCAGCTGTTTAAAGAATCTATGATCACTTAGGAGACTCACAGTGTCTATAAGATAAAAATAAGGTAAGAGCCCAGAAGAAGCACAGCTATTCTTGTTAGCAAACCATGAGAGAAATTCTCCCTGTGGGTATTTGATACAAGAGTATTTCTTCTGACATCTTTCAGTAAACTAGCGGCATAATGCCACAACACAAAGACTCAAATGTAAACTCTGGACCAATTCAAGGGGGCTATTGTCTCTGAATTACAAAAACAAAACAAAGTAAAACCAAAACCTCCTTTGAAGTTAATTTCTCCCAGAAAGTAGTCACCTAGCCACAAACTCTGAGAATGGTGTTAGAGGTACTTTGATGTGACATGTTTTTCCTCAAAATAAAATAACACGTCAACACAAAATACCTAAAGACAGTGCCAGGGAAAAGAAATAAAACCTTAAAAAAGGGGTTCTTTTTAACCAATTAAAAAGAATATTTTAAGGGCCGGCCCCGTGGCTTAGTGCTTAAGTGCGCGCGCTCTGCTGCTGGCAGCCTGGGTTCGGATCCCGGGCGTGCACGGACGCACCACTTCTCCGGCCATGCTGAGGCCGCGTCCCACATACAGCAGCTAGAAGGATGTGCAGCTATGACATACAACTATCTACCGGGGCTTTGGAGGGAAAAAATAAATAAATAAAATCTTAAAAAAAAAAAAAAGAATATTTTAAGAACTTCTTACTGGTATAAGGAAAAGACAACCTTCTTTGCTAGAATTAACTAAGACCTCACATTACTCGTCTAGTTGAAATTACAAAATGGTTTAAAAGCAGAAGGCAAAAATATCCAAATCTATATTCTGGAATAAATACATAAGTCAGTATTTTCATTTTCCTACATAAAATATGGTCTACAGCTTACCATGTGATTCCATTTTCTTGGTAATTGTATCTGGTTGTTCATCTAAGAAGAAATCTGGTAACAAAGGATGGCCTGAAAAATTGACCCCAAAAATAATCAGGTTAATGTAACAACTTCAATATATATTAAGATTTTAACATCTGTTTAATAAACATTATATCTGTTTTCATTTTAACGATCATTCTGGTGCAGTGGAAAAGACCCCCATGAGAACTGTCAAACTACCGATCTTCATTAAGCTAAAATATTTTTCCCATAACCCAGTTATCCTCTTTTCCTATGGCAAATTTCATCTTTAAGATCCAACCACAGTCACCTGCTATGTTAAGCCCTTAACTGCTCTCCCAGGAGCCTCTGCCCCCTTCTCATCTATCCATGCAACCCTTCTGTCCTACATCCCTCCAAAGAGCTCATGACTCATTTCTTACCTAGCCCCCGGACAGAGGGGAGTTCCTCATTAAGAAGGACTTCTTTCCCATCTCTGTCTGACTTTCCCTCTCCGAAGATTAGAAAAACTGAAGGGCAGGAGTGCATTGGTCTTTGTTATATCCTAACACTTATCATAGTACCTAATCATATTAAGTTCTCAACATTTGATAGGATTTTTTTTTTTTTTTTTTTTAAAGATTTTATTTATTCATTTTTTTCCCCCCAAAGCCGCAGTAGATAGTTGTATGTCATAGGTTCACATCCTTCTAGTTGCTGTACGTGGGACTCGGCCTCGCGTTGGACGGAGAAGTGGTGCCTTGGGGCGCGCCCGGGATCCGAACCCGGGCCGCCAGCATCAGAGCGCGCGCACTTAACCGCTAAGCCACAGAGCCGGCCCTGATAGGATTTTTAATTTAAATCAAATTTAAAATTTTGTGCACAATGACACTGTATCTTTAAAACCTACAGTGATAACCGCACTGAACCAGGACTCAGCAGACCTGGGCCTGGTTCGGGTTCTGCCAGGTACTAGCAGACTGCTCGCAGGCAAAGGCTTCATCTCTTTGCGCCTGTTTTTCTACTGTAAATATTAACTACTGAACGCTGTGGTTGTACTCATGTGCCAGGCATGGTGCCAAGCACCTTGTACAAATTATTGCATCTAGTTCTTACAAAAATTCTGTGTGGTAGGTATCCTTCCCCTAATTTTACCAGTAAGGAAAGTGAGGCTCAGAGAAAGTGGGTGACATGCCTAACGCTGCACAGCTAGCGAGCAGCCAGGCCGGAATCTGAGTTTGGATTGTTGTCTCCCAAATTCCATGTTCTTAATCACTGAACAATACTTCTTTCCTCACGGGATTGCTATGAAGGTTAAATAGACAATGTGTATAAAAGTGCCTTATAAAACTGTAAAGAGCTATTTAATTCAATTCAGTTCAAACTGAAGAGACAGGATGACAGAAATACAAACGTGATTCTGTCGCCTAGAAGTTCAACTTCATGAATAATATTTAAAATATACTTGAGCACAAATAACTATAACTCCCATTAATGGCTATATTGTATATGATTTAGTATATATTTTATCTTATACATAAAGCAAAAATGCATTATCATCACCATCATTACCTGCAATTACAGACAGAAAGAGTTATTTTTGAACAACAGCTTCCCAAGAACTTCTCAAATCACACCCTGCTCACTCACCTTCACCATCTCTCATGAAGCTATTTTAAGAGGCTGCACTTAAGAGACAAACATTTGGAAAGAGATCATAATCTTAAAAAGTTCTCGTAAAAAACCCACTACTGTATCATCTGTTAGCATATCCTTGAATAAAATTTTTACTCTGTAATTTTAAGACCAACTTAAAAACTAATTTTCATTTTTGGTTTCAAGATCGGGAAATGGCTAATAGCCGATGTGATCTGTATCTATATATTACTTTAAAAGCCCTCAACTCACTTTTATTTTTTCCTCTCTCTCTTTTTAAAGTTGTGTTGGTATGGGTTTCCTCTTCACTGGGAGGACAGCTTTTAAAAGAGCATACTAATTTTATAATCACATAAACATGCACGCAAAACATATGTGTGTTCATTGCAGAAAATAAGGAAAAACACATCACTACTTTTAAAAACTATAAGCATTACCTGGTTTAACAGCATAGATGTCAAAATTTTTTATTCCTTCTTCTCTTAAGATATTTTCATCAATAATAAAGTTGCCAGTAAAACTTTTTGGCTTTTTGAAAATGGTATATGCAGCATCTGCAATAATATCAACCTTTCTACATTGGCTCTCGATACCAGATCCTCCCAGCATATCCATAGCAGCAGTGTGTATGGCTGTAGAGAAAACAAACACACACATACATAACTCCAAATCAAATAATAGGACTGTGGAAGTAACAAGAAAAACAGCTCATCTCTTTATTTCTCAGGTGATGAAAACAAGGTCCAGAGAACTGAAAGGATTTGCCAAATGTCCTATTGACATGACTGGGTAGAAAACCCAGCTCCTTATTCTACACAACACTGCCTTGTACAGAATCCCTTCATGAGACTCACAGAAAAATTTGATTAGACTTCTGATTTAGAATGCTCAAGAATCTGCATACCATTCTTGACAGTCAAGAAAGCCAGTAAGGTATAATAGAAAGAGCACTGAGCTATAAATCAGGTAACTGGGATTTTTATGCCCACTATGCTGTGACCTTGGGCAAGCCACTTTAATATCTTTGGCCTCAGTTTCCTGTCTCTAAAGATGCTCTAAAGGAGCATCTTTCCTAAGTTTATTGTCTCTCTTTCTCCTCTACTAGAAATATAGAGACTATGTTCTTGTTCATCACTGTATCCCCAGTGCCTAAAGCAACGACAAATGCACCATAAGCACGCTGTAAATAGTGGGTGAATTTCTGGGGGTCCCTTTTAAGTTCAGATACTACTTTTATGTCAGAAATACTAGAAAATATAGAGAAACAAAGAATTTTTAAGTTATCTATAATCCCCCTACCCAGAGATAATTACTATTATTATCTGCATATAATTTTCACTGTTTTCAGTGCACATACTTTTTAAAGATTTTATTTATTTATTTTTTCCCCCCAAAGCCCCAGTAGATAGTTGTATGTCATAGCTGCACATCCTTCTAGTTGCTGTATGTGGGACGCGGCCTCAGCATGGCCGGAGAAGCGGTGCGTCGGTGCGCGCCCGGGATCTGAACCCGGGCCGCCAGCAGCAGAGCGTGCGCACTTAACCGCTAAGCCAGCGGGCCGGCCCGACATACTTTTTAAATTCTATGTTTTTTATAAAGTAACTTGAAACTCTACCATTAATAGTACATTACTAATTACACATTATCAAAATTGTGAACAGTAACTTATCTCAATTTACTTATATATATCTTAGCTTACGTTTAAAGCAATGCAAGTCAACTTGTTTAAATGTACTTTAAGTTTCAGAGTTTCTGGTAATTTAGATAAACTTCTCTCTATACCATTGTTAGACCATCATTTAAAATCACTACATACTGGAATAACTTGCATAATTCAGTCCAGTCCACAAGATGAAAAGTTTGTAGTTTTTTGAACCACTGACCCTTTTTCATTCATTCAACAAATAGTTATTAGGCACTTACTGTAGTCAGGCACTATTATAGGTACTGGGGACAAATGAGTGGACAAAACAGACAAAGAGCTCCTACCTCCATGGCAATTACATTCTAGAGTACATCCCTGTTTGAGAGCGCACAATTAACTTGGAGAATTTCCTAATAGCACTGAGTTAGAAGATACATCTCTACCTTACAGCTAAAGTTCCTTTACTAGGAATAAATTTTTGTTTTGTTTTGTTTTGTTTTTGTGAGGAAGATCAGCCCTGAGCTCACATCCATGCTAATCCTCTTCTTTTTTTGCTGAGGAAGACCGGCTCTCAGCTAACATCTATTGCCAATCCTCCTCCTTTTTTTCTCCCCAAAGCCCCAGTAGATAGTTGTATGTCACAGTTGCACATCCTTCTAGTTGCTGCATGTGGGACGAGGCCTCAGCATGGCCGGAGAAGCGGCGCGTCGGTGCGCGCCCAGGATCCGAACCCCGGCTGCCAGTAGCGGAGCGCACACACTTAACTGCTAAGCCATGTGGCCGGCCCTTTTTATTTTATTTTATTTTATTTTATTTTATTTTATTTTATTTTATTTTATTTTATTTTATTTTATTTTATTTTAATTTATTTTATTTTATTTATTTTTGTGAGAGATCAGCCTTGTGCTAACATCTGCCAATCCTCCTCTTTTTTTTTTGCTGAGAAAGACTGGCCCTGGGCTAACATCCATGCCCATCTTCCTCCACTTTATATGGGACGCCGCCACAGCATGGCTAGACAAGCAGTCCGTCGGTGCACGCCTGGGATCCCAACTGGCGAACCCCAGGCCGCCACAGCGGAGCGCGCGCACTTAACCACTTGCGCCACCAGGCCGGCCCCATGGCTTAGCGCCAAGTAAATTTTTTACTTAACCAACAGTTCAAGAGCTCTGGTCTCACTCTTGAAGTGATATTTTATTAATAAAAGATGTCAGCTAACATTTATTAAGTGTGCCCTGTGCTGGGCATGCTGCTACATACTTTACATACATTATCTGAATTAATTCTATGAGGTAGGTACTATTATTATTCCCATTTTAAGATGAGAGCACTCAGACGCAGAGGGGTTAATAACTCGCCTAAGGTTACAGGAGCTAGAATTTAAACACCTGGCGGCTTGACTCCAGAGCCAGGCTCTTAGTCAGCATGTGACTAACGGGTCATACCTTGTTAACCAATGTTCTTAGAGTTCGTTATCATCTCACTCCCATAAACTATAGAATTTTTCTGTAAATATTTCAATATAGTCTACATTGAGACTATATGCATTTATATATACACTCCAGTCTCAATGTAAACTATATATGAAGGGCATGCAAATTCTTAAAAATCCTTAATTAAGAACATGTCATGTAAGCACACACACACACACCCCCCCCCCCATAAGAACAAGGAATGGTTTTTCCAAACAACCTATCATTACTGTAGTGATCTTTCTATGGGAAATACAAAGGAGCCACAAACAGACACTCAGAATCAGGAAGTGAGCCATAGTTATTCTCAGCAAAGCTTTTGCAATATTAACAGGCTAAGTCAACAAGTTATGAAACTGATAACAATAAAAACAGGTTAACAACAGGATCAACCAAATGAAATGCACTGATTATTTCTAGGTAAGAAAATAAACTAGATTTGTAATGAAAGCTAATATGTCTTAGATAACAAGAATCCTAAAAGTGACCCTACAACTTAAGTCTTATTAAGGACTTACTGGAGAAGTATCTAATAGCTTCTGATTGATTCTCTTGATCACAGCTTGCTCAAAAGAGACCATAACAGTCTTAAAATCAATTGAAGATTTCCTTTCACATAAACATATGGAGTACATATCAGGCTTCAAACATCAGCATCACCATTGACTCCTTTCTTCTCTGGAGAGAGAGCTTGTCTCACCTCTTTAACACCTGCCAGCCTCCACCAAGCACACACATATATTCTTGTGCCTAGTGTCCCCTTGTATAAAATTAGGAATTATAATAAATAATCTCTAAAGCCCTTTATTACCAATTTTTCACAGACTGAATTATGAAAAATTTCCAACATATATACAAACATGTACATAAGTAGACAGAATAATACACCATGTGTGAACAGTAACTTATCTCTGAGGAATGACTAAATAAATACTACACAAAGCTATAGTAATCAAAACAGCATGGTACTGGCACAAAAACAGACACACAGATCAATGGAACAGAATTGAGAGCCCAGAAATAAAACCACACATCGATGGACAGCTAATTTTCAACAAAAGAGCCAAGAACACACAATGGAGAAACGAAAAGTCTCTTCAATAAATAGTGTTGAGAAAACTGGACAGCCACATACAAAAGAATGAAAATAGACCATTATCTCACACCATACACAAAAAATAACTCAAAATGGATTAAAGACTTCAACATAAGACCTGAAACCATTAAAATCCTAAAAGAAAACATAGGCAGTACACTCTTTGACATTGGTCTTAGCAGTATCTTTTTGAATACCATGTCTCCTCAGGCAAAGGAAACAAAAGAAAAAATAAATAAATGAGACTACATCAAACTAAAAAGCTTCTGCACAGCAAAGGAAACCATCAACAAAACAAAAAGACAACACACCAACTGGGAGAAAGTATTTGCAAATCATGTATCTGACAAGGGGTTAATTTCCAAACTATATTAAGAACTCATACAACTCAAGAACAAAAAAATGAACTGTTTCCCCAGCTTCAACATCATAGGCCGCTGGACCTTTCATTATTGCTTGGAGCTGAGGAAATCCCTTCACCCTACACAGCAGATGGGGAGCAAAGATGAAAAGAAATCCCTCATTTGTTTCTAAGCTAGAACTCTGGCTACGTTTCACGTTGTTGTATGTGGCAGTTCAGCTCATGAGTACCCTAGGGCTATAATACTTTGTAAAAATGCTAGATTAAATGTTCTTTTAACAGCCAACTCCTACCAACCTAGTCATCTACTAGAGGAAAAGACCAAAGAAGTATCCCCAGTACCCTGCACAGTGTTTGCCACATGGTGACTGTCCAAAAGATATCTGTTCAGTGATGAATGACTAAATAAAATAATGTCAGAGGGAAGAAGAACGAGAATAAACAATATAAAGGCCCTTAGAGGATATAGTAATACATTAAGTGACACAATGGGGAGAATCAGGAAAATCCAGAATGCCAGACATTCTCCAAGATAAATGACCTGGTTTTTCAAGAAATAAGTGGCAAGGAAAAAAAAATTTAACAGTATAACTACTATAGATTAAAATATTTAAGAGGCATATCACACAAATGTAATGAGTGGAAACTGTTTAGATTCTGATTTGAATAAACCAAGTGCAAAGAGAACATTTACAAGGCACTTGAGAAAACTGGAACACTGTGGATATTTAATGATATTAAAGTATTAGTGTCAATGACTTTTAGCTATGATAATGATTTTATGGGTTTTTTTTAATGAGGCCTTATATATTTTAAAAATATATATTGAAGTATCTACAGATGAAATGACAATATGACTTGGATTTGCTTTAAAATAATCCAGTGGGGGGCCAGCCCGCGGCATAGCGGTTAAGTGCACGTGCTCCGCTTTGGCGGTCCAGGGCTCACAGGTTCGGATCCTGGGCACGGACTGACGCACCGCTTGTCAAGCCATGCTGTGGCGGTGTCCCATATAAAGTAGAGGAAGATGGGCATGGATTTTAGCCCAGGGCCAATCTTCCTCAATAAAAAGAGGAGGATTGGCATCGGATGTTAGCTCAGGGCCAATCTTCCTCACACACACACACAAATAATAATAATCCAGTGGGGGTACAGGTAAGGATGAAAGGATGGAGGCATACAGGCTGGTGAAACAAAATTGGCCATGTGTTGAAAATGGCTGAAACTGAACAGTACATGGGGCCCTATTCTCTCTACTTGTGTATGTGTTTGTACATATGTTGGAAATTTTTCATAACTCAGTCTTTGAAAAATTGGTAATAAAAGGCCTTAGCGATTATTTATTATAAATCCTAATTTTATACAAGGGGACACTATGTGCAGAGAGCTACTGCAGCTCACACAGCTAAGAACAAGATGGGCAATACAGAAACTGGATGATTTCAAATACCAACAGCATTTGAATGTTTAACAAACATCTATTCTATCATTTCTTTACTCTAACTAGATTCTATGGTTACCTGAGAATCTGGAGGACAGATTAAACGTGTTAATAAAAAAAACAAAAAAAATAAAATGTGATTCTGAGAGTCCAAAAGCGCAAAGGCTCTCAGAGAAGAGAAGATGCAGAGTGTGTTAATCTGGGAAATCTATTTAGACTTTTCAATCAGAGTACACATATCTGAAGAGTACATCGGTAGACTGCTTCTCTGACTGCATTATACTTATATCATTTATTTGCCCAAACAAAATTCTTAAACCACTAAGGACAGTAACAATGTGTTTTATTTCTTCTTTTTAATTCTCTAATAGTTCCAAGTGTGAGATATGACACAAAAGTAATGTTACAACTTTAATAAGCAAAACAGAGCTTACACATAGATTTACGGTAGTTAAGTCACCAACTTGTCAAATCCACTTAGTGGATAGAAACATTTCCAGCAAATCGAGTAAGACTTTAGTGCTTTAACTACCACATTTAATACCAGTGCAGCATCAGGTAGCAGAAAGGATGCAAGAACTGAAGGAAAAACAAAATGGAAGAAACTGCATATATTTAACGATGAAACAAAAGCAATCTCATTTTTGCCAAGAAATATGCTTGCTATTATTGTTACTATTCAACATTGTTTTGAAAGTATTAGCTAATTTAATAAGAAATGGATGAATAAAGAATTTAACATATACCAAAAGAGCAGAGACACAATGATCACCTTTTGTGATAAGACAGTCAATCTGAAAAATCTAAGAGAATCTGTGAAAACTTTTTAGTACTAAAAAGAGTTCAGTTTGCTGATACATTTATAAAACATAAAGATGTATAGTTTTTACATATACTTTGATAATAAATTGGAAAATATACTGAAAAAAGAATAAAAAATATAAAATATCTAGTAATATATTTCATAAAAAATGGATGACTAGTCTGTTTCTGGAAATATGATGAATTAGATACTCTAAAGGGTTGCCTAATTACAATAAAACTATAAATAAACAACATTTTTTAAAACCTTGCTGGACTCAAAAAAAAAAAAAAAAAGAGAAATCTACTGGTGGAAGGTAAGGAAAAGGAGGAGAGGGTGAGCATAGTAAAGCAGAAGAAAAAGAAACCAAGGGTAAAATAATTGGAAAGGAAGAAATTTATATGATTACCTACATAGAAAATCCAAAAGAATCTACAGATAATTTATTAGAATAAGTTTAGAAAGGTAGTTGTCTATAATTTTAATATCCAAAGGCATCTGTATATCCCAGCATCAAACAGAAAATATAATATTTTAAAAAACATACCATCTAGAACTGTGGCTGCCCCAAGATGAGACTGTTAGAATATTTTTCCTTCCCCAATCTTCCCTTACTCGTAGGAGCCCTTTAGAATCCAATTACTTCCTTATTTCTCCCTTCCCCAACTTACAGGTTTTGAAAAGAGAGTTTAGTGCTTTTGGTTAGAGAATAATCTTAAAGTTTCCTCTTACAGTATCTCTTGTACATTAAGAGTTCTTTTTTTTTATCCCCCCAAAGCATACAACATTAGATAGTTTGGAACCTATATTTGATATTCTCAGTCATTCTACCATAACCACTTACATTTAACCATATTTATTACAGGGTTATTTGCTTGCCATTATTTCCTCTCTTCATTTCCCTTTATCTTGAAAAGTCTCTGCTGATTGATTTGCTGTTTGGTTAAGCATCTTTCTAGAAAATTTTCCTCAAATGTGATATCCTTGCATGTCCCCATATCTTCCTTTCATCTTATCAATAAATGTTATCTTGACTGGGTCCCTTCCTATCAGTAATCTATAGATGTTATTCCACTGCCTTCTAGTTTCTGGTGTTGATGATAAAGGGTCTGTAATCTGGTTCTTCTTCCTTTGTAAGTAACATATATTCTGCCTGAAAACATGTAAGATTTTCTTTTTATCCTTGAAATTCTGAGATACTCCTAGGTTTCTTCCCCGCCCCCAACAAATTCAGTCTCAAACTTGGTAAACCTTTTAACTACACACTGTTTTTTCAGCTCAAGGGAATTGTTTTCTATCTCTAGTTCAATTATTGTCTCTCCACAATTTGTTCTTTTTCCTCCCTCTGGGACTCCTGATATTTGCATGTGAAGTCCCCCAAGTCTCTCTTCTTTCTCTCTAGGGTGTATTTGCTCTGTGTTTTGAGATATTTCTTGCACTTGAACTTCCAAGCTACTTACTCAGTTGTTCACAGTGACCATCCAATCCTTCAATTCAACTACTATATATTTTTAAATTCAAAACACAATCTTTGTGTAGTTCCAGAAAGCACTTTTCACGCTATAATTCCATCTCTTAAGTAGCTGCTGTCTTTATTTAATCATGGTATTCTGTTTTCTTCAGCAGTTTTATTTCCTGACAGCTGCTATTCTGGGTGTTTTGTTTATTCTTTTTGTGTCTGGATACTGGATCCCCTTAGCTACACTGCACTTTTGCTTTGTCTCCTCATTGCTCTATTCACCCTTGGATAATTTAAATTATGGCAACCTTGCCAGCAAGGGCACGTGCAGCAGTCTCTGCCCCATGGGTAGGTAATATATCAAATGTGCCAGTCACTGAATCCATTTGGGGGTGTAAAGAAGAAGTTTCCCTGGTGTCCTCACCGTCCCAGCCTCAAGGGTAGGAAAAACTTATCGCAGCTGTTGAATCCCCCTGTTGAGGTCCTCAGATCTCCAGGGGTCAAGCTCTCTCCAGGATTTTGAGCATTTCTTCTTTCTCCAGTGCTCTCTCCTGGCCCCATTCTGCCCTCTGGCCCAGAGGAGAACAAAGTCCTTCACAAGTGTCTCAGTTACTTCTCTCATAGAGTCAATGCCTTGTTCATTCCTTCCAAGTCCTGCCTGTCTGCCACCCCCACAGCTGCTCCACGCAGGGGAGTTTGCTGGTAGTTGGAAAGGGAGGATGGCAAGAACATGAGTTCTAACAGTCAGCTTCCCAGAAACCCCTCTAGCCTTCAAATAAGTGGAAAATATTCCAATTTGCCATCCATAGGTTTCAAGGAACGTAATGAAGAATATGAAGATACTTGCAAAAGCAATCCAAAAATATCATTCATTCAGTAAATATCTGAGCGACCACCATGTGCAGGGCACTGTCCCAGGAGCAGAAACACCAGTATTGATTCCTAAGGAGTTTCCCTGGAAAAGGGGCCACACTAATTTGCATGTTTAAGTTCTGATATTAGTGTAACGAAGGTCCTGTTAAATTTTTAAAAAGTGAAATGAAAAAGTGGTTCCCACTATGTACTCACTTTATCATTAAACATACTTTTCTGGGATAGGATTGCCATTTAGATTTAAGATGAAAGAAGTTAACATTTTCACAGGCATTATTTACTAAATATATGGAAAAATGTATAACAAAATAAGTTGTCTTTTCTTTTTCCTCCCTTAAACTATTATAATATATAAGTGGAGAATAAGAACCCACAAGAAGGACGGCCTTTCCCTTTCTGTCATTTTTGACAGGTCTCCCTCATCGTTATGCAGCATATTCCCTAGGCTGCAAGCCATCAGCTTCTGTCATACATTAATTCTAAAGCTGCACACAAAGCCCAACCATGGGCAAGCTCTTCTGTAAGGGAGTCTAGGCACTCTGTGAACTCAGAAGAATTCATGTGGGGGCCGGCCCCGTGGCTTAGCGGTTAAGTGCGCGTGCTCAGCTACTGGCAGCCCGGTTTCGGATCCGGCCGTGCACCTACGCACTGCTTGTCTGACCATGCTGAGGCCGCGTCATGTGTGTCATGTACAACTATGACATACAACTATCTACTTGGGCTTTGGGGAGAAAAAGGGGAAAAAAGGAGGAGGATTGGCAATAGATGTTAGCTCAGGGCCGGTCTTAATCAGCAAAAGGAGGAGGATTGACATGGATGTTAGTTCAGGGCTTATCTGATCTTCCTCAACACACACAAAAAAAGAAGAAGAATTCATGTGAAAGTACAGATAAGTCAGCTTTTTATAAAGGAAAAAAACAAAAGTAGTAAGAATACAAGAAAGTAAACAAGAATTTGTTGGGATATGTGAAGGGAAAATAAAAGCATGAGAATCTGCAGAATTTAGTAAAGTACCAAGAATGAGAATGGAGAAAAGGTTAGGGAAGCACAGTTGGCTTCCTATTGGCTTTAATGAGACTCTTCAAGTGTTCCAGTGTTCAATGTTTCTAGTATAGCAATTGGCTGAAGAGTCAGTCATGAAGTCTAAATCAAAGATAGAAGATGACTGGGCTGGCCCCGTGGCTTAGCGGTTAAGCGCGCGAGCTCCGCTACTGGCGGCCCGGCTTTGGATCCCGGGCGCGCAACGCACTGAATCTCCAGCCATGCTGAGGCCGCATCCCACATAGAGCAACTAGAAGGATGTGCAACTATGACATACAACTATCTACTGGGGCTTTGGGGAAAAAAAGGAGGAGGATTGGCAATAGATGTTAGGTCAGAGCCAGTCTTCCTCAGCAAAAAGAGGAGGATTAGCACAGATGTTAGCTCAGGGTTGATCTTCCTCACAAAAAAAAACAAAAACAAAGATAGAAGATGACTGAAAAGGGCCTTACATGTACAATAAAAAGTTTAACTTATTTCCCAACAGACAGAATGAGGTTACCTTTGATAGTCTACTCACTCCCACCCCACCCTACCCACCCAAGATGCATCTCAAGAGTGTCAAGGACAATAAATGAGAATCTTGTAAATGGATTTTTTTTAAGCACATACCTGTTTTAGGCCATAATGCATTGACTGCAATTTCACCTTTAAATTCCTCTGCCATTCCAAGCACACACATAGACATACCATACTTAGCAATGGTATAAGCTGAAAGAAACCACAACGAATGGTATTTAATTAAGAAACAAACTAATTTGTGGGTATAAATAACCAATTTCCTTCTATTACTATTTCCTCCCTGATACATTTTTTCAGAATTCTTTAATAATATAATATGTACAAAATATAATTTTTAAAATGTACTGTTTTTAAAAGAACCATTTTTATGGAAGTAGCTGAACAGGAATAAACTAGTTTTATATATTTCCATTCTAATAATTTATTAAAAGAAAAGAAACAATAATAAACTTGCACTCTTCTTAATATAGAGATAAGTTACATTATTGTTTCTTAATGTTTTCTTTCCTTTGGTGTTTTTTTTTGTGAGGAAGATCAGCCCTGAGCTAACATCCATGCCAATCCTCCTCTTTTTGCTGAGGAAGACTGGCCCTGAGCTAATATCCCTGCCGATCTTCCTCCACTTTATGTGGGGTGCCGCCACAGCATGGCTGGACAAGCAGTGCCTTGGTGCGCGCCTGGGATCCGAACCCGGCCGCCAGCAGTGGCGCGCGCACTTAACAGCTACGCCACAGGGCCGGCCCCTTTTTTTTCTTTTTAAAGGATGAAAGTGTGGGTGTTTGTTATTTAGCATACTCTCCTTAAGTCACTAGTTTGCTGTGAAATGTAATGTATTTCATGGACAGTTTTTAATCAACTTTATTAAACAATAAGTTACATACAATGAGACACACCCATTGGGACTTGAAGGAGCTTTCTGGGATGATGGAAATCCCTATCTAATTTGGGTGTTGGTTTAACAAGCGTATACATTTGTCAAAACTCATCAAACTAAACCATTAAGATCTGTGCATTTTATTGAATGTAAATTATACCTCAATTTTTAAAATTGTAGATAAAAGATTAAGAATCTGCTTTCCAAAATGGTACTGATTCTGCATAGAAAATTTAATGTTGAATACTATGTACAAATTGTGAATACATCATAGATACACTGATTTAATAAAAAACAAATTAACCAAACAAACCATCCCCTCATTCTACCACCTACCACAGTGCTGTTTGAACCACAGTGGATTTAGGTTCAGTGGTGGACTGAGATTGAGGATATGAGCGATTTTACTCTTTTTCAAATGAGGAATACATGCTTTGGATCTGAAAACAAAAGAAAACACAAATCAATAGCTTTCTAACACCTTCCCCAGTTTTAAAGCTGTATTTTAAACTGCTGCTATACAGCAACTGAACTTGCTCAGAAACCTGTAGGGTACTTTTGCTTGTTTTTACTTTTCTAGAATGAAGATAAAAAAGCAACTAATTTTCATTCTTTGAAACTTTGCTTAATGGCCTGACAACACGACCTGCTTGAAGAAAATAATCAAATCCTTGGCACATTAGCCTTAAATCCAACCTGGGTACTTTTGCTTGTTTTTACTTTTCTAGAATGAAGATAAAAAAGCAACTAATTTTCATTCTTTGAAACTTTGCTTAATGGCCTGACAACACGACCTGCTTGAAGAAAATAATCAAATCCTTGGCACATTAGCCTTAAATCCAACTGAGGTTATCCTCAACTATATCCTTCCAAATTCTCTCTCCCCAACACACACACACACATTTCAGTAACAGTTAATGTACTTGTAGGTACATTACTGTGTGTAATGTGTAAGTACATTACTTACTGTGTAAGTAACACAGCCAGCACGGTGGTAAAGAATATGAGTGTTCAAGTCAGTCAGACCTGGGTTCAAATCCTCTTTCTGCCCCTTCATTGTGTGATCTTGGGCAAAATACATTGTATTCTAATTCTCAGTTTTCTCATTTGCACATGTCGGTAATATCTGCTACCATGTAGGACTGACCAAGGGATTAACACGAGATGAGATACTCAGAATAGTGCCTATACTACACATGAAATAAACAACTGCTGTTATTAGTATTACATATGCTGAGTTATTTCATCTTAGTAGGGGTAGTATTCCACGACATTGGAACTGTAATTTAATAATATAACTCCTAGTCTATTCCCAAATTTAATTTGCACCAATACGCAATGGAATATGCCTTTGAGAGCAACATTTAGTCTTGTTTTGTTTTTTTGTGAGGGAGATCAGCCCTGAGCTAACACCTGATGCTGACCCTCCTCTTTTTTTTTTTTTTTGCTGAGGAAGATTGGCTCTGAGCTAACATCCGTGCCCATCTTCCTCTACTTTATATGGGACGCCACCACAGCATGGCCTGACAAGTGGTGCTTCGGTGCCTGCCCCCAGGATCCAAACATGTGAACCCCGTGCCGCTGCAGCAGAGTGCGTGGACGTAACTGCCTGCACCACTGGGCTGGCCCCGCAACATTTAGTTTTATATATTTTTTTAAAACTGTGCATAAAGGTAGGCAATTTATTTTACAAAAGACTCAGGTCCAATATTTTAATATTTTAATTATTAAGCTACAACACATTCTAGCTTAATAACATATTGTAGCTTAATAATTTTATAGCTTTTAGTTTTATTTCACATTCAATAACTTCTAGGACTTTAAACTAGTCCATTCTTCTTTCAAATCAGTTTTGTTATTAGCAAATGTGCAACCTTCTTGTTACCATCTGCAACATCTTTTCAAGTTCACAAACCAAATATAATCAATATCACTAAAGAGATTTTGTACACATTGTTTTTCCTTTCCAAAGGTGCTTCACTTTTATGAGGGTGAGGAGGGGAGGGCCAAACAATATTACAGCTGATATTCATTAAAACAGTGAAGCTGCACCTCAAAGCATCAAGAGGAAACAAACCAAATCTATTTCAGGCAATAAAACCATATTTTACACTCAAAGGAAAGAGCTCAATTTATTTACATTATAAACACAAGTTTCTCCTTTGATCTATTAGACAAAACCTTTCCACCCGCACTTTGCCCATGTGGCCCTCAACATGTACTAATCCTAAATCAGGTGCATTTTCACAGCAACACGCCCTGTCTTATATATTATATTGAAAACTCTTAGCACCACACTTAGATATTAATACTTTCAGTTTAATAAATAGTTAAGTTTATTGAAAACTTACTGTGTGCAAGGCATTGCACTTACTACTTTTACATGAATTATTTTACTTAATCAGGGTTGCAAGCTCAAAAGCCTATAGGGCAGTTGAGTAAAGAAATAAAGTGAGCTAGGAATAAGAAAAATCAACTGTTCAGAAATACAATCAAGGGGCCAGCCCCGTGGTGTGGCGGTTAAGTGCACGCACTCCACTGCTGGCGGCCTGGGTTCAGATCCTGGGCGTGCATCCAGGCACTGCTTGTCAGGCCATGCTGTGGCAGTGTCCCATATAAAGTGGAGGAACATAGGCACAGATGTTAGCCCAGGGCCAGTCTTCCTCAGCAAAAAGAGGAGGATTGGCATGGATGTTAGCTCAGGGCTGATCTTCCTCACAAAAAAAAAAAGAAATATAATTGAGGGCCAGCCCGGTGGCGTAGTGGTTAAGTTTGCACGCTCTGCTTCGGCAGCCTGGGGTTCGGAACCCGGGTGCAGACCTCCACACCGCTCATGAAGCCATGCAGTGGCAGCATCCCATATAAAAAATAGAGGAAGACTGGCATGGATGTTAGCTCAGGGACAATCTTCCTCAAGCAAAAAAGAAGAAGATTGGCAACAGATGTTAGCTCAGGGCCAATCTTCCTCACCAAAAAAAAAAAAAGAAAGAAAGAAAGAAAAAGAAATATCATCAAACTTTATTACTGAATTTTTATATGTATTTAATATGACACAAACACATATAATACTGGAGATTACATATTTAATTAAAACTTAAAAACACAAGTTAAGAGTCTGCCTTCCAACCCTGATTCGCTAAATCACTAAAATACAAGTCACAGGCCACAGGGCCCTGGGTGCCAGAGATGAGGAAACAGCTCCAGACCCTTGCTGAAACCTCCAAACACTCTCTCCCTAGGTTTATATTTTTAAACACCTGTTTACAGGGGCCGGCCCCATGGCTTAGCAGTTAAGTGCACGCACTCCACTATTGGCGGCCCGGGTTCAGCGGCGTCCCACATACAGCAACTAGAAGGATGTGCAACTATGACATACAACTATCTACTGGGGCTTTGGGGAAAAAAAGGAGGAGGATTGGCAATAGATGTTAGTTCAGGGCCGATCTTCCTTACAAAAATAAATAAATAAAATAAATGAGTGTTTATATTCAATCAAAATTCTTTCACAAAGTTACCCACTGTAAAAGACTTTGATGCTCAGATAATTTCTTCATGTAGCACATAACTGCATCACACAGCAGCACTGCTTATTTTATTTGAAAATAAACACAAACTCTATTGAAATGTCAGTCTTTTTTCTAGTTCATGAAGTTTTTCAGCACAATCTTTTCTATACGCTTGCCAAAGTTCTTACTGTGGTTTGATTCACTATGATATACCTTACATATTGAATTTACAAAAGTAAATTCAATAAAGTAAGCTCTCACTCATTTTACTTGAACATATGGCCCTCTTGGCATATGTCTCACTTTCCCACTTCAGATAGACATAGGTATGAGAAATATTTCACTTTCCTCTTTAATATAAGAAAAACAACTGCATAAGCACAACCATAAATGGCAACTTTTTAGCCTGTCCTCAGCATCTGGAAGACAATGGAGCTCGTGCCCTATCTAATGAGGCAGTTGATACTCCACCAGTCAGCTATAGCAGCTAAGTGTTGCCATGTGGGAATGCTGTCTCTATGTGGCCAGATTTTCCCATGTTTTAAGAAAATCCAGAATTCTGGATTTTTGTGTAAATCTCCTGATTTTTTTCATGTAGGCAACTAATGAAATTTTGAATATAGGTAACTAATACAAACAATTTTCTTTAACACTGCCAGGTCAAGTTTTGCAGACCCAGCAAAACACATCTGAGGGCAAAGTTTAGGACTAAGTTAATAAAGTGTATATTTAACCCTCATGACCAATCCTATGACATACTTCTTTATTATCCCCATTTTACAAACGAGGAACACTGAATCTACAAGAGGTTAAGTTACTCGCACAAGGTCACGAGATAGCAAGTTATGAGGAATGCGGGGCAGGATTTGAATCCTACTCAAAGGAGTCTGATTCCAAAGCCCAAGGTCCTAACCACCTGTTCTATTATACATATAAGGCAGATACATATAAGATACATAAAAGGCAGAGAGGCAAGTTCTAGCCATCCTTTTGTCCACATGGAAAATGGTAGAACCTGAGGGTAAATAAACAGATAAACAAATGGACACACAAACAAAAGAGTGGACTGTCTGACCAATCCAGAACATATCAGGACTACATTCACTTTCATTCTATATTCTACATTTCCCCTGATATTGCCCAAGATAGCATTAGCCTTTTGTCAGTTACATTAAAATGTGATTCATAATAAGCTTCCTGCTATTTATATAACTAAAACTCAAGTGTTTTGCAGAGGAAGGAGAGACCATTGCTGGCTTGAGTAATCAGAAGACTACGAAAGACCTGGTATGCATATATGTATTTATTCATGCAAACATTTGCAAATGCTTGACCTATACTTTAGTCTTTATTAGATTCACAGAGAAAAGGAGCTCTGAATAAAAACTATTTATTTAAAATTATATTTACTGAATTGGAGCACTTTTAGGCCTTTACAAGGATTGACCAGATTTTAAACAGTATTGCTAATCTGGTTCAAATATGTTTACAATTATTCTCTGAGAAAACTGGCAACATCCTCCCCCACAACTCTTTAACTTACGTAAGGTAGGTGCCTCTGGTGTTGACGTTCATCATCAAATCCACTCTCTTCGTAGGTGTCTCCAATGTGTTGGTCAAGCTAATAGCACTGGCATTATTCACCAAAATATCAATTCCTGTTTTCAAATAATCAACTTCCTATTAATGTAATTTAAACTTTATAACAGAAAAATAAAAACATTTACTCTATACAGTTGAACCCTAAATTTACTCACAAATACTTCTTTTAGATAATATGACTGACCAATACAACAATGCATGACTTGGGAGGTGTGTTTAAATGGCCAAATGATTTCACTGGCACAATGGAGATAGCCAGTCACCAGAGCTCCACGTGACACTACAAGGATGCTTAGTCCTTAGTGGTTTGTAGCTTCCATTCTTATCTGTTGTCTTACTTCCTGGTCTTCCTTCTCTGTCACCATGAACCTTAGGTTAACTTCCTTAAAGTATTCTCTCCTCTCTAGCATCTTTCCAAGGCCTGCTCTCCTTCCAATCACACCACCCTCCCTCTTCTCTAAGGCCCTTACTTAAACAAAAGAGCTCCTTTCTGGTCTTGGGAACTGGCAAAAAAGAACAGACCTAGAGTTTCAATTCCAGTCAAATCAGCAAAGTAGATCAAGTTTGCTTTGGTAACCCATACACAAAATAAAATAAAATAAATCTAGAATAATTATTATTTCTGCATATTCTATCCAGTCCCTACACAAATGTAACATATTTTGTTTATAGTTACAAGTTTAATTAAATATTTTAAATGAAAATGGTAAAATACAAAAGTATCTCAAACCCTTCTCTGTGTTTCTACATGGCCTTCATAATTCTTTCCAACAGGCACTTAATATTCCATCAAATAGAAATATCACCACTTCTACTGTTAGGGTTAGACTGCTGCAATAAATATCTTTTGTTATCCTCGTAACTTTGCTATATGCCCCCTCTCTCACAAAATGTGGATAATGGTTTAAATAAGGTTATTATACTCACTAAAACATTTTAGTCATAAGCATCCTTTCTTCATATATAGTAACATTATAAAATTTTCATCTCATCCTCATTCCTCAATTTCCATATCCTCTAGTATAGAGTTTGTGTTGCTAATGTTTTCTTAAAATGTGTCCTTAGACTAGCTTTGGATTCAGCTATCCTACATTTTTTTTTTTTTTTTTTTTTTTAAAGATTTTATTTATTCAGTTTTTTCCCCCAAAGCCCCAGTAGATAGTTGTATGTCATATCCTACATTTTATAGCTTCGTTATAACAAAACTCAAACTCAAGTAAATCATCTGACATCTGAGACAAGTTCTAGGTCCCGTGACTACCAACTTTCCAGAATGAACATAATGATGGCTGCCTTCACAAGTGGTAAAGGCCTGTGAGGAGAAGTTTTAAATCTAGGACACGCTTTTCAATCCACAAGCTAGTTGCTCAACCACATTACTAAGAGATAATCTGCGAGTGGCTACTCTACATAAGGCACTCTGCTAGGCCTAAGAGATAAGGAAAACGATAGTCACTAAAGAAGGTGCCAGGTGGGAACAAAGCAAACTGAGTGTAGGTCTGGGTGAGATGCTGGACTGATGGGTATATATACCACCTGTGTGGAATTACCCTACTCAGAGTTGAAGCTAGTGAGAGTTGATCTAATCAATGGATTCCTTGGGCAAATCCAGACTTCATTGACTTCATCTCTCAATATATGATAATAAGTGACAAGTATGCTAGCAGTGCAAACTCTGGACCCAAAAGCAAAGAAAGCAGATGAGGAATGAAGATACATTGATGTGGCAGATGCATCTGACTTGCCAAGGACAATGAAAAAAATGGGTCCAATTTAAGAAGTAGGTTAACATGTCTAAACTCAGAGGGGCCTGATTAAAATGGATTGGGGGACATAGTGGGAAATAATACACAAAAGGCACATATATGCCCGCTGCAGGAAAAAAAGGTGGCAGGAAAGAATGTTTCTGTGGTTTATGAAATAGCATAATTTCTTTTTTTGTGTGTGAGAAAGATCAGCCCTGAGCTAACATCCATGCCAATCCTCCTCTTTTTGCTGAGGAAGACAGGCCCTGGGCTAACATTCGTGCCCATCTTCCTCCACTTTTTATGTGGGACGCCACCACAGCATGGCCTGACAAGCAGTGCGTCAGTGCACGCCCGGGATCCAAATTCGAGCCACCAGCAGTGGAGCGCAGACACATAACCACTACACCACAGGGCCAGCCCCGAAATAGCATAATTTACTCAAGGCCTCAAAAACTCTGAAGGTGAGGGAAGGCAAGGTGATCAGGAACACCATGTAGCAGAGAACCCTGAGGGCACAGGTTTGAAAGCATCATCAACTGCTCAGGACTTTGTTAAGGACAATTGTCCAGCACAGAGAAATATCAGGACAAAGATAGACTCTTCCCTAAAAGGCAGAATTCAAAGGCCTACAGAATTCCAAACAGAAGGCCAGAACAGTAGTAACCACAGTCTGGAACTAAAACCAAACAAAAAATAAAGGCTAGGGATCTCTGTGGAAAAAGAATACGGACAAAAAAAAGAACAGGCTATGAATCATCTCTTACAAATGTGCATCGTCCTGATTAGGAGAGAGTAGCAGCTGAGTTGCTGAACAGAATTCACTCCTAATTTTGCATTGTTATGCCAGGAAAGCAAAGGTTAACAAGAAAATGGAAAGCAAAGACTTTTAAATACAGTAGTCCCTCCTTATCTGCAGTTTCGCTTTCTGTGGTTTCAGTTACCTATAGTAAATGGCCATCAGAAAATATTAAATGGAAAATTCCAGAAATAAATAATTAATAAGTTTTAAACTGCATGCTGTTCTGAGTAGCATGATGAAATCTCATGATGTCCAGGTAGGTCTCACGCAGGGCATTAACCATCCCTTTGTCCAGCATATCCACGCTGTATATACGCTACCCACTCGTTAGTCACTTAGTAGCTGTCTCAGTTACGAGACTGACTGTTGCGGTATTATAGTGCTTGTGTTCGTGTTCAAGAAACCCCTTATTTTACTTAATAACGGCCCCAAAGCACAAGAGTAGCCATGCTGGCAATTTGGATACGCCAAAGAGAAGCTGTAAGGTGCTTCCTTTAAGTGAAAAGGTGAAAGTTCCTGACTTAATAAGGAAAGAAAAAAAAATCATATGCTGAGGTTAAAATCTACAGTAACTTTTGTTGCAGTATATCGTTATAATCGTTCTATTTTATTATTAGTTATTGTTGTTAATCTCTTACTGTGCCGAATTTATAAATTAAACTTTATCATAGGTATGTACGTATAGGAAAAAACATAGTACATATAGGGTTCAGTACTATATACAGTTTCAGGCATCCACTAGGGGTCTTGGAATGTATTCCTTGGGGATATGGGGTGGGGGTAGGGGGACTACTGTACAGCAAAGTAGATACTAAGGAGGAGGGAAAGAAATCTTAGGAAAGACTCCAAAATAGAGGTAAGTCCATGACCAATTTGTAAATTTAGTAAGAATACAGAAGTGTTTCAGATGACCCTCTCAACAACAGATAGAAAAATATACTGGGGGGGGGTTTTCCCCAAAGATATGGAAAGCATATCCTCTTAATTGAAGATTTCTACCAACTGAGTTTCAGTTCCAGGACGTGAATGCCAGAGCAATAATATGGATCAAGTGGTATCCGAAGAAACAAAACCCAACATTTCCTTTTGTCCCTTCCATTTTCTCTGTCTACTCCTGGAAAAGTAGATCACATGATAGGCAAAACTGGATTAATCCAACATTGAAGATGCTGAAGGAATGATACCAGGTCCAATGGAAAACAACTGAAGCTACAGTAGCTAAAAAACTCCAGACTACCCATTCATCTGACTGAAATCTCTTTGGCTGGGACAAAATAGAATAAGAAAATTGGAGAGGAGAGATTTCTGGGCTTTAATTTTTCCAAGAAAGAAATTTCAATTTGGGTCTTTAAGTTCCCTGTGGCAACAACAGAAGAAATTCATTTGTGAGACTTCAATTTCCCTGTAGGAGCCCAATACTGGAGAGTGGAGGTGCTTCACGTTGCGAAAGTCAGGCATATACTATTGGGCTATGCTGTCATTACTACATAATATATAACTCTTTCTGGTGAGTCAGGCTGGACAGCACAGGTAGACTTCAAGATGAGAAGTTAAGTAGGGGGTAAATTCTGGGCCTGAACGGTATGGCCTCGAGTACCTTTAACTAATGTTCCGTCTCGACCCATTTCAGAGGTTTCTTGGGACCATCCCAGACAACAGCTGAACTGTTGATACTCTCTAGTAGAATTATAGGACAGAAACAAAGGTTGAGAAAGGGCTCGGATGAAGGTAGGAGCAGCCTTCCCCAATATTCTGATGATCTCATTCTCCAAGAAGGATAAACTCACCCTCAGTTGATAGACACAATGGATCAACAGAAAGAACTAAAACTGGATGAATACAGGGATAGAAAAGCTCCAGGTTCCCCCCATGCACCTTCTCCCTTAATTCCTCCCTAAAAATTAATGCATAAACTAATTAGGTCAAATCCTAATTGGCCACTTTTACTAGTAGGTGAAGTCATTATAGATAAAAAGTCCTGCAATAAATGTGGCTTCCTTTCCTTTCTCTTTCACATTTATGGCCCTATCAGCAAGAAAAAAAACAGTAACTTGGCTTTCTCTCTCCTCTTCTCACACAGGCATTCACATTACTTTGGGAAAGGTGGCCAGCTAGGGGTAAGATTTTGGATTTAAAGGAAGAGGCCTCACTTGAGCCAAAGCTCCATGCTCCAGTCCAGTATAATACAATGCTCTGCACTGGGGGTTATAAGCAAAAGCCTTGCTAACAATTAAGAATTACCTTATTCCCATTGGCCAATATCCTTTGCATGTCTGTAGAGTCTCTGGATTATTATGGGAGGAAAGTGGTAATGATTTGGGCAGGATTTGGATATGACTAGGTGCTTTGCTATAATATCATCAAAGCCTGAGGCCGGTCCAGTGGCGTAGCGGTTAAGTGCACGCGCTCCGCTGCGGCCCGGGGTTCGGATCCCGGGCACGCACTGACGCACCGCTTGTTAAGCCATGCTGCGGCGGCGTCCCATGCGTCCCATATAAAGTGGAGGAAGATGGACTCGGATGTTAGCCCAGGGCCAGTCTTCCTCAGCAAAAAGAGGAGCATTGGCAAATGTTAGCTCTCGGCTGATATTCCTCACACACACACACAAAAAATACATATATATCATCAAAGCCTTAGCTCAAGCCCAAACACCTGCCTTCTAGGAGCTTATGAACTAATTGGGGAGAAAAAAGAACTACTAAAATCTAAAGTAGTACAACATAAGGATCAAAGGAACATTTTAGGGATTCAGGGAAAGAAAAATACACTTCTGATTAGTTGGCATGGTCAGGGAATTGGCTTCGTGAAGGAGATGAGATTTAAGCACAGAAAGGTGGGATTTCAAAAGACAGAGAAGGGAGCATTTCAGGAAAGATCGGACGCAGAAGGGTGCGCACTGGAGGAGCCTCAGGAAGTGGAAGAGAAAAAGTTGAGGAAAAAATTCAAAGTAAGGAGATGGAAGTAAACTGTTTTGGCTAGAGTATTGAGTTTACGTAGGGGTATAGAAGATGGAATCAAAAAAGTCTGCTGAGATCAGAATGTGAAATATCTTGAACGCCAATAAGTTATCTGCATTTTATCCAATAAATACAAAAAAGTCATCAAATGATGGTTACATTAATCGGAGAGAGGCAAGTGGGTGGGATCTGGGGAACTACTTGGTTAGATGTATGTTATGGTCAAGGTCCTAACTCAATATTGGATAGTAGATTTGTTATATTATTCAAAATAATTTTTAACAATTAAAAAAAAGTCATCAGGGCCGGCCCCGTGGCTTAGCGGTTGGGTGTGCGGGCTCCACTGCTGGCGGCCCGGGTTCGGATCCCGGGCGCGCACCGACACACCGATTCTCCGGCCATGCTGAGGCCGCGTCCCACATACAGCAACTAGAAGGATGTGCAGCTATGACCTACAACTATCTGCTGGGGCTTTGGGGGAAAAAATAAATAAATAAAATTTAAAAAAAAAAAAAAAAGTCATCAGATGGTTTTAAGGTATGTTTCTGTGTGAGCAAATACTCACTTCTGGTTATACTCCAAAGACTCAGAAAATTTTTTAAAATTAAACATTAAAATTACAGGGGCCAGCCTGGTGGCGTAGCAGCTAAGTTCTCGCGTTCCACTTCAGCGGCCTGGGGTTCACCAGTTCGGATCCTGGGCACAGACCTCAAGCCATGCTGAGGTAGCATCCCACATAAAAGAGCTACAACTCTACAACTATGATACACAACTATGTACTGGGACTTTGGGGAGAAAAAAGAAAAAGAGAAAGATTGGCAACAGATGTTAATGTAGTGCCAATCTTCCTCAAAAAGAAAGAAAAAAATTAAAATTACAGTTACACCTATATTTTAACAATATTCAATAATTATTTCAGAATTAAGGCACTACCTCCGAATTTCTCGACTGCTTTCTCCACTGCATTATTGATTTGCTGTTCATCTCTCACATCAACAACACACGGCAAGGCCTTTCCTCCAGCTGCTTCAACTACAAAGGATAAACAAACAAAAAAAGCATTAAAGCATTTAAATATTAAACCTCTCATTCTGATACAAGAGTCAAAAGAAATTAGTACCCTACTTTCACAAAATCAATATAAATAACTTTGTCTTATACAACCACTAGCAACTCCACTCTACATTAGGACAGATTGACTAACCCACATCCCCAGCTTCAGACTAGCTAGGCCAACTCTACTAAGAACCAAAAAAAGAAAGGTAATTAAAAAAAAATTCTATTAAAAAGCAAAAAAAAAAAACAAGATAATTTAAAAAACCTTTATTATGGAAAATTTCAAAAATATTAAAAAAAGGTAAAGAATAGTATAATGAATTACCATGAATCCATCCCTACTTTCCTTTTTTTTTTTTTTTTTTGTGAGGGAGATCAGCCCTGAGCTAACATCCGTGCTAATCCTCCTCTTTTTGCTGAGGAAGACCAGCCCTGAGCTAACATTTATTGCCAATCCTCCTCCTTTTTATCCCCCAAAGTCCCAGTAGATAGTTGTATGTCATAGCTGCACATCCTTCTAGTTGCTGTATGTGGGACGTGGCCTCAGCATGGCCGGAGAAGCGGTGCGTCAGTGCGCGCCGGGGATCCGAACCCGGGCCGCCAGTAGCGGAGCGCGCACTTAACCGATAAGCCATGGGGCCGGCCCCACCGCTACTTTCAATGATTGTTAATCTTTTGCCAGTTAATTTGTTTCATTTATCTACCCCTAATCCCATTTTGGTTTTTGCTGATGTATTATAAAACAAATCTCAGGCACCATTTCACTCATAAATACTTCATGTGTATTCCCCTAACATAACCACAATGCTATTAACATAACTAACAAAACTAGAAATATCAACTGAAGTTGAAATTTTAAACCATCCTTCCTGGTACTGTGCCTCGAACAATGCCTGAAATATTAGTACTCGATAATTATTTGAGAACTGAAAGTATTAAAGTAATGACTTGAGAACTGTGCAGAGAATAAATAACATGGAGAGCTTTTTAAAGTGTTCACATCATCCACCTCTCAAATATCTCCTCTCCACTTCCACTTCCCCATTCTCTGCTCCCATCCAAGAACCACGGCCCTTGTGAGACACGATTTTTAATGGGAGTCTCTCATATCACTCAAAAGTGCTGGAGAAGAAAAATGCATCCAAATCACTACTCTAAGGTGACAAAATACTTCTTTAGCCAGATAAAATTATCTTTAGCTTTCAAATAGCTATAATTAAACTCTCCAGCAAATTCTCTACAAGTCAAAACCACGGTGAGGACATTTCATGAAATGGCATTGTCACACTCACTCACTTTCTTCAGCAGCAGTATAGATTGTGCCTGAAAGTTTGGGGTGTGTATGGGTGGTCTTCGCAGCAATGACAATATTTGCTCCATCCTTTGCAGCTTTCAATGCAATAGCTTTGCCAATGCCACGGCTTGCTCCGGTGATAAAAACCGTACATCCTGCTAGCTTCCTACAACAGAACAAATGCGACCTTATTAGAAACCTCAATGTTTTATTTTCTTCCCAGTATCAGGAACGCATGCACATTTTCACAATATATACGCTTCCTCCTCTTCAAAACTTTCTCTAAACTCTCCTCCCTCCCTATCTGATAGCTAATAACTCTACTGTACTCCCATCATAAGATTTTTTTTTTTTTTGCAGGGGAAGATTCGCCCTAAGTTAATATCTGTTGCCAATCTTCCTCCTTTCTTTTTCTTTCTTCTTTTTTCCCCCAACAGCCCCAGTACATAGTTGTGTATAGTTGCAAGTTCTTCTGGTTCTTCTGTGTGAGCCGCAGCCACAGCATGGCTACTGACAGAGGAGTAGTATGATTCCACACCCGGTAACTGAACTTGGGCTGCCAAAGCAGAGTGCGCTGAACTTTAACCTCTAGGCCATCAGGGCTGGCTCACATCGTATGATTTATAAATTATTTATTACAACTGCAGTTGGCCAGTCTTAATTTTTTTTTTTTTAATTTATTTTTCCCCCAAAGCCCCAGTAGATAGTTGTATGTCATAGTTGCACATCCTTCTAGTTGCTGTATATGGGACACGGCCTCAGCACGGCCAGAGAAGCGGTGCGTGGGTGTGCGCCCGGGATTTGAACCCGGGCAGCCACCAGCAGAGTGCGTGCACCCAACTGCTAAGCCACGGGGCCGGCCCTGCAGTTGGCCAGTCTTGCTGTGATTTGGCAAACAAAATCTGCTGAAATGAGAAGTCAATCTTAAAGAGAAATGAGGAATTAATAAACTACATAAACATGCCTTTTATTCCCCACAGAAAAAGTGTTAGGGGCCAGCTCCATGGCATAGCGGTTAAGTGCACGTGCTCTGCTGCTGGCGGCCTGGGTTCAGATCCTGAGCACGCACCAACGCACTGCTTGTCAGGTCGTGCTGTGGCCGCATCCCACATAAAGTAGAGGAAGATGGGCATGGATGTTAGCCCAGGGCTAGTCTTCCTCAGCAAAAAGAGGAGGATTGGCATGGATGTTAGCTCAGGGCTGATCTTCCTCACAAAAAAAAAAAGAAGAAAAAGTGTTAAAGTTTATTTTTGAGTGGCGGGATTATGAATAAATTTTATCATATTCTTCAGGATTTTTCAAATTTCTACAATGAATACATATCACTTAAAAGAAATTATCTAAAAGCAAATAATTGTTTAATCGATGCTGCTCATTGCTCATAATAGCCAGAGTGGAAAAAATAAATGTCCATCAACTGATGAGTGGATAAATAAACTGTGGTATATCCATACAATGGGATATATTTAGCAATACAAAGGAATGAAGTACTGATCTGTGCTACATGGATGAACCTGGAAAACATGATGTGATGTGAAAGAAGCCAGTCACAAAGGACAATATAGTATATGATTCCATGTATATGGAATGTCCAGAACAGGCAAATCTATAGAGACACAAGGATTAGTGGTTGCCCAGGGACGGGGGTGCAGGTTGGGGGTTGAGGGGTTGACAGCTGAGGGGTATGGGGTTTCTTTTGGGGATGATGAAAAGGTTTTAAAATGGATTGTGGTGATGGTTGCACAACTCTGTGAATATACTAAAAGCCACTGAATTGTATACTTTAAATGGATGAATTATGAGGTGTGCAGTGTGTGAATTACATCTCAATAAAGCTGTTAAACAGACAAACCCAGAAGGCTGGCAAAGAGTTCAGGGTACTCATCAAAAGATTCTCTGACCCAAAAGTACTAAGGAAAGTTCTCTGAGCCCATTCATTCTTTACATCCATCCACCTTAACTTTATTTATTTATTTATTTAAATTTTTATTTATTTATTTATTTATTTATTTATTTTGTGAGGGAGATCAGCCCTGAGCTAACATCCATGCCAGTCCTCCTCTTTTTGCTGAGGAAGACCAGCTCTGAGCTAACATCTATTGCCAATCCTCCTCCTTTTTTTCCCCAAGGCTCCAGTTGTATGTCATAGTTGCACATCCTTCTAGCTACTGTACGTGGGACGCAGGCTCAGCATGGCCGGACAAGCGGTGGGTGGGTGTACGCCCAGGTTCCGAACCCGGGCCACCAGTAGCGGAGCATGTGCACTTAACCGCTAAGCCACAGGGCCGGCCCCCATCCACCTTAACTTTAAACTTTCTACTTACTCAGTTGTTAGGTGAGAAAGAAAGACCTAAACTAAAGTCAGATAATAGGGAGGAAAACCCACTTTCTTGTTTACTTTCTAAAGGAAAATAAAAAAGGTTGTCTAAGGAGAAGCATGAAGATAGTACAGCAAAAGTGACAATGACAACGAGAAAAGGGGACAGTAACCAGAGACAGGCTTGTTAACAAAAGAACATGAGGCACTTGCCAAGATCCAGATGATTACACTCCGGAAGGAAGAGATCAGAGGTGGCAGTGAGAGAAGGGCTTTTTGTGTACGTGTGTGAGGAAGATCAGCCCTGAGCTAACATCCATGCCAATCCTCCTCTTTTTGCTGAGGAAGACTGGCCCTGGGCTAACATCTGTGCCCATATTCCTCCACTTTATATGGGACGCCACCACAGCATGGCCTGACAAGCAGTGCATTGGTGCGCGCCCAGGATCTGAACCCCGGGCCTCCAGCAGTGAAGCGCGTGCGCTTAACTGCTATGCCACTGGGCCAGCCCTGAGAGAAGGGTTTTAGAAAAGAATAACTGGTTTGGGGGCCGGCCCTGTGGCTTGGTGGTTAAGTGCACGCGCTGCGATGCTGGTGACCCGGGTTCGGATCCCGGGTGTGCATCGAGGCACCACTTCTCCGTCCATCCTGAGGCCGAGTCCCACATACAGCAACTAGAAGGATGTGCAGCTATGACATACAACTATCTACTGGGGCTTTGGAGGGAAAAAAATAAAATAAATAAAATCTTTAAAAAAAAAAAAAAAAAGAATAACTGGTTTGGTAAGAAAGAAGTGGAGTGGAGAAGAAACAGAGAGGTGGCGACTATTTTTAATGAAATATAGCAAACATACAAAAAGCATATAAACTAATGTGTATAGTTTAAAGAACAAAATAAAATGAACACAAAAAAATAGAATATTATCAGTACCCCAGAGCCAGCTGTCTATTCCTAACTCAATCCTCCTTCTTCCTCCCCTCCCCCACAAAGTAACAACTACTTTAAGTATTATTACTCATTCCCTTGTTTTTTTACTATTCCTAATACCTATATATCTATGTCTAAGCCAGGGGTCAAATCTGACCCTCCATCTGTTTGTGGATAGTCCTAGAGCTAAGAATCGTTTTTACAAATGAACGTTTATGATCAATTTGATGATAGGGAACACTAACTTTGAACCCCAATTAAGCGAAACATTATTTCCCTGTTATGGATTGAACTGCATCACCAAAAGGATGTGTTGAAGCTCTAACCTCCAGTGCCTCAGATGTCATTAGTTAAAATGAGGTCATACTGGAGGAGGGTGGGCCCTTAATCCAACATGACTGGTGTCTTTATAAGATGAAGGAAGACTATGTGAAGACAAACACACAGGGAGAATACCATGTGATGACAGAGGCAGAGACTGGAGTAATGCAGATGCAAGCTAAGAATGCCAAGAATCGCCAGCCATCATCAGAAGCAAGGAAGAGGCAAGGAACAATTCTACCCAGAATATCAGAGGGAGCATGGCCCTGCTGACACCCTGATTTCAGACTTCTAGCCTCCAGAACTGAGAGAGAATAAATTTCTGTTTGAAGCCACTCAATTTGTGGTACTTTGTTATGACAGCCTCAGGAAACTAATACACCCTTCCCCTTCCCCCTCAAAAAAATTTCATTCTTCTCATTAGTAGATCTGTATTACAAAAAAATTGTACTTAATTATTTTGAATTTCACCAATAAAAAATATTGTGGAAACTGGTTTTTCTCTTGCTATACATACATCTCATATATATATGATATTATATATACATCTGTTATACCTACATAGCATCTCCAATTTTGGCTCTTGCTCATAAAGCCTAAAATATTTACGATCTGGCCCTTTACAGAAAAAGTTTGCTTGGGCCGGCCCTGTGGCTTGGTGGTTAAGTGCGCGTGCTGCGATGCTGGTGGCCCGGGTTCGGATCCCGGGTGTGCATCGAGGCACCACTTCTCCGTCCATCCTGAGGCCGAGTCCCACATACAGCAACTAGAAGGATGTGCAGCTATGACATACAACTATCTACTGGGGCTTTGGGGGGAAAAAATAAAATCTTAAAAAAAAAAAAAAAAGAAAAGAAAAAGTTTGCCTAACTATGGTCTAAACAATATGCTGTTTATTTTTTGCCTAATTTTGAACTTTATATAACAGATTCATACAGTATATGTTATTCTATGATTCGCTTCTTTCACAAAACATGGAGATTTATCCATGTTGGTGCACACAGCTACACGTATTTTAATTAATATACAACATTCCACATATTAACATACTATAAATTATTTACTCAGTCTACTGTTTATGGACTTTTGGGATGGTTTCCAGTTGTTGTTTTTTCCTATTACGAACAATGTTACTAAAAATATTCTGGTACACTTCTTCTAATCACATGTGCAAGGGTTTTTCTAGGGCAAATACCTACTGGTGAAACTGCTGGATTACAGGATATTGTTGTAGATTAAACATAGTCACAAATCCTTCGGCATTCTTTCCATCAAGAGAAGGAGTATATTTTCCCCTTCCCCTTGAGTCTGGGTTAGCCTTAAGACTTTCTCAAGCAATAGAATGTGACGCAAGTGATATTCTGGGATTTCCAAGCCCAGGCTATAAAGATGGCTGGCGGCTTCCACTTTCTCTTTCTTGGAAGCCACATGCCATGCTGCAAAGAAGAGGGACAGATAACCAAATGATGAGAGGCCATGTGAGAGAGGCCCTGGAGGGTGAGAAGCCATTTAGGACATTTCAGACCCAGCTAAATGCAGCCATACGAATGACCTCAACTTAAGAGTATGTAGAGCAGAAGAGACCCCAGTCAACCCAAAGAACTGTGGATAATAATCAATCATTGTTGTTGTAAACCATTATGTTTTGAAGTGTTCTCTTACACAGCAATAGATAACTGAAACATACATTCAACTTTCCCAAATAATGCCAAACCTCTTTCCAAAGTGGTTAATATTCCTACCAGCAGCAATGTATAAGACTTCCCAGAGCTCCACAGCTCCCCAACACTAGATATCAGACATATAAAATTTTTGTCAATCTGGTAGATATGAAATGGTATCTCAACGTGGTTTTAATTTGCATTTGTCTGATTACTAATAAGGTTGAATATATTTCCATATGTTCATAGTCACTTATATTCCTTCTTCTGTGTAATTCCTATTAATTTGTTTTGCTCATCTTTCTACATGGTTAACTTTTTTTGTAATGACTCATAAAAGTCTATAAGTTACATATATTTAAAATATCTTCTCGTTTGTGGCTTGCCTTTTCACTATCTTTATAGTATCTTTTGATGAGCAGAAATTCTTCATTTTCTTGTAGCAGAATTTGTGAATTTAACAGCCAGTGCTTTTGGGGTTAAGAAATTCTTCCCTGGGGCTGGCCTGGTGGCGCAAGCAATTAAGCGTGCGTGCTCTGCTTCAGTGGCCAGGGGTTCACGGGTTCGGATCCCAGGCGCGCACTGACGCACCGCTTGTCACGCCATGCTGTGGCGGCGTCCCGTATAAAGTAGAGGAAGTTGGGCACAGATGTTAGCCCAGGGCCAATCTTTCTCGGCAAAAATAGAGGAGGATGGGCATCGGACGTTAGCTCAGGGCTGATCTCCATCACAAAAAAAGAAAAAAGAAATCCTTCCCTAATCACAACTGTATTAATTTTTCTTTCAAAAATTTTATGGTTTATCTTTTAAATTTTAGTCTTTCATCTACCTGGAATTAATTTTTGTGCATGAATTGAGGTATGGATCAATTATATTTTTTTCCCATATAGATAACCAACTGTCCCAGTCTGAAGAGCCCATCTTTCCTACAGATCTTCAATAGGCTTTGTCATAGACTGAGTCTCCATAAACAGACGTTTCTAGGCTCTCTATTCTGTTCCATTGGTCTACATGAATTGCACTATCTTAATTATAACACTACCAGACTTGATAATTGATAAGGCAAATACTTTCTTTTTTTTTTTTTTTTTAAAGATTTTATTTATTCAGTTTTTTCCCCCCAAAGCCCCAGTAGAGAGTTGTATGTCATAGGTTCACATCCTTCTAGTTGCTGTACGTGGGACTCGGCCTCGCGTTGGACGGAGAAGTGGTGCCTCGGGGCACTCCCGGGATCCGAACCCGGGCCGCCAGCATCAGAGCGCGCGCACTTAACCGCTAAGCCACGGAGCCGGCCCGGCAAATACTTTCAATTTGTTCTTCTTCAAGAGTTTCTTGGCTATATGTGGACCTCTGCTTTTCCACATGTATTTTAGAATCAGATTATCTAACTACACAAGCAAATTCAGTTGGAATTTCGATATAAGATGTACTGAATCTATTATTCAATATGGGAAGAATTGACAACTTCATGACACTGAGTGCATCAATCCATGAACATGGTATCGCTCTCTATTTATTTCACACCTGGAAGTACATGATATCCATCTATACTCATGGTAATGTTAATTTTGATCATCCAATCATAGTGTTATCAGATATCTCCACTGTATAATTACTATTCTTTCCCTTGCAACTAATAAACAATCAGTGCAAAGACACTTAAAGACCATTTTTAAGTTTTTATTATGAAATTTTCAAATATATTCAAACATACAGAAAATAGTATAATAACCTCCCATGTTTATTTAACAATTCAACAATTACCAAAATTTTGAAAGTGATTATCAGAAAGCAAATCTCAGAGGTCATATTTCACCCATAAATGCTTCAATACACATCTCTAACTTTTTACATAACAATTTCACTACTACAACTAAGAAAATTAACAATAATTCCTCAATATCATCTAGTGCCTATCCATTTTCTTTTTTTTTTTTTTTAAAGATTTTATTTATTTATTTTTCCCCCAAAGCCCCAGCAGATAGTTGTATGTCGTAGTTGCACATCCATTCTAGTTGCTGTATGTGGGACGCGGCCTCAGCATGGCCGGAGAAGCGGTGTGTCGGTGCGCGCCCGGGATCCGAACCCGGGCCGCCAACAGCGGAGCGCGCGCATTTAACCGCTAAGCCACGGGGCCGGCCCGCCTATCCATTTTCTAAGTTTTATAACTATCTCAAAAATGTCTTTTTAGGGGCCAGCCCCAGTGGCCTAGTGGTTAAGTTTGGCGTACTCCACTTTGGTGGTCCACGTTCAGTTCCTGGGTGTGGACCTACACCACTCATCTGTCAGTGGCCATGCTGTGGCGGTGGCTCACATACAGAAAGAGGAAGAATGGCAACAGATGTTAGCTCAGGGCGAATCTTCCTCAGCAAAAAAAAAAAGTCTTTTTACAGTTGGTTTGATCAAATCAGGATCTTGTAAGTGACACCAAGGACCAAGGAGTTCAAGTTTCCCCAGATTAGGATGAAACAGTGCCTGTACCCTCAAAGTTAACATGGGAAACAAAGTAACTAAAGTTTCTGAGGTTGCTTTGCAGAACAGCAGGAGGACCCCTGATAAAGAGAGTAGCTTACTGACAGCCCTCAGCCTAACTAAGCATCTCACAGGAGCATTAAGCAGTTGCCCCTGCACAGAAGACTTTTGAACTTCAGCCCCTAGGCCACATGCACCCCCTCCCCGTCTTATTCTCACAATGTGTTTTGAATTTATTTATTTATTTATTTATTTTTTCCCCCAAAGCCCCAGTAGATAGTTGTATGTCATAGCTGCATATCCTTGTAGTTGCTGTATGTGGGACGCAGCCTCAGCATGGCCGGAGAAGCAGTGCATCGGTTGCGCACCCAGGATCCGAACCCGGGCCACCAATAGCGGAGCACACGCACTTAACCGCTAAGCCATGGGGCCAGCCCATCTCACAATATGTTTTGAAAAAATGCTTAGAACTGCACATAAGCTGGACTGGCCTGGTGGCGTAGTGGTTAAGTGCGCACACTCCGGGGTGGTGGCCCAGGGTTCAGATCTTGGGCGTGCACCGATGCACTGCTTGTCAGGCCGTGCTGTGGCGGCATCCCATATAAAGTAGAGGAAGATGGGCATGGATGTTAGCTCAGGGCCAGTCTTCCTCAGCAAAAAGAGGAGGATTGGCAACAGATATTAGCTCAGGGTTAATATTCCTCACCAAAAAAAAAAAAAAAAAGAACTGCACATAAGCAAGCTGCTCTGTGACTGGTAGAAAGAATAACCTGTCCTCTGCCCAAACTTTTCCTTCTGGCCCAGATAAACAAGTAACCAAGGTTTTCTTAGATTCCTCAGAAATGCTGCATTCAGCAGATCTGCTACGGAGAAGCACTCAATATTCCGCAGTCATCCATCTCCTGACATTTCTGAGCCCCCTCCCCAAAGCTGTTTGCCTTATATAAGTCATTTCCAAATCAGTTTCCCTTTAAGATGGGTTTTTTTAAGACAATAGTCCACCATCTTCTGATATGCTAGCTTATCGCTTATTCAAGTTCTTTCTCTACCACCGCCTGCTTGGCCTTTTATCTTGTGGCAAACAGATCGAGCAAGATCGAGCCCTTGTTCGGTATCATAAGGACCTCACATTGCATTTAGTTGTTATATTGTACAAGTCTCTTTTTCTTGTTTTTTGTGAGGAAGATCAGCCCTGAGCTAACATCCATGCCAATCCTCCTCTTTTTGCTGAGGAAGACGGGCCCTAAGCTAACATCTCTTGCCAATCCTCCTCCTGTTTTTCCCCTTTTTCTCCCCAAAGCCCCAGTAGATAGTTCTATGTCATAGCTGCATATCCTTCTAGTTGCTGTATGTGGGACGCCGCCTCAGCATGGCCCGACAAGCGGTGCATTGGTGGGTGCCTGGGATCCGAACCCGGGCCGCCAGCAGCGGAGCGTGCGTACTTAACCACTAAGCCATGAGGCCGCACCCTATTGTATAAGTCTCTTTTAATCTGTAACAGCACCCCTTCCATTTTCTTAATGCCATTTATTTGTTGAAGAGTACAGATCATCTGTCTTGTAGTCTAGCCCATATTCTGGATTTTGAACTTCTCATTTTTATTGTTATTATTCTCTATTTATTGCAGATTTTTACTTGTGTGCAGAAATATAATTTTCCTCATTGACTTTTGTATTCTGAAAATTTGTCAAACTCTTATTATTATTTTGTTAATTTATTTTTTTATTGCAGTAACAACAGTTTGTAATATTATATAAACTTCAGGCATACATCATTATACTTCTATTTCTGCATCGATTACATCATGTTCACCACCCAAATACTAATTACAATCCATCATCACATACATGTGCCTAATCATCCCTTTCGCCCTCCTCCCTCCCCTCCTCCCCTCTGGTAACCACCAATCCAATCTCTGTCTCTGTGTGTGTGTTTGTTGTTGTTTTGTCAAACTCTCATTAAATCTAATAATTTAGATATACATTATTTTGGCTTTCTCTGTAGATAATCATATTATCTGCAAATAATGACAGCATTGTTTCTTTCATTCCAATCCAAAAATTTGTTCTTTCTTTCTCATGCTTTTTTTCTTTCTCATTTACTAAAGAAAGAAGAAAAGTATTCCAGATGGAAAATCTGAGGTACAAGAAGAAATAAAAACGAAAGATATCTGTAAGTTAAGTACAGAAATCTAAAAAAGTATTTACAATAATAATTAGTAATAATGTAAATAATAATATTTGTTGCGTTAAAAAAGATAGAATTAAAATACATTGTTACTGGGCCGGCTCCGTGGCTTAGCGGTTAAGTGCGCGCGCTCTGATGCTGGCAGCCCGGGTTCGGATCCCGGGCGCGCCCCAGGGCACCGCTTCTCCGTCCAACGTGAGGCCGAGTCCCACGTGCAGCAACTAGAAGGATGTGAACCTATGACATACAGCTATCTACTGGGGCTTTGGGGGGAAAAAAATGAATAAATAAAATCTTTAAAATACATTGTTACACACACACAAGTTGAAAATGGCGTGATTGGAGTTTAACTTTTCTAGTATTGTTAACTTGTCTTGTATTATTTGGGAAAACGGTAAAATTTTATTTACTTTAGACATTGGTAAGTTATATACATGTTAAAATTTCTAGGTTAAACACGATAAATAGAAATCCCAGACCTTGACAGTTTTGGTGACAAGGATGGGATGCTGACAGAGACATGGTTTTCTAGAAAAAAAAGGACAAGAGTCTCATGAGCCAGGTTAGGGGACAGAAAATGACAAAGGGGAGAGTAAGGATCTTTATCTGTTCTTCTGTTAAAGAAGCACACCAACAAAAGGTAGGTATATACTATAAGACACCATAGTATTCAAATTTCTACACTAATACCACCCCCAATAATAAATCTACTAAGTAAAGTTCAAGATTTCTTTGCACTTCTTTTTGTCTTTAGAACAAATCCCTCTAGAGCCGGCCCCGTGGCTTAGTGGTTAAGTGCGCACACTCTGCTGCTGGCGGCCCGGGTTCGGATCCCGGGCGTGCACAGACACACTGCTTGTCCAGCCATGCTGAGGCCACATCCCACATACAGCAACTAGAAGGATGTGCAGCTATGACATACAACTATCTACTGGGGCTTTGGGGGAAAAATAAATAAATAAATAAAATTTAAAAAAAACAAAAACAAATCCCTCTAAAGGCATGTAGTCAAATTACTATTTTAAATTTTATTTGCATATTTCTTTTTCTCTGTATGTTAACGTCATAAATTTGATACACAGTTAATTTCCTTTGTTTATGTTGGCATTCCATTTGACTTTACCTCTTTTCCCTCACCAAAGGTGAGGGATGTTGTAAGACGCATATATGTTTTAAAAGCCAAAACCTTATAAATATGTATACTCAAAGAAGTCTAATCCCTTGGCTGCAGGTAATCAGCTTCTTGAATTTCTGGCTTATCTTTCTTGTATTTCTTTTTCCAAGAATGCAGAAATACATACTCATATATACAAAACATATTCTGTGTGCGTGTAATTTTCTCTTTTTTTAATACAAAAGGTAGTATACATAGAGTATTAAAGTAATTTTTTTAATGTAAGTATTTAGATGAAAACGTCCTGGGGCTGGCCCAGTGGTGCAGTGGTTGAGTTTGCGTGCTCCACTTCAGCAGCCTGAGGTTCACCGATTCGGATCCTGGGTGTGGACCATCAAGCCATGTTGAGGCAGCATCCCACGCAGAGCAACTAGAAGGATGTACAACTATGACATACAACTATCTACTGGGGCTTTGTGGAGAAAAAAGGAAAAAAGGAGGAAGACTGGCAACAGATGTTAGCTCAGAGCCAATCTTACTAAAAAAATTTTTTTAAAAAGTCCCAACTACTGCTTTAACAAGCCCTATTGCTTTGCCTTTGGTCCAGCTGGATTGATTCCCAGTAGAATAAAGGACATCTTTCTGCTTACTCAGAGTCTCAGTCACTGGTGGAAAGAAAGGCAAAGGCTGCTTCTCTTAACCTGAAGCCCAGGTCTGCACCACTAAGGAACTCCTCCAGCTCTAAAGCATTGCAACCAGAGTACAGAAGGTGAGAAAGAAAGGTCCCAAATTTCTCAGTGCCATCAGCAGATGGCTAAAACTTGCTAATGAAGAGTTAACCTATACTACTATTTACCAAAATTCTCTGGTACCTCAAAATCAGGGTGGAGGTGACAAAATTTTTAACTATTTTAAAAAAGAAAATCACTTAAAAAAAAACTATACAAGCTATTATAAAGTTCATTTGGAAAAATAAACATCCAAGAATAACCAGGAAAATTCTGAAAAAGAATCCAAATGAGGCAGGAACTAGCCTTCCCAGATATTTAAACATTTTATAAAACTAGAGTAACTTAAATAGTTTGGTACTAGTGCATGAATAGACAGACCAAAGTAACAGAATAAAAAAACCATGAAACAGACTCCTCAGCCAGCCCTGATGGCCTAGTGGTTAAAGTCAGGCACACTTCGCTTTGGCAGCCCCGGGTTCAGTTCCTGGGCGCAGAACCATACCACTCGTCTGTCAGTAGCCATGCTGTGGTGGAGGCTCACACAGGACTTACAACTAGAATATACAACTACGTACTGGGGCTTTGGGGAGGCAAAAAAAAAAAAAAAGAGAGAGAGAGAGGAAGATTGGCAACAGATGTTAACTCAGGGCGAAACTTTCCCTGCAAAAAAAAAAAAAAACCAGACCCCTATACATAATACATACAAGAATTCAGTATATGATAGAGGTGGAATTTCTACCAGAAAGGAAAAGATAACTAGTTGGTTAATGGTGCTGAGACAACTGTACACCCAGCCATCTGAACCAAAATGAAGTGGGCTTCCTAACTCACTTCCTATGCCAAAACAGTATTTCATCTCAGGTAGATGAAAAAATCTGAGTACAAAAAAATGAAACCATAAAAATACTAGAATACTTACCAATTAAAAAAAAAATCGTGGTTTAAGATGACCTTATAAGTTTGTCACAAAAACACAAAAGTCTTAAAAGAAAGGATAACTCTGACTCAATAAGAACATATTTTCGCATGATAAACAAGTAGTATAATGAAAGTCAAGATGCAATGAAAAACACTGAGAAAAATATTTGTAACACGTATGACATAGAACAAAATTTTAAAAATCGAGCTCACAGAGTTCAAAAACCTAATTTGCGAGCCAGGCAAAGAAAAAGACAAACAGATGGCTTTAACCCAGGATTTCTCAATCTCTGCACTACTGACATTTTGGACTAGATAATTCTTTGTTGGAGGGGTCTATCTTGTGTGTTACAGGATGTGTACCAGCATCCCTGGACTCCACCCATTAGACGCCAGTAGCACTCCCCCAATTGTGACAATCAAAAATGTCCCCAGATATTGTCAAATGTCCTATGGGGGTCAAAATGCTCTCTGATGAGGACTACTGCTTTAAACATAAAAAGATACTCATCCTCACTCATGACGCAAACTTTAACTATAATGAGGTGTCAATTTTTTTCTCCAATTAGATTTTTATCATCAAAACAAACACTTGTATTAGCAAATATTTTGCTGTTTGCCAACATGTTAGATTATGAAATCTCATTCATCCTTTTGGGTGTGCAATCTCTTTGGAGTGCTATCAGTATTACCGATCAAAATTTAAAGTGTATATACTCTTTGATCCAGCAGCTTCACTTCTGGGAATTTATCATATAGATATACTTAAATATGTGCAAACAGGTTAATACAAGAATAATCATTGCAGCAAAGATGGAATAACAAAAAACTAGAAATGATCTGACATCCAACATTAGGGAGCTGGTTAAATAATGATACATCAATAGACTACTACATAACCATTAAAAAAGAGGAAGATCTAGATGTACTGAAAAAGTGTGTCCCAAGACATACTGGGTAAAAATGGGAAAACCCAGGGGCCCACCCAGTGGTGTAGTGGTTAAGTTCAGTGTGCTCTGCTTTGGTGGCCAGGACCTACACCACTGGTGGCAGCGACCCACATACAAACTAGAGGAAGACTGGCACAGATGTTAGCTCAGGGCCAAGCTTCCTCAAGCAAAAAGAGGAGGATTGGGAAGATATGTTAGCTCAGGGCCAATCTTCCTCACCAAAAAAAAAAAAAAAAAAAGTGGTGTGCTTAGGGTGGTGTATAAGATGTTTATAAACACACAGAATAGCTTTGGAAACATACCAGAGAGTGGAAACATAACAGGGAGCAACTAGAGGACTGGAAGTTAAGGATGAGGAAACTCACTTTTTTCCATAGGACCTTTTGAGATATTTAAGTTTTTTGGTCATGTGCCTGTATGTTTCAAGCCAATTACAGAATGGACATGCCACTCAGCTCAAGACACCCATATTTTATAGAAACAGAAAGTAGAACGGTGGTTGCCAAGAGCTGAGGGGAAGGGGAAAAGAGGAGCTGTTTAATGGGTACAGAGTTTGTTTTGCACGCTGAGAAAGTTCTAGATATTGGCTGCAAAACAGTGTGAATATACTTAACTGAACTGTACACTTAAAAACCGTTAAGATGGCAAATTTTATGTGTATTTTACCGCATTTCAAAATCTTTTCAGGGCCGGCCCCACGGCTTAGCGGTTAAGTGCACACGCTTGGCTACTGGTGGCCCGGGTTCGGATCCTCACAAAAAAAAAAATTTTAAAAAAATCTTTTCAAAGTGAAAAACACATCCACTCCCCAAATTAAGATTAGTTTAGTTTGTTACTAACTTAAAATCACTCTTTGTGTGTGTGTGTGTGTGTGTGTGTGTAAGATCAGCCCTAAGCTAACATCAATGCCAATCCTCCTCTTTTTTTTTGCTGAGGAAGATGGGCTCTGAGCTAACATCTATTGCCAATCCTCCTCCTTTTTCCCCCAAAGCCCCAGTAGATAGTTGCATGTCATAGTTGCACATCCTTCTAGTTGCCGTATGTGGGACACAGCCTCAGCAGGGCCAGAGAAGCAGTGCCTCCGTGCACACCCCGGATCGGAACTCAGACCGCCAGTAGGCAAGTGCCTGCACTTAACCACTAAGCCACCGGGCCGGCCCCCTAAAATCACTTTTTAAACACCCCATTATTTTACTATTCCAGAATTGAGCGTTGGGAACAAGTGGAGACTTACTGGGGGAACGAGTATTCCAGTGACCTTTCACCTAGAACTTGCGCGTCTTCAAAAAGACACGCAGCGACTGCTAAACCCAAGGCAGGGCTCGCCCTGGGAACTGCGGGGTAACCCGCTCTGGATCCTTTACCTGTGGAAGAGGTTTTCACACGGCTGCCACCCTGAAGTACACAACTTTGGGTTACTTTTCACGCGTTAACCGCAGATTCTAAGAACACGGCAGGCAGCGCAGCCCAGCTTTCCAGAGCGCGCCCAGCAGCTTCATTAACCCTCCCACCGCGGGGGCCGGGCCCCCGGGCCATCCATTCCGGCCCCACCCAGCCGCGCAATCCCCCATCCCCTTACCCGGTGTTGGGTAACATGACTTTCGTAGATCAGAGTCGGTGGCGACAACAGCGACAGCGACCTGACAGCGACAAGCTGACCGTCTCTCCGCATTTAGCCTCGCCCCCACGCCTCGCCCCCCGCCCCGACACTCCACCCCAGGCCTGCCGGGAATGGGCGCTTGAATAACCGGGAGGTCCTGAGTGCGCCTGCGCACGCAGTGGGCCTCCCTAGCACTGGGCGCTAGTTTCCGCCTCCCCACTGCCTCGTCTCTCTGCGCAAGCGCTGTGAGAGACAACTCCGCCCCGCCCCTCTCGCGGGGCTGTACGAAGACAATCGGTCTCCCGCCGGCGTCTAGCATACTGGGCGCGTCAGGCGCCACGTACTCCTTTTTTGCGTTTGTTTGCCAGCGAGGTGGCAGTTTGAGTCCTGCACTAGGGACCTTGAAGGCTGAGGTGCCGCTTCTCCTCAGCCGACTCTGACCTGGGAGTGCTTTAGCTGTCTTATCTCTCTCCAACGCCGAAGCTGGGCGCCTGCTGGGCTGCATGCGGTCCTCGGAGGTCCCCGTTTGTAACGCTTTTCCTCGGCAGAAGCCGGCCGGCGTCGCACTTCCACTCTCCCACCCTAACGCCGTAACGGGGCTAAAGACGGCCCGACCTCGCGCGTCTCTAGGTGGCCCTGTGGTGAGGGGCAGCTTCTAGATCAGAGCGCTTTGCAGTAGTCGCGCCTGAGAATTCATAGTTAACTCTGGTTTTTCGACTCTTAGGGCATCTCAGCGAAGAAGCTCCCAAACTCAGTGCTGGAATAAGGTGAACTGTGGGATCCAGTTTTGCTTTTGGTAATATCCTTGAACATAACTCAGCTACCCTAATGAACTAAAGACTGCCATATTTTTAGGGGGACATGAAGAAATTGCTTTTTATTTTTAAGGGGTAGAACAAAGTGATGAGGTAGTTATATGGGGACTGGTTAAAGAAACAAGCCTGGAGGTGGGCTCTCCCATTTATTACAAGTCCTAAGTGGCTCTATTTATTCATTATATCACTTGCCAGTCTCCTATAGGCGTTTAAATTTGCGGTCCGTTGTATGGTCCTTAGAGACTCCCGAGGAATTTATTCAACAAATATTAGTACCTACTACGTGCAGGTCACTGGAGATACAGCAGAACAGAAAGGACAAGGTCTCTGCCCATGTGGGAAGAAGGAGGAGTAGCCATTGTGTTCTTTAGACTGCTGTAAATATTAGCTGTTTTAGAAAGAGTGTTGATAGGGGCTGTTAGATGAAAAAACTTACTCTCCACTCAAAGTGAAAAAGACAACCTACAGAATGAGAGAAAATATTTGCAAATCATACACCTGATAAGGTCTAGTATCCAGAATATATAAAGAACTCGTATAACTCAGCAACAAAAAGGTGAACAACCCAATAAAAAATGAGCTAAGGTTCTGAATAGACATTTCTCCAAAGAAGATATGCAGATGGCCAGTAAGCACACGAAATGATGCCCTACAGCATTAGTTATTAGAAAAATGCAAATCAGGGCCGGCCCCTTGGCTTAGCAGTTAAGTGCGTGCACTCCCGCTGCTGGCGGCCCAGGGACGGATCCTGGGAGTGCACCGCTGCACGGCTCCTCTGGCCATGCTGAGGCCACGTCCCACATACAGCAACTAGAAGGATGTGCAGCTATGACATACAACTATCTACTGGGGCTTTGGGGGTAAAAATAAATAAATAAAAGAAAAATGCAAATCAAAACCACAATGAGATTTGTCTTTACACACACTAGGATGGCTATAATGGAAAATAGAAAGTGTTGGCCAGGATGTGGAGAAATTGTAATCCTCATACACTGCTGGTGGGAATGTAAAATGGCACAGTCACTTTGGGAAACAGTTTTGCAGTTCCTCAGAAAGTTAAACGTATTTACCAGCTACCAGATAGCCACATGCAGAAGAGCAATTCCACTGTTAGACATATGTATACCCAAGACATGAAAACATCTTCAGAATAACCACCAGATGGCACTGTTATTGTATGGTCCAAAATTATGTAATACTGCAAAATGTTAATTTATTTACAATATTGTGATATTAATATTATAATCTGACTTGGATTGAGGCAAAAATAGCATGAGGTTCTCTATAGGACACCTCTCTATATAAAGAGGAAATAAGAGAATGTATAAATTTAAATCCCTTAAAATAATATTTTAATTCATTAAGATGGGATGTGATGGTCTAATTCATTTTGTATTATTATTTATATTATCACTAAATAGTAAAACTTATCTTCACTTGTTTTGTGACTTCTAAAGTCTATCAAGGGCCAGCCTCATGGCTTATCGGTTAAGTGCGTGCACTCTGCTACTGGCGGCCTGTGTTCGGATGCCGGGCAAGCACCGACGCACCACTTTTCTGGCCATGCTGAGGCAGCGTCCCACTTACGGCAACTAGAAGGATGTGCAACTATGACATACAACTATCTACTGGGGCTTTGGGGAAAAAAGAGGAGGATTGGCAATAGATGTTAGCTCAGAGCTGATCTTCCTCAGCAAAAAGAGGAGAATTAGCATGGATGTTAGTTCAGGGCTGATCTTCCTCACAAAAAATAAAAATTAAAATAAATTAAAAAATTAAATAAAATAAAGTCTATCAAGTTTAATTCTCCAATACTGTGTTAAGTAATTTTCAAATACATAGGAGATTGAAAATGCTGTCTTAAGTTGAGATGTCAAAAGAGATGACGGTGAAAACAACTGTAGTTTTAAATTATCAAATAAGGACTCTTCTAACCCTGATCTTGCATAAGAATATATTTTTTTAAAATGTATAATGCAGTAACATTCAAATTTGTTAACCACAACCCACATAAAAAAATATATTTTTCCGGGCAGGCCCAGTGGTGTAGCAGTTAAGTTCACGTGCTCTGCCTTGGTAGCCCCAGGTTCACCAGTTCAGATCCTGGGTGCAGACCTGCACACTGCTCATCAAGCCATGCAGAGGTGGCATCCCACATAGAGCAACTAGAAGGATGTACCACTATGACCTACAATTATGTACTGCGGCTTTAGGGAGAAAAACGGAAAAAAGGAGGAAGATTGGCAACAGATGTTAGCTCAGGGCCAATCTTCCTCAAAAAACAAAAAAAGTTTTTCATCCAGACTCAGTACACACACAGTTTTTTATTCTACTTTATTTGAATCTACTATATCCTATCCTGTTTTAAAAAAACAGTTGATCATAACCTGCTAAGTTTTTTTGATGACTCATTAATGGATCATAACCTACCTTTTGGGAAACACTGCTTCAGTGTGTTGTAATTTGCCATTGTGATTTTTCTTTTTTTTTCTTTTAATTTTATTTATTTTTTCCCCCAAAGCCCCAGTAGATAGTTGTATGTCATAGCTGCACATCCTTCTAGTTGCTGTATGTGGGACGCTGCCTCAGCATGGCCGGAGAAGCTGAGCGTCGGTGCGCACCCGGGATGCGAACCCCCCGCCAGCAGCGGAGCGCGCGCACTTAACCGCTAAGCCACGGGGCCGGCCCATGTCTATATCTTTCTGATACGACATGATTCTAACAATCTAGAGAAAGTGAAAGTTTATCTTTAATACCACACGTCAGAGATAATCATTGTTAACAGTTTGGCATATATCCTTTAAGACTTTGAAATTTTTATTTAGATTTTGATCATTTTCAAAACATAGGAGAGATTACATAAACTGTATTGTTTTGGAACCTGTTTTTGTTTTACTTAATGTATCATAGACATCTTTCCAAGGTTAAACCTAAAAGTTTAACTTCTTAAAAATAGGTGCAGGGCCGGCCCCGTGGCTTGGCGGTTAAGTGCGCGCGCTCCGCTGCTGGCGGCCTGGGTTCGGATCCCGGGCGCGCACCGAGGCGCCGCTTCTCCGGCCATGCTGGGGCCGCGTCCCACGTGCAGCGGCTGGAGGGATGTGCAGCTGTGACGTACAACAATCTACTGGGGCTTTGGAGGGAAAAAAATAAATAAATAAAATCTTAAAAAAAAAAAAATAGGTGCATAGTTTTCTTTTATATGAATGTACTTCAAATTAATTTTACGATTCTTATTTGTGATGGACATTTAAGTTGTTTCAAAATTGTCTCTATTATAAATAATATTGCAATAAAAGAGTTTATGCATACATTATTGTTCACTAGTCGTATTGTATTTTCCTAGAATACGTTTCTAGATGTGAGACTGTTTGTTAAATGGGTATACACATTTAATACCCTTTAGCAAGGCAGTACTAATAATTTACACCAGGATTTCTCAACCTTGCCACCATTGACCTTTTGGGTTGAATAATCCTTTGTTGTAGGAGTCTGTCATGTGTATTATAGTATGTTTAGCAGCATTCCTGGCCTATACCCACTAGTAGATGCTATAGCCCCCCCCATGTATGTGTTTATATACATAACATAAAGTTTACCATTTTAACCATTTTTATGTGTATAATCAGCATTAAGTACATTCACCTTGTTGTGCAACCAACACCACCATCCATCTCTAGCCCTTCCAGTTTTGACAACCAAAAATGTCTCCAGAAATTGTTCAAGTCCCCTGGAGGGCAAAATTCCCCTGGTTGTTTATGCCATCAGAGAGGTGAATGAGAAATCAAAAATGTCAATGTCATTAAAAAGAAGAGAAAAAAAAGAGACTGAGGATCTATAATAGATTAAATAAGACTGAAAAAAGACATTACAACATGGTCCTACACATGGTCCTGGACTGAATCTTGTATAGAAAAAAATTTTGCTATAAAGAACAATAATAGCACGATTAACAAATTGGAATAGGTACTACAGATTAAAGTATCGTGTTAATGCTAAATTTAAATTTCCTGAATTTGATAACTGTACTGTGGTTATGTAAGGGAATGTCTGTGTTCTTAGTATGAAGTATTAAGGGGTAAAGGAAATGAATATGCACCTACTGTCAAGTGTGCATGTGTGTGAGGGGGAGAGGATGCTAAAATAAATGTGGAAAAATGTTAAAAATTCATGATTCGGGGTTAAGATATATGAGAGTTTCTTTTATTATTACAACTTTTCTGTAAGCTTGAAATTAATTCCAACTAAAAAGTTTTCTTTAAATGAATGTGAATGCTTATAGCTGAGACTATTGATTGCCTATGCTTTTCAACTCCTAGTTCCTTGCTAATTTTGTTCATCTGTGCTTGAGAAAACGTAGCTATAACTGCAGCTCAGGATAAAATTCTGATTAGTCTAGGTCAGTGGTTCTCAAACTTTAGTGTGCACTAGAATCACCTGAAGAGCTTTGTAAAACACAGATTAATGGGCCCGACCTCCAGGGTTTCTGACTCATCAGGTCTTGGACAGTGGAGTTGAACACTTTGTAGTTCCAACAAGTTTCCAGGTGATGCTAATGCTGTTGGCTGGCGCCAGAATGTATAAGCCAGTAGTTCTCAACCTTGTTGCAAATTGGAATCACTTGGGGATCTTCAAAAACTTGTGATGTCTGGGTCTTACTCCCAAGGATTCTAATTAAACTGGTATGGGATACACACAGGAAGTAGTATTTTTTTAAACCCCCTCAGATAGTTCTAGTATGCAGCCAAGACTGAGAATCACTGATCTTGGTCAGTGTAATCCCATTCCCCTTGTGAGTGTCTCGTTTAGAAGTGGGCGTGTTATCCAGTTCTGGCAAACGTGAGGTCTGCTGGAAAAGGTTTTCCTACTTTAAGAAAGGAACCACAGAATAGATTGCCTCTTTTCTTCTAGATGTTATTTCTGGATGTGATGCTTGGAACAGCTGCATCTATTTTGCAACCATAAGGGGAAGTAGCCTTCCCCTTTCCCGTAGCTCCTTCAAAGGTAAACTTTCTCCTATAATACATATGAAGGAAAGGTTGAGGTTGGGGGCAGTTGTCTCAGAACCCTCCTGAGTCTCCCACCTAGCTTTCTGAGAGCTCCCACTGCTCCAAGGTACACTGTGGATTTTCCTCACTTTGCAGCTGGCCATCTCTTAGCATTCCAGGAAACAGTTTCCTCAGTAAACAACTGCTCTCTTGCATGAGTGCAAGTAGTGGAATATGTGTGTGGATCATGCCAATTTTCACTTTTTTGCTCTGTTGGTTTGTTTCTATACCATCCCCACACAATTCTTTGCCAGAGTTGAGGATTACATGAGAGAATTACTATGTATATAAAAAAATTAAATTTATACTTTATATGACAACTGCTACGTCAGAGACTGCTATTTGCCTCCCCATTATGCATTTTCCACTTATTACCAACAGTATCTCTCTATTATTAGAGGTGGCAATATGCCCAGTAAAAATACTGCTTCTCTCAGCCTCCCTTGCAACTAGGGGTGGCCATGTGACCAAACAGTGACTAATGAGACATAAGTGGAAGATGTGGGGAGGACTTCTGGGAAAGATTCTTTAAAGAGCTTCCAGCCATTTTGTGACTTTAAGAATGAAAATCAGGAGCTGGCCCGGTGGCGCAAGCGGTTAAGTGCGCGCACTCCGCTGCGGTGGCTGGGGGGTTTGCCAGTCCGGATCCCGGGCGCGAACCGATGCACCGCTTGGCTAAGCCATGCTGTGGCGGCGTCCCATATAAAGTGGAGGAAGATAGGCACGGGTGTTAGCCCAGGGCCAGTCTTCCTCAGCAAAAAGAGGAGGATTAGCATGGAAGTTAGCTCAGGGCTGATCTCACACACACAAAAAAAGAACGAAAATCATATGCTCACATGATGGAACAAAAAGGAGACTGTGTCTTTGAACATGGAGTGTCATAACAGCCCTAAAACCACTAATTCTAGACCTTTGCATGAGAAATAAATTTCTATCTAGTTTAAGGCACTGTTATTTTTAGTTTTCTGTTATACGCCCCTGGACTTACCTCTTAAATGTTACTCTGTCTCAAGGCAAAAGTATCAAAAGAATATAAACCATTGCAGAGGGTTCCCTCTTGAGCACACACAAATCCTTAGCTTTATTGTCTTCATATCTGCTTTTCTCCCTAAGAGCATCAATTTTGTTCAAATTTTCTTCTTTACAATTGCCTTTAATATCTCCACCCCCTTTCAGGAGGTGCTTTGCTTGCAGGGGTTGGTGCCATACTAGGATCCATCCTCCTTTCTCAAGCCAAACGTTTTCTTAAGTCTGAATTATTCATTTTTTTTAGAATATGACTTAGCAAGAGAGTCCAGGCTGGGTATGGGTATTCCAAGTCCAGTACTCTTGGAGAAAGTTCCACCTAATTCTTCCCAGCGTCCTGTTAAGTATCTGTTATCACAAACACACCCACATCTCCCAGTCAGGCATTGATTCTGAGAGACAGCACTCTATGTACTCCTTCCATGCTGAGAAAGAGAAACATTTGACTTTTCTATAATCAACATATCTTCAGCCCGGCTCACTATAAGGATAACATTTTATTTTGCAGAACAAGGTTAGTTCTTTTTATCTTCTAGCTTTCAAACTGTGCCTACTAGGCATTTGGAGAAAAAAAAAAAAAAGAACGTTGGAAGTTAGCTTAAGAATCAGATCCATAATTGAACCATCTCTCTAAAGGGCCACTGCTTTGCTACATAAAGATCAAGCTGTGGAATTACCCCATGTCTTTACTCTGTGCCAAATTAAATTCTTGTAGGTGTCATCCTCCTACTACCCTCTACTAAATTAAATTCTTGATTAAGGTCTCATACTCCCACTGCTCCAGTAGAAGAGAGGCTATATGAAGACTTCTTATCCTCTGATACAAGTAATCCTCTACCTCCAGGGATGGGGCTGGGGTTGGGGAGGAGATTTGCTTTTCAGTTACATAAATAACATATTCTCATAGAGAAGCATTCCAGATTGTTCTTTTGTTTTGTTTTTCTGCTACTGACCTTTCGCTTGTTTGCCTGTTCAAGGTTGAACATTTGCCTGTGCCCTGTGGGATCATCTGCAGTTAAACATTTTTTAGAACCACATTGGGGAAGGAGAACTACAGCTCTATCCAGTTGTCTGGCTTCCCAGGGAACTTTCTACTGACCTCGCAGACTATGATCTGCTTTTTGCACAAGGCTATTATTTCAAGGAAGGGAAAATAAGGAAAAAGAAAATAGATATACTCTCACCAATCTATTTGGCTCCTTGTTAAACAGATATGTCAAAACATTTAAAGGGAAGGTTTGAATTAATGGCTAGAGTGAAGGCTTTGTTCTAGTTGCAAAATAAAATTTATATTTCCTATTAATGATATGGTCTCAAATACCTAAGAAGGGAGTATTTTGTCCCAGATAAGAACATTTACAATATTATAGGCATCTATAATATGTATCAATTTCATTTATCTGTAGACAAATGGAATACCAAGGCAGGAAAAGCAAATGAACTCTAAGTATAGTAGGCTAACTTCAGTTCAGGGAGAAAGAGTATAGATAACGGGTTAATTGGAAAAGAGGAAAAAAAAGGAATTGTCCTTTTTCTTCTGCTACACTACTCACAGCTATTCCTCCACCTCTCCTTCTTGGAAAAGATTGGGCTGAATCACGTTAGTTAACTGGTTAGGGATAGATAAGTTACGGGAGATTCATGTTAAGGGCTGGTGAAAGGACAATATCCACGGCTGCTTGAGAAGAGTGGAAATATTTTAATGAAAGTCATTAATTGTTACATAACTTCCAGGGAAGACGGAAGTCTAAGAAAATGAACGACAATGAACCAAAATCAGAGAAGAAATTTCAAGTATAATGAAACTAGGGAAATGACATGAAACTGTACTGTAGACTATGAAGAATACCTTCCAATTTGTACCCAAATTAAGGAAAGCAGTGAGATTTGACAAGCATTTCCTCCTAATAATAAATCAGTGCCATTTTTAGCAAGTAAATGAAATGGTCCTAACGGTCCAACAGTAATCTGAAACCTGAAAAAATAAGTACTAGGGACCTGGGTAGACCTTGGAAAAACAGACTAAATAAACACTGACTATAAGATAAAAATCCTGTGACAGGCTAGATCTCCTGAAACTCTCAAATTAAAACAAAACAAAGAAAAAAAACCTTAATTCCAGTAGAAATGAGTTTCAATCTTTTGCATCATAGTTTTAAATGCTGGAGGAGAGTAAGGCTGTAGCTACAGAGTTTTCTGGGGAAAGGACTCAGTGTTCTTTATCCACTAAACCTGTAACTTAGAAAAGTAACAGAGGGGCCGCCCCGGTGGTGCAAGTGGTTAAGTGTGTGCGCTCCGCTGTGGCGGCCCAGGGTTCGCCGGTTCAGACCCTGGGCGCGCACTGATGTACCGCTTGGCTAGGCCATGCTGTGGCAGGCGTCCCATATAAAGTGGAGGAAGATGGGCGCGGATGTTAGCCCAGGGCCAGTCTTCCTCAGCAAAAAAAGAGGAGGATTGGCAGATGTTAGCACAGGGCTGATCTCCTCACAAAAAAAAAAGAAAAGTAACAGAATATGTAAGGACTCAGGAAACATATAACCCATGATCCTTTCTAAAAAAAAATCTTGAAGATGTAATTCTGCTAACTGAAAGATGAATTAAAAAACAAAAACACTGTCAATGAGCATTAATACACTTAAACAATTATGTCTAAATAAGTGTCAATATTCATAAAATTTAATATGATGGTTATAATTCTCATTAGAAAATTTACATAATGTGAAAATAATAATACTCTTATAAAATTGACTATAAAGAAAGGAGAGAGGGGCTGGCCTAGTGGTGTAGTGGTTAAGTTCGCCAGCTCTGCTCTGTCGGCCCAGGGTTCTCAGGTTTGGATCCTGGGCTGGGTCAGACCTACTCACCACTTACCAAGCCATGCTGTAGCAGGCATCCCACAAATGAAGTGGAGGAAGATGGGCACGGATGATAGCCCAGGGCCAATCTTCCTCAGCAAAAGGAGGAGGATTGGCAACAGATGTTAGTTCAGGGCTAAACTTCCTCACCAAAAAAAAAAAAAACAAGAAAGGGGAGAGTCATGAGAGAGCTAACGTGAGGGTGAATTTTTTCATTTCTCAGAGTGGAGTCAATAAATACAGTTTTGCTTCTGAAGTAGATGATTTAACTATATATTTTAAAATTTAAAGATAATCATAATGGAGCTAAAACTGGATCTTCTAATTTACCAGAGGAATTGGCCATAATTCTGATACAAAGACTGTACAGAAGACCACAAAAAACTCTAAAGCAATCCTGTTTATTAATAGAGATACTAAAACTGTGAAAAAAATATTGGCAAAACAAATATACCAATGTATTTTAAAAAATAGACCTTGACAAAATATGGTTTATTCTGTGAATGCAAGAATGGCTTGACATAGAAAATCTGTGACAACAATTCACTACATTAAAAGCAATAAGGAGAGGCCAGCCCGGTGGCGTAGCAGTTAAGTGCTCCAGCTCCGCTGGTGGTGGCCCGGGTTCGCATCCTGGGCACACACTAGCGCACTGCATGTCAGGCCATGCTGTGGCGGCGTCCCATATAAAGTAGAGGAAGATGGGGGAAGATGGGCATGGATGTTAGCCCAGGGCCAGTCTTCCTCAGCAAAAAGAGGAGGATTGGCCGATGTTAGCTCAGGGCTGATCTTGCTCACAAAATAAATAAATAAATAAATAAATAAATAAAAATAAAAGCAATAAGGAGAAAAACTGTATGATAATTCCACAATCATATACCAGTTATCAAGATAATCTCAAATGCCAAAATTCAACATCTTTTTTGGGTGTATGTGAGAAAGATTAGCCCTGAGCTAACATCTGTTGCCAATCCTCCTCTTTTTGCTGAGGAAGATTGGCACTGGGCTAACATCCATGCCCATCTTCCTCTAGTTTATATGGGATGCTGCCACAGCATGGCTTGACAAGCTGTGTGTAGGTCCACGCCTGGGATCCAAACCTGTGAACCCCAGGCTGCTGAAGCAGAGCGCACAAACTTAACTGCTACACCGCTGGGCTGGCCCCTCAACATCTTCTTCTTTTTTTTTTTTTTTTTTTTGTGAGGAAGATCAGCCCTGAGCTAACATCCATGCTAATCCTCCTCTTTTTGCTGAGGAAGACCGGCTCTGAGCTAACATCTATTGCCAATTCTCCTCCTTTTTTTCCCCAAAGCCCCAGTAGATAGTTGTACGTCACAGTTGCACATCCTTCTAGTTGCTGTACGTGGGACACGGCCTCAGCATGGCCGGAGAAGTGGTGCGTTGGTGCGCGCCTGGGATCCGAACCCCGGGCCGCCAGCAGCGGAGCACGCGCACTTAACCGCTAAGCCACAGGGCCGGCCCCCCCTCAACGTCTTCTTGATTCTTTAAATTGAATATCTACGTGATGAAATTCTTAGAAAGCTGGAAATGGCAGAAAACTTTTTTTTGGTGCTAGTATGCCTTTGACACCAATACTTAATAATCTCCCTTTTTATCAAAAGGAGAGATAGGTCTCTGACCCACAGCTTTCAGTAGACAGTAATAGTATCTAGCTAGACTTTAATAACATTTCTGTTTACGTTGTATTTACTTTTATTTATAACAGCTCTTATGGCAAGTTACACTGGTTTTCCAATTATGATAGTGATATAAAATTTCCTTTTAAAATAAAATTATTGAAGTAAAAGTGTGAGGTAAAATGTTAGGTAAACAAGAGTAAAGATGGCACGTGGATGGAGCAAGAATCACGCGGCTGGGATTGGAATGACTCAGGTTTGAGAAACTGCTCCAGACAAATGTTTTTTAAATGGGCCTGTGAATACATTCATGGAGGTCTGAGGGTTTTCTGCAAGAATGTTTCAGTTTTTCACATTTGTGTTTATAATTTCCAAAACTTTATATTCTAGACCATGTGGATAACTATCTTACAACAAAGTGCTGCCATGTGAATTTAGTGCCTATTTTTGTATTTATGTTTGCTTTCTCACGCATTAGTGCCACTTTAATTGTCTTGGGCTAATGAGAAAAGAACAGAGAGGCTTGATGGGTAATGATGCATTTCATTCAGATAGAGGGCAAATGATACCATGCCATGCTAAGAAATGAAGGTATAGGGCCGGCCCTGTGGCTTGGTGGTTAAGTGCGCGCGCTGCGATGCTGGTGGCCCGGGTTCGGATCCCGGGTGCACATCGAGGTACCACTTCTCCATCCATCCTGAGGCCGAGTCCCACATACAGCAACTAGAAGGATGTGCAGCTATGACATACAACTGTCTACTGGGGCTTTGGGGGGAAAAAAATAAAATAAATAAAATCTTTAAAAAAAAAAAAAAAAAAAAGAAATGAAGGTATATAGAAATTTATTGATACAATTGAGTCATTGTCACATAGCCCATTGCAGTGAAGTTACATTCATGCTGGTATTCAGCTAATATACAAAGATTTGGGCCTACTAGTTGTTTAAGGACAACATGTATTTTGAACGGTTGGTGCCCATTTAGTACCAGTTACTAAATATTTTGAGTATCACCTATATCATTGGCTAAAGACTCTTTGCTGTAGGAGTCAGCACTATATTCATGTTGTCAGCAAGGATTTTTTTGTAGCTAAACAGTTTTTTCTTTTGAAATTAATGACTGTTAACTTGTATATCTATTGGTTTTGGAATCTTTACATTTTACTTTTAAATCTATTTTAGTTTACTGTTGTATAAGAATCTAGTCTTATGTTTCTAAATATTTAACTGCCATTATAAGAAAACTAAGTCAATGCTGAAGAGTATCTTCTTTTCTTTAAAAGTAGTCCAGAGGTGTAGGTTACATGGGCGTATCCTTTCAAAAAACTGTAGAGTTAAAATCTGTGCATTTCAGTGTATGTAACTTTTACCTAAAAAAAATAATAATAATAAAGAACAAAAATTGAGTGGAGTGGTGGAGAGTGGGTAAAGTTATAGATGAAACAAGAATGTCAGAATATTGATATAGAAAGTCCTAGAGTAAGATTTTCAGAAAACAAGTGAGAAGGAAAAATATTTCATAGACACTTAGGTTGCTCATTAGAAAAAGGAACACGTAAGCAAGAATGTAAAAAGGAGGCAAGGCAAAAATGCTGTCATCGGGTCTCAAGAAGTAGATGGCCTAATAGTCTGGAAAAGCACATTCTGTGGGCTCAGGTTAGCAAAAAAAAAAGAAAGAAAGAAAGAAAAAAAGTTATTGGGAATATATTCTAATAGTCTACCTTGGGTTTAGCAAGAAACACATGCTTTAGGCTAAGGGGTCCAACTCTTGGTATAGGGGTTGCAGAAAAATCTTAACTGGTTACATCACTGGTTCTCCTAGTTTGGCTCCTACACTATCAGCAGCATCAGCATCACCCGAGAATCTGCTAGAAATGCAAATTCTTGGGCCCCATCTCGAATCAGAAACAATAAATTTCTGTTTCACAGCCCTCCATGTGATTCTGATGCATGTTAAAAGTTTGAGAACTACTGCTCTACATTCATAATTTTTAAATTATCAGTGATTTTAAATTATCAGTGATTGGTAATTGGGGATCATTAAACTATTCCATTTATTTGTATGTTTGAAATTTTCCATAATAAAAGGTAAAAAAAAAAACCACACTCAAATAGAGAATATATTAATATATTACTTGTAAAATACAAAAAAAAAAAAATTGAGGGCCAGCCTGGTGGCATACCGGTTAAGTTTGTGCACTCTCCTTCAGTGGCCCAGGGTTTGCAGGTCCGGATCCTGGGTGTGAACCTACGCATTGCTTATCAAGCCATGCTGTGGCAGGCATCCCATGTATAAAGTAGAGAAAGATGGGCACGGATATTAGCCCAGGGCCAATCTTCCTCAGCAAAAAGAGGAGGATTGGCAACAGGTGTTAGCTCAGGGCTAATCTTCCTCACCAAAAAAATAAATAAATAAAAAATAAAATAAAATAAAAATTTGATTTTTTTAAAGGGATACATATATTTAAGAAATTAGACTACTGCTTCTCAAATTGTGGTGAAGGATCATTTTTAAAGAAATTTCCAATTCTTTGTGGACTAATACTTTTGTAAAAATACAATTAAAATAAATAACTAAAAATTGAAATAAAAACCAAATACAGAATATTAATCCAAAATTTTTATTATTGGATTCAATAGAAATAATATTTCTCTGTCAAATTGCTCTGAAAGTTTTCTAGACACTTATTCTCATATTCTGTTGTTTTCTTGTTAGGGACTAGTAACAGTTTATAAACCAGCACCATTCCACGGTCCACACTCAATAAATGATTCTTTTTTTTTTTTTAATTTTATTTATTTATTTTTTTCCCCCAAAGCCCCAGTAGATAGTTGTACATCATAGTTGCACATCCTTCTCGTTGCTGTATGTGGGACGTGGCCTCAGCGTGGCCGGAGAACCGGTGCGTCGGTGCGCGCCCAGGATCCGAACCCTGAGCTGCCAGCAGCGGAGCGCGTGCACTTAACCACTAAGCCACTGGGCTGGCCCAATAAATGATTCTTTAATTATGTTCTCAAGGAATTCTGCTGCTTTGTAAGCTAAAAATTGTAATACAGAATAATAATTATTAATAAGCATAAACATTTTGAGCACTTACCATGTGCTAAGCAGTTTTAAGTACTTTTCATGTATTGATTCATCTAAACCTTCCCAAAAAGCTATTAGATAAGTACTGTTATTATCCCCCCCTTTCCAGTTCAGGAAGCTGAGGCACAGAAAGGTTAAGTAACTTGTCTCAATTCACATTTTTAGCAAGCGCTGATCTATAAACATTTTTTATTTTTAAGTTTTGTTAAAAAAAATTCTGACAAATCAGGAAATGGGGGTTTAGGAGTGGTGGTGATGCAAAGAGGGAAGCCATGGGGTGGGGATTGCGAATTATCAGGGGGAGGTGGCAGTAGTGTCTCCTTCACCCCCACGCCTGGTGTCGTCTCCTGAAGAGGGACAGACCTGTACATTCCAGAATGAGTGGGTGAGTCCTCTACTGTGTCTGTTCAATGTAGGAGGAAATGCCTATCTCATCAGGCAGCTCACTAATGTTGACCTCCAAGAGATCCTGCACATCACTGAGGATCTTGGCATCATTCTCATCTGACACAAATGATGGCTAAGCCCTTGGTGCCAAACCTGTCTGCTCTGGCCACACGATGCAGGTAGGTGTCAGAATCCTCAGGCTGGGGCCGGCCCCGTGGCTTAGCGGTTAGGTGCGCGCGCTCTGATGCTGGCGGCCCGGGTTCGGATCCCGGGAGCGCCCCGAGGCACCACTTCTCCGTCCAACGCAAGGCCGAGTCCCACGTACAGCAACTAGAAGGATGTGAACCTATGACGTACAACTATCTACTGGGGCTTTGGGGGGAAAAACTGAATAAATAAAATCTTTAAAAAAAAAAAAAAAAAAAGAATCCTCAGGCATGTCGTAGTTAAAGGCAATGTTCATCCGCCTCATGTCCATGGCTTGGCCGAATAGGTTGGTAGCCACAAGAATTCATTGTTGAAAATCTTTAGACTGCTGATGCTGAGAAAGCCTCTCCTCCTGGGGCATCTGACAGTGGATGGCAATGGCTGGGATGTTCTGCTCCACCAGCAGCTGAGCCAGGGCAATGCACTGCTACACAGACTTCACAAAGATTTAAGATTCTAAACTGGCTAGTCTGGCTCTAGATCACGATCTTAACTACCATACAGTACTATTCATTTTATTGCCTAGGCAAAGGTGTTCCTCTACTTAACTCAAATAGTGCCCTTTTTCTAGTTCTTTGATAAGTAAGGTCAGTGAAGAGAACTCTCTCGTTCTGTGGGAGTGGGGGTCTCAGCTTGAAATTAAGCAGGATCAAATATACTTAAAGCATATCTGAAGAGGTGTGATGACCTCTATTTCCAAGAGATCTACTTCTAAGTGGGGCCAAGGGAACTCCTAAGTAAGAACCTACCCTCAGGGTAGAGAGTGAGGTGCACCAGTTTTAAGGACAAGAGGTCATTGCTTAAGGGGAATGATGATTCTTAGCACAGTGAAACGGTGGGGGGAGGGGCAACTTGCTTTAACTATAGTCAGTCAGTTGTCTGTCTGCAAAAGTAGTTAGATAATGCATTACTAAAACGCACCCTATAGATAACATCTCTGACACTTGGGTCACCACGGTAATGGGTGCTTGAGTTTTTCAGGAACTGAGAATCGACTCCTTGTCTGGTTCAGGCTGGTTAAGAACACCAACTCACCAACTGAGTCCGAGCAGATGACCCTTTGACATAAAGGAGCCAAAACCTCCACCCTCAGATCATGGTAACGCCATTTTGCGAACGTGTACCCTACGAATAGCCATGAAGCTTGACTGTGCTTGCACAGGTCATCAATTCCCTCACTTCTTACCTGCAATCATCTATTCCCACACTTCAGACCACTCATAAATATCCCCAATCGCCATTTCTCAGGGAGGTGGATTTGAGATTGGTTCTCCTGTCTCTTTGCTCGGCTGCCTTGTGGTTAAACTCTTTCTCTTTGCAAACTCGTCCTCTTAGTGATTGGCATAATCACGCAGCAGGCAAAATGAACCTGGTTTGGTAACAACAGTGTAGTGATTATCACCCAGTTTGTTCTCTGGCCTAGCCCCACAGACTCATGCCTAAATTCTAAAGGATTTTCTGTGACTAAAAACAGAAAGGGCTGTTTTATTAAAAACTTTCGGCGACATTGGGACCTAGGTATGACAAAGTATGCCATAGTATGACAAAAAGACAGGGGAAAGGAATGCTCCCCTCTTCAGAAAAGTGCTCCGGAAAATCCAATGCAACTTTGACATGAGCTGGCAACTCCTATGACAAGAGATTTTCACACATTGAGGTATATGGGGTAACTATTCTGATTCGGCTTGAACTAAAGAAGCCTGACTTACAGCCTGTCGAACATACGTTGTACATCTGTTTTAACCATGAAAGCAAAGAATGCACTCTTAAGAATGCATACTTCCCCTCCTACACCCTATGGTAACACCTTATTAGTCCATTTCCTGACATCAGTGTCATGTTGACCTGCTAATTTGCCGCTGAATGCCTCTTTGAAACTTTGACAAATATGTATCCTGGGAGTGTTTAATGTATGTTCTTCATTCTAAGAAGGTATGAGACTGTACTGAAAACCATGCTTCTCCAAATGCTTTCTTCCTTTGTGGAAACTGCCTTCCCAGATTACAATCCTCACCCTGGCTCAAGTAAAACTCAATTTATCTCTCATCTATAGAATGGTTATTGGTTATTGTGTGTCGACACCTACTATAGGACGGTGACAGGAGACAGCACATTCAGTGCAAACATTGGAGTCCTCTGAACCAGGCATTGTCTTGTCAGGAGCTTCACATGGAGATGATTACACCAGGGCCAGGGCCAGGATGAGGAAAACAGACATGACTCATGGTGGCAGAGAGGTCAGTGAGTATGTAGGAGACACTTTCAAGCCTCCTCTTCAAATAGTTGGGAAGGACTTGGAAGGTTCGTAATTCATGTGTCAGCTATTATAACCCAGTCTGACTACCAAGGTGTTATAGCCTGAAAAATATGAATTATACTCCCACACATTTTTCTTAAGCCTTTTAAATTTGTTATTGCTTAACTATTGAACAAATAACAAGTATTAAGGGAATACTCTGCAAGATTTCCTTTTTTATTATTGTTTTATTTTGAAATAATTATAGATTCACAGTAAGTTTAAAAAGTAGTACAAAGAGGTCCTGTGTACTCTTCACCCAGTTTCCTCCAAAGGTAACATCTTAATAACTATAACAAAACCAGGAAATTGACATTAAAATTAGTACAATCCATAAATATTATTCAGATATTGCCAGTTTTATATGTACTTGTGTCTATATTTCTATGCAATTTTATCATGTGTAGATTTGTATAACCAACCCCATAATCAAGATAGAGAACGGTTCCATCACCACAAACATTCCCCTTGCAACTCTGTTATAGTCACACCCATCACCTTGTCTCTCCATACCCTCCCACCCTGTTCCTAACCCCTGGCAACCGCTAATCTGTTCTCTATCTCTATAATTTTGTCATTTTGAGAATGCTATACAAATGGAATCATACAGTATGTAACCTTTTGAGTTTAGCTTTTTTTGCTCAGTATAATTTCAGATATTTCTATTTTAGGAAATACATGTTAATGATTATGATTTTGTATTTGTCAACGGATAAACTGATATTAAAATATCCACCTCCTGGATTCACCTAATGGCTGGTCTTATTTCTGACCTATACTGGCATCTTTGTATTATTTTTATATCTTAAGAAGTCTTACCTGTGAACAAGAATAGGGTAATGTTGGTTAAATGTTAACTACCACTGCATAATGGAATTCCTTAAGGCAAAAGTTCAAAGGTTACATTTTCTCCAAACATCATAATAGCGGGTGGGGGTGTCTCTTATCAGATGAAGGTCTTTCAGGGGAATTTCTTAGACAGATTAGAACAAAAACACAAGGAAGGTAAAATGTTAGAAAATTTATAAACCAAATTATTATAACTGTCTTTCTCTTAAAAGTATAGAGCAAGTAGCAAATGGAGAACGTGTTACTCTCTTCTCCATTAAGAAGCCAGTATATAGAATATAAAGTTCTCATGCCAAGCCAGGTCACGTGGGTGATATCTGGTCATTCCAGAAACTCAGAAACTTTTGCTGAGATTATAGAAGCCCATGGTTTTTCCAAGCCATATGGATTACAGGAATAGCTAGGATTTTAAAAGTGGTCCTAGAAGACCTAAATTCCATTCTATCTACTGTTTTTGAATCAAAGGGACTCAAACCTGTAGAGCTCAATCCATGAGAAAGAAGTTTTTTGAATTTATGACCAAGAGACAGGTGAAAGGGAAAGGTTTTACCATGTTTTCTATTGTGAGCTGTTTTCTTATATCTAGGCTTCTGTTGTAAAACTGGACGTTAAGTGTTTGGGAAACGTCATACAGGTTTGTTCATTTTAGGCAGGTACACTGTCTTTTACATTGGAGACTTTTTCAGAGTCACTGTTAGTAATATGGACAGTGAGTTTCAGATAGACTTCACATTTATTTTTTAATGCTGAAATCTGTTAGGCATGGGGCTATCTTAAGGCATGGGGCTAAGAGAAAGACTTTTTTGTGTTTTAAATAAAGAAAACGTAAATTGGTACAGCCTTTTTGGAATCTTTTGGCAATATTTATCAAATTTGAAAATGCTTATACCCTTTGTTCTGCAATTCTACTTCTAGAAATCTATTCCTCAGATATAATCATAAGTGCAAGGAAGTTCATACATACATGATGTTCTTTGCAATACTGTTAGTTATTTTAAATAATCAGAAAAAAGGTAAATTTCCACTATTTTGGAAGAGGTTAAACTAGGTACATGAAATTATGAAATACTATGCAGTATTAAAAAGAATTAAGTAGATGAAAAGCACTGACATGAGAAAAATCTCCAAGATTTTTAAGTGAAAAAAGTAAATAAAAAATGGTGAGGGTCTAGAAGGATGCACACAGAATTGTTACACTGGTTGTCATGGGCAGGGGGTGGTTTGTGAAGAAAAATAACTTTTTAATATTTAATATTGTTTAAATTTTCCAAAATGAGCACGTATGCTTATACTACTTGTGTAGCTAAAAAAAATTACGGAAATCTCATCAACAGAATATATCACCAAAACAACAGCGAGACTACATCAGCTACTTATCTTGCTGAGATTTTTAATATTCACCTGGCAACGTAAGGTGGTAATATTTACAACTGCAACATAATATTTGGATTTAACACACAAAACAAAATATATTTGACCTTTTGGAAAGAGAGATTGAGGTTAGATACAGTACTTTATTTTTTTTGTTTTGTTTTGTTTTGTGAGGAAGATCAGCCCTGAGCTAACATCTATGCCAATCCTCCTTTTTTTTTGCTGAGGAAGACTGGCCCTGAGCTAACATCTATTGCCAATCCTCCTCCTTTTCTCTTCCCTTTTTCTCCCCAAAGCCCCAGGAGATAGTTGTATGTCATAGTTGCACATCCTTCTAGTCCTGCATGTGGGACGCTGCTTCAGCATGGCCAGACAAGCAGTGCATCTGTGCACACCCGGGATCCAAACCCGGGCCACCAGCAGCGGAGACTGTGCACTTAACCACTAAGCCACGGGGCTGTCCCCAGATATAGTACTTTAAAAATGGCCTCTCTGAATAAGATATCTGAGCTATTTAAAAATTATTTTTTGCCAATAAATAAATAAATAATAAATAAATTGACCGAAGAAACCATTCAACCATCAAGGCTGGAATCTGATTTTCTTGGGTAGCCCTGCAGTGCTTGGCACATAGTAAACACTCAATAAATATTGACTGACTGACGTATCAATCGACAGTTTAAATCTTTTTAAAAGCAGGATATTAACAAGGATAGATGATTGAGTTCCTGTTACTTGCTTTTCAAATGAAGGGGAACAGGGGGAGCAGCCCCCTCTTACTCAGGTGGTTAAGAATTTTGTCGAGGACAGCGTTTAGTGGCTCACATTCTGGTGATCTGTGAATTGAAAAATCAATTTCAAAACTAGGCAGAATATAAAAGGGAAAAAACCAAGCGAATTGAGACTAGTTATATATATAATTTTGCTCAGACTAGAGGAAACGGCTCTAGTAGCTGTGAAATTGTGGGCAAATCACTCTATTCGTGTCTAAATTTTCACCTGAAAAAAGGAAAAAATCACTCCCTCATACGTTTGTTTTTGTTTGTTTTTTTAAATGGAGGAATGTGGAAACTTATGAAATGCTGGCAACATAGTGGCCATTCCATATCGTGCAATGAATGAATGTTTCCTAAAAATTCAATCCCAGACTGTCGGGTCGAAAAGCACTGAGAGACTAAAACTGAATAAAATTTAAACGTTGTTAAGTTCGGGGCTGTCTCTTGCATCTCATTCATCCTCATCCCAACCACACCTATCGGGCCGGTGCGGGTCCCAGAGGCTGACTCCCAGCCCCGGGCGGGCGACGGGCGGGTGCCGCACTTGCTGGACTTGGTCCCCCCCGGGGGTCCCGAGCCCGGACTTCCTTGGGCTGCAGGGCCCGGAGCCCCGATGACCACAGCCCGCGTCTGGCCTCCGTGCTTGGGGCCGAGCCACCGACAGCCTCGTCCACGCGGGGCAATTCCGCCGAGGTTCCGCGGTCCTCGCGGCACACTGCTACCTACTCTCGGGAGTCGGGTTCCCAATGCCTTTCCCGCCGGTAGAGGGAGGTGTCCCGGCCAGGCCGTCCCGGCCAGGCCGCCCCGGCCGGAGAAGCCGGAAGGCCGGCCGAGCCCGCGGGAGGGCGGGCGGGGCGGCGAAGCGGGAAGCACAAGGCGCGCGCTCCCGTGAACGCAGGAGGGAGGCGGGGGGCGGAGTCTTAGGGCGACCGCAGGAAGAGGGCGCCCTGGAGCCAGCCGGAGGGCGGCCGGGGGCGGGGCCGAGGGAGGGCGTCGACGCCGAGGGGCGGGGTGAGGCGAGGCGGGGACGCGCTTGCGGGGTCGGGAAGGCGGGGGCGCGGCGGTGGCGGGAGCGTCCCTGGTCTCCGCCCCTGTTTCCCACTCTCCTTCCACCTCCTACCGGCCGGGGCTCCGGAGAGGCGCCGCTTGCCGGTCCCCGGAGCCGCCCTGCTGCCGCCGCCCCCTCCCTCCGCTTGCGGTGAGCCCGTCAGTCCGTGCACTGTGCGCTCCTCCGTCTGGGCCATGGATGGGTAAGTGTTCGGCGGCGCAGCAGCCGCGCCGGGCTGCGCTTGCCCCGCTGCCTTTCGGCTCTCGGCCGGACTCGCGGAGGCCGGGGAGCCGCCCGGCTCGGGCCCGACGGCGGGGCTTCCGGGCGCCTCCTGGGGGAGCCCCGAATCGCGGAGGGGCCGTCATCCGCAGCCTCTCCTTCCCCCACGGGGCGCTCCGGTAACGGCCGCCCCTGCACACCCTCACACCGGGAAGCGGACGGTGCAGCCCCCGGGCTCCGGGGTCCGCCCTCCGCGCCGAGAGTCGGGAGAACCCGGCCCGGCCTCCCGACACTTCCTCTCAGAAAATGGTGCGCGGCGCTGGGGGAGGCGGGGGCGGGGGCGGCGCTCGGGGCGGGCGTCCTCCCGCTTGGGGAGTTGCTGTTTACCGGCGAGGTGGGGCGAGCGCCGGAGCTTCCCCTGGCGGGGAGGCGAGTGGCCGGCGAGTGCACGCGCCCGGACACGTCTGGGCGGCGACCTGGTCCCGGAGCCAGGGCCCCACGCGGGGTCTCGGCGTGCGGGGACCGGCCCGGGGCTCTGGATTTGTGCCGTGGGCTCTGTTAACGATATTTATGTATCGGGCGTCTGGACTTGGTGACCGTGGACGCTACCCGCTGTGTCCTCAAACGAAACTTCGTGAATTACCTGCCATGTATGTAGAATATTGTATGAGTGCAATTTTCGGGCAGCTTTCAAACGTTCTAAAAGTTAATGAGGTCCGTGACCAAAGTAAAGAGATTTGGAATCACCGATGTAAATGTTTCTCTGGGGACCCAGGGATGTGGGTTGGGACCTGTCATATTTTGATGATAAAGGAAACAACTAGATCAGGATCTTCATGAATTAATTGCAGGTCGTAGTACATGTACATCCAAGATTTTAAAAAAATCTCCAGCACTGTTAGAGCCTGCACATCTACTCATTTATTCTCATTAGGCATGTGAGGTTTTATTTGGCCTTTTACTTGCTTTCGATGACAAGATTTGTGTAAAGCTCTTGGTTGTAGAATACATGGAACTTACTTGAACAGTAAAAGCCGTGTACGTGTTGCCATATAGTTGATGATTGCTGTCATGCTGTGGAAAGACGATGGAATCTTCCAACAGTTTTGCCTTCATGAGATTTCATTTATCCTAGTTCTATGATATTGCCTGTGTGATACATTGGATTAACTGATTTGAATGCAGATTGCACACTGCTACAGACATTAGACAAAGTGCAATTTTAGATTTCATTTATGATTGTGATGTTCTTTAAAGTATTTTTTGTTTAATTGACGCTATTGTTATTGTTTAATTGAAGCTTCTCTGAGAGCATTGTTGAAAACTCATTTCACATTATCTTATTCAATTACACGTCATATGTGTGTGAAGTTTTGCTATTTTAGTTATTTGTGTAATTATGCCAGTATTTCAGTTCAGGAAGGCTGTGAAGTTAGTATTTCATTATGTCGTGAATTGTCATTAGATGTTTTGACTTGAGATATGGGAGCAGGCTAGCTTTTCGTATTGGAAAATTTATAGTGATAAAAACGAGGATTCTTGGATTATGCATCTTGGCTGTTGAACTCTTGGACAACTGTGAAGTGCACACTTAACTCTTGGATAGTGTTTAAGAGGTTAACTCTCTCTTCACCCTGTATGTGGTTTTAAAGCTAAGAATGAGTTTATTGGTTTAAACGTGTGGGTCAGTAAGACAGATACTGGAAGGTAAGTTCTTTTGAGAGTTAAAGTAGGAGCACAATTTGTGCTTTGCAACAGGACCAATATCATAGTATATTACACAATCTTATTTTTTTATGCACAAACATCAGTTATTTATCACGTTTTAGTTTCAGACAAATGAATTTCAAGTTTCAAAAGTCTATAAGGAAAAATTAAAAATCTACATGGTTATTGTTTAAAACAATTAAAATTGCCTCATTAAACTATCCAGAGTCATGAATTTGTTTACTTTTATTAAGTAATGGTGACATTGTAGTTTATTAACAGTGTGTAGAATTTACTTATAGCTTTCTTTTAGGAGATGTGGAGACAAGCTTAATTAAAGACAATTTCTTTGGGGTTAGAAGAGATGGATTTTTTTCCGGCAGAACTGTATAGGGGTTTTTACACCTTGGTGTTAAGGGATGTGGTTTTGAACAGTGAATTTTTGCTTTCAGAAGGCTGATTAAATTTCTACATTTTCTCACAGCTTGAGAAAGGTCCTTTTTCATTATTTTGAATAAACAACAAATCACCAGTCAACATATCTTTCTAGTTCCTCCTCAAATCCCAGCTGTCTTTTGTGTGTGTGTATGTGTTCATTTCCTCCTGAGATAATTTATGCTTAAACACAGTTTTGATGTGCTAGAATTTTTTTAAAAAGCAAATCTCTGAAAATTTTGATATCTGAAGTTTAACGTTTGTATTTATTTTGGTTCTGAGAGACTGTCTTAGCTGTATTTTGGTGAGCTGTTTTGGGTGGTAGTGGCAAATTTGTAAGATACTTTCTATATCTGTAAAATCTGCTCACTGGTTTTGTTTCATTTAAAACTTGAAACATGATAATTCATACCAGTGATTTAAAAGAATGAACTTTAGTGATTTAAGTTTGGGTTTGGATTTGTTCAATAGAGGTAAATGGATAAACACATACTCATTTTATTGAAGCGCAACTATACTTTTCTAAATACTAAAAGAGAATTAGATTTATTATTTGTTTTTTACGTTGCTATTAAAGCTTTGCTTTTACACTCTGCTGGTGCTAGACTGTCCCATCACTTTTCTTTGTATAAACATTTCACAACTCATCACATTCTTATTTTTATTATTATAATGCTTTTTCTTTTTTCTTTATCTCTGTCTTTTAAAAACTTGTTCTCTAACTTTGTTTTCCATTTTCTCTTTTTATTTTTTCCATACAGTGTTGTTACAGATCTTATAGCAGTCGGTTTAAAGGTAGGAATCTTTTACTCTCCTTTCATAAGCATTTTTAGATCTTAGTTTTGGTGTTTTTTCCCCAGTGGTGAAATCATCTCACCTGTTCAGAAAGTTATCTGTTTTACTGTGTGATGATAATCTTTCGTTTTTATTTAACTCCAAAATAAGTAGACCTGTAGCTAATTTTGGATTTTATATATTTATAAAGAGGGGCTGCAGTATTATCTTGTATATCTAAAATATGAACAAAAAGTTTAGCCCAGAGTTTTACTTAACTATCAGAGTGTTTGTTTTTGTTTTGTTTTGTTTTAGTAGTTAAATGTAACCTAGGCTCTGATTTGTTTTTCTATCATGCCCTTTCTTACATCTTCCCTTGGATGTGCTTATGAGTAATAAAATAACAACAGCTGCTAAGTTTCTTCAATTCCTACTATGTGCCAGCTGCTTTACATGTATTTTCACTAATTATTATAACAGTCCTTCAAGGTAGGTATTCATATTCCCATTTTAGAGATGAAAAAATAGATTCAGAAAGTTTGTATTCAAGGCGTGGTGCACCAGAGTTCAAACCCATGTCTTCTTGGTTCGAAAGCCTGACATTTTTTTTTTCATTATACCTAGCTGCCAGTAAATGAGGGTTCTGTCTAAAAGGTGAACAGCAGGAGAGCTGGATAATTAATATTTTACAGTGGTAATTTTTTAAGTTATAAGTCATTTTAGTTTTATCAAAGTCTCCTCATTTATTGGATTCTAAAATATAAATCAAGTAAACTGTACATCAATATGAGGCTTTTAAAATATAAATGGATGTTTTAAAATTTCCCTTACCAATTTGGTATTTGATAGAGCTGAGCTGAGAATCTAGTTCTAGAGGCCACTTACAGTTCAGATTACTGTAGAAAATGGAAAGAAATAATGCACGTTTATATTATATGTATTTTATGTAAAGTTACCACCACTTTCTGTCTATTGGCTCTTCTTGCTAGCAGTTTCAACACTTTTATGCATCTGCACTTATTGATGCACATATTCTTAAGACTCCTTAACAAATAAGCATAAATACAGCAAACAGCATTTGAGACTAACAATAAGATGTCCAAGATTAGCATAATTGGGAACTACTACTTTATACTGCTTTTTGAAGTTGGGTGGAGTTAGCTTGCTTTGGCAAACTTGGAACATATTTTATGAGCTGAAAATAAATGGAGGAGCCTCTTGTGAGATATGCTTTTTTTTTTTTTCCTGCAGATACTTAAATCAATTACTCATTTGGGAATGATACTCAGAGATTAGAAACTACAGGCTCATATCTAGGATCACTTTTGGTGTCTCTAGGTGCCTGTGATGGAAGGGATATTTAAAGTGAATGTTGATTTGGTCTTATGAGAAATATAATTTGTGATTCTAGAGTTTATCTGGGAAAAATGAATATGTGAGACATTTAAAAAACTTACAATTTCGGAGTTGAGGAATTATGCTTGAAGGGCTGTCATGCCTGTTTTATTGTGGGGGAAAAAATATATCTTGATGATAAAAGAAAAATTTAAATGTTAGACACAGGAACCACATTTGAATACATGATTTGGATTTCTGACTACCTGTTTGCAGCAAGCACTTTGAAAACAAAAATCAATTCTACTTTGAAGAATAGAGAAGCTGATTAGTTGATTCACGAGGCAATCTATATTTTTATAGACCTAAATACTGGAAATGTCTGTAAAATTATTCATTATATGGGGAAATTTCTCATAAGATTTTTCTGCTTCTTTCTTGGAACCTATCCAAGGAAGTTTAGCTACCAAGTAATAGGCCAATAAGGTTCATATTTCGTCTGGATTGTGTAAACCAAAATTAGCGAATTTAAATAAGTCCTTCAAGAATGTCAGTTACTTATCTTCCTCTATTTGCTGTCTGAATATGATGACACAACAAATAGTTTTAAGCCTGTGGCAAGAGTGGATTTCAGGTTATGCTCCATAAGTTGCTTTCCTAGATTCAGAAAAGTAATATGGATTTCATTTTTAAAGAATTGAAAATACCCTTAAAGTATGAAATCCATTATTTTAGAGAAAGAAAAATGAATTGTTTTTAGAGATTAAGTGATTCCCTAGAATGTGTCATGAAGGCAGGGATTTTTGATCTTTTCTTCACTACTTAGTGTTTCTAGCATCTGACACATAAAATAAGCTCTCAAAAATACCTGATGAATGAATGTATGCCAAATTGTCACACAGCTAGTTAGGTGGCAAACTTATACTGAAACCCAAGCCTTTAATTCTGCTAGTGTTTCTTCTATCAGGTATATACCATGGTGAGAGAGAATTAAATTCATTTTTTAGATTGGAATTTTCTTGAAGACAGGTAAACATTTTCAGGCAGTTTAGGCCATACCATGTTTGAGATTTACTTATACCTGGTTAAATAACCCTGGATGTTCTATGCAGGGTATCAGTTTTTGAGCCTTGCCTAAATTAGGCAAGAAAATTAAGAACATTAGCTTTTGGTACTTCTCATGAAATATTTGTTTTATTTCCTCATGTTATTTCATATTTTGAAATGCTTTTGGAAACAGTGAGAAGTAATTGCTGTCCTTAATTTTTAGTTCTTTTAAATGAAGAACCAACCAGGTAATTATGAGTGATACTGGGTGTGTTTCGAGAACTTTATTATACCATATAAAGTGACAGCATTGTGGGTAACATAGCTTTTTGAGTGTGTACCTGTGTATTTTAAATTTCCAGCTTATACTTTATTACTTAGCCATTTTATATTAAACTCAAATTTTCCTGGTTATTTTTTCTAAATACTGTAGTGGCTATTAAAACAAATGATTCTTTAAAATGATAATCTTCCATATTAAATATGTTTTAGTCTTTTTCTGGATTATCTTCCTATTTTGAGTGATTAGATGAGTATAGAAAAACTCACATGTTTAGGAAGGACTGTAAATGGCTTCTAATAATTATCATGTTTGTCACTATGGGAAAGAACAATACAGCATGTTTAAATTAATTTTGAAGATTGATTTTCTATTTGCTTGACCAGGGGTTAGCAAACTGTAGCCTGTGGACCAAATCCAGCTTGCCACTTGTTTTTGTAAATCGTTCTATTGGAACACAGCCATGCTCATTCATTTCCATATTGTCTGGCTACTTTCACAATACGGTGACAGAATTGAGTAGTTTAGCAGAGACCATGTGCTACAAAGCCTAAAATATTTACTTTCTGGCCCTTTGCAGAAACAGTTTGCCTGCTGCTGTGCTTGAACTATAGAAAATATAGAAGGTCTTTGCGGGAAATCTTTTTCTTTTAAACTGAGCTGTAATTTACATAGAGTGAAATGCACAGGTCTTAAAGTACAATAAATTTTGACAGATGTATCCGCCTGTGTTTCCTACTCCCCAGTCAAGACAATAGAACAGCACTGCAAAAGTTACCTGTTGCCTTTTTCCAGACCCAATCTAGGCAACTGTTCTTTTTTTTTTTTTTAATTTTATTTATTTATTTTTTGCCCCAAAGCCCCAGTAGATAGTTGTATGTCATAGCTGCACATCCTTCTAGTTGCTGTATGTAGGACGCGGCCTCAGCATGGCCAGACAAGCAGTGTGTCGGTGCGTGCCCGGGATCGAACCCGGGCTGCCGGCAGTGGAGCGCCTGCACTTAACTGCTAAGCCACGGGGCCGGCCCTCTAGGCAACTGTTCTGATGTCTATCACCATAGATTAATTTTGCCTATTTCTTAACTCATATAAATGGAATAAAATATTCATACTTCATATATACAATACAAGCTCTTTGATGTCTGGCCTTTTTTTTTTTTTTATGAGGAAGACCAGCCCTGAGCTAACATCCGATGCCAGTCCTCCTCTTTTTGCTGGGGAAGATTGGCCCTGGGCTAACATCCGTGCCCATCTTCCTCTACTTTTTTAAATGAGACACCGCCACAGCATGGCTTGGCAAGCGGTGCATCGGTGTGCACCCGGGATCTGAACCTGCGAACCCTGGGCCACCAAAGGGGAGCGCACGCACTTAACTGCTGTGCTACAGGGCTGGCCCCTGATGTTTGGCTTCTTTTATTCAGCAAAATGATTTTTAGATTCATCCATGTTGTGTATATCAGTAGTTCATTCTTTTTCATTTCTGAGAGTATTCCATTGTGTGATTGTATCACAATATTTAAAAATCTCTTCTCATGTTGATGGACATTTGGGTTCTTTCCAGATCTGGCTGTTATGAATAAAGCTACTATAAGCATTTGTGTCTTTGGGTAAATGTTTCATTCTACACCATGCCTAGGAGTAGACTTGGATATTTGTGTGTTTAACTTTGTAAGAAACAGTCAAACTGTTTGGCAAAATGTTGTACCACTTTATACTCTGGCCAGCTTTATATTAGAGTTCAGGTTGCCCCACATCCTTGTCAACACTTGGTATTGCCAGTCTTTACTTTTAGCCATTCTAGTGGGTGTAATTAGAATGGCTAGTAGTATCTCATCATTGTTTTAATTTGCATTGACTTGATGGCTGGTGGTGGTGGGTACCTTTTTATGTGCTCATTAGCCATTCACTTACCTTTTGTGAATATCTGTTAAGTCTTTTGCCTATTCTTTTAAAGTGGGTTTCTTGTAGACGATATATAGTTAGGTCTTTTTTTAATCCACTCTGACAATCTCTGTCTTTTAATTGGTATATGTAGATGATTCACACTTCAAGGGATGATTAATTTAGTTGGATTAATATCTACTTTGTTCATAACTTATTTATTCATTGGTTTGTTGTTTTTATTTTCTTCCTCTCATTTTTTGCCTTCTCTGGTTTTAATTGAGCATTTTATATGATTCCATTTATCTCCTCTCAGCATATTAATTATACTTCTTTTAAACTTTTTTTTATTGGTTTCCCTATACATTTTAGTGGTTGCAATACAGTTGTCCCTTGGTATTGGAGGAGGAAGGGTTGTTCCAGGATCCCCGAGGATATCAAAATCTGCAGATGCTCAAGTCCCTTATTTAAAATGGCGTAGTATTTACATACAACCTATGCACATCCTCTTATATACTTTGAATCATCTCTAGATTACTTATAATGCTGAATACAATGTAAATGCTATGTAAGTAGTTGTTATACTGTATTGTATAATTTTATTTATTTATTTATTTTTCCCCCCAAAGCCCCAGTAGATAGTTGTATGTCATAGCTGCACATCCTTCTAGTTGCTGTGTGTGGCACGTGGCCTCAGCATGGCCGGAGAAGTGGTGCGTTGGTGCACAGCCGGGATCCGAACCCGGGCCTCCAGTGGTGGAGCGCGCGCACTTAACCACTAAGCCACGGGGCCGGCCCCAATGTTATACTGTATTGTTTAGGGAATAATGACAAGCAACAAAAGTCTGTACATGTTCAGTATAGACGCAACCATAGGCCTTTTGATCTGCAGTTGGTTGAATTCGCAGATGCAGAACCTGCAGATATGGAGGGCCGGCTGTACACATTTATAACTCATCTCAGTCCACCTTCAGATAACACTATACTGCCTCATATGTAGTACAGGTACCTTATAACAGAGCATTCCCGATTTCTGCTTCCTCTCCCTTATGACATTGTTACCTTTCATTTCACTTAACCATATGCAGTAATCACCCCATACATTGTTAGGATTATTACTTTAAATAAACAGTTTTTAGATCAATTAAGAATTAGAACTATAAAATATTTTATTTTGCCTTCGTTTATTCCTTATCCAACAGTCTTCCTTTCCTTATGTAGATCCAAGTTTCTGATCTATATAATTTTCCTTCTACCCAAAGAAGTTCTTTTAAATTTCTTGAAGGGCAGGTCTACTGACAATAAATTCCCTTGGTTTTTATCTGAGAAAATCTTTATTTCTCCTTTACTTTTGAAGGATACTTTTCATATAGAATTCTAGGTTGGTGGGGTATTTTTTTTTTTTTCCATTAACACTTTAAATATTTCACTCTACTTTTTTTCTTGCTTGCGTGGTTTCTGATGAGAAAGAAACCTCTCTAATTCTTATCCTTATTTCTCTATAGGTAAGATGTTTTTTCCCTCTGATGTTTTCAAGATTTTCTCTTTGTCTTTGGTTTTCTGCAGTTTGAATGATATGCTGAGGTGTACATTTTTTGGTATTACCCTGCTTGGTGTTCTCTTGGGCTTCCTGGATCTGTGGTTTGGTGTCTGTCATTAATTATGGAAAATTCTTGGCCTTTATTACTTTCAAATGTTTTTTCTGCTCTGTTCTCTTTTTTTGTCTTTTCTATTTCCCCCCACCCCCCATTTTTCTCTTTGCATTTTAGGTTGGGAAGTTTCTACTGAAATATCTTCAAGCTCGTTGTTTCTTTCCTCAGCTGTGTCCAGTCTGCTGATGAACCTATCAGAAGCATTCTTCATTTTTGTTAGTGTTTTTGGTTTCTAACATATCCTTTTGATTATTTTTTTAGAGTTTCCATCTCTCTGCTTACATTATCCATCTTTCTTGCATGTTATGTACTTTTCCCATTGGAGTGTTTAACGTATCAATCATTGATTTTTTTTTTTTTTTGTGAGGAAGATTAGCCCTACGCTAACATGTGGTGCCAATCCTCCGCTTTTTGCTGAGGAAGACTGGCCCTGGGCTAACATCCATGCCCATCTTCCTTTACTTTATATCGAACGTCGCCACAGCATGGCTTGACAAACAGTGCGACGGTGTGCGCCCAGGATCGGGATCTGAACCCTGGGCTGCCACAGCGGAGCGCGTGCACTTAACCGCTATGCCACCGGGCTGGCCCCTTGATCATAGTTATTTATTTATTTATTTTTGGTGAGGAAAATAGGCCCTGGGCTAACATCTGCCAATCCTCCTCTTTTTGCTGAGGAAGACTGGCCCTGGGCTAACATCCATGCCCATCGTCCTCCACTTTATATGGGACGCCGCCACAGCATGGCTTGACAAGCTGTGCGTCGGTACGTGCCTGGGATCCAAACCGGCAAACCCCAGGCTGCCGCAGCAGAGCATGCACCACTGGGCCGGCCCCTAGATCATAGTTATTTTAAGCCACTATCTGATAATTTCAAAATCTGTGTCTTATCTGAGTCTGGTTCTGATGCTCGTTTTTTCTCTTCAGTCTGTGTTTTTCCTTCCCTTTTAACATGCCTTGTAATTTTTTGTTGAAAGCCCGACGTGTATCAGGGAATAGGAACTGAGGGAAAAGGCCTTTAGTGTGAGGTTTTGTGTTAATCTGGCTAGGAGCTGGACTATGTTTAATGTTTGCTGTAGCTGTAGGTGCCAGAGGTTTCAAAATTGTCTATTGTCCTTTTTTGCGTGTGTCTCCTCCTTAGAGACTGAGCCTTGCATCTTTTTTCAGCTGTAATTCATTGCTTATATTGGAGAACTTTGGTGTGGTGGTGTCGAAGATAAACAAAGCCAGACACTAGTTAAAATGGTAATGACAGATTTTAGTCACTAATAACTATTGCAGTAGGGAAAAGAATACATCATGAATTGAACTCAACTTTCAATTGTAGAGCTAATTTGGCATTTTAAAGGTAGAATGAATTTTATTTTATTTATTTATTTAAAAATTTTTTTTTATTTTTTAATTTTTTTTTTATTTTTTAATTTTTTTTGGTGAAGAAGATTGACCCTGAGCTAACATCTGTTACCAATCCTCCTCTTTTTGCCTGAGGAAGATTGTTGCTGAGCTAACATCTGTGCCAGTCTTCCTCTATGTTATATCTGGAACCTCACTGCAGCATGGCTCGATGAGCGGCGCGTATGTACACGCCCGGGTTCGGATCCCGGGCAAACCCTGGGCTGCCAAAGCAGAGCTTGTGAACTTCACTGCTATGCCACCAGGCTGGCCCGGGAGAATGAATTTTAAAGGGGAAAATGAGTTTGCTTCATGACCTCAGTTTTCTGATGGGTCCAAGAACAGCCATTGCTTTTTAGTTTCTTCAGTGTTTTTGTAAGGATAGAAATGACAACTTTCAAGCTCTTTACTAACCTGAAAGTCTTACCTATTCTTTGAAATAGGGTTTATGTCTTTATTTTTGAATTGTAAGGGTGCTTTATATATCCTTGATTTAAGTCATTTTTCAGATATGTGTATTGTGAATATGTTCTCTCAGTCTATGGCTTGTCTATTCATTTCTTAATGGTGTCTTTTTTTTTTTTTTTTCCTAAGGGAGATTTGCCCTGAGCTAGCATCTCTTGCTAGTCGTCTTCTTTTTTGGCTTGAGGAAGATTCACCCTGAGCCAACATCTCTGCCAGTCTTCCTCTATTTTGTATGTGGGTCGCTGCCACAGCATGGCCGCTGACAAGTGGTGTAAGTCTGCGCCTGGGAACTGAACCCAGGCCGCCAAAGCAGAGCGTGCTGAACTTAACCACTAGGCCACAGGGCTGGCCCCCTTAATGGTGTCTTTTGATAAACAAAAGAATTTAATTTTGATAAATTTCTTTTCCTTTTTTTGGTTATGGTTTTTTGTGTCTTGTCTAAGAAATCTTATCCCAAGGATATGAAGATGCTCCCTTTCATTTGCTTTAAGAAACCTTGTACTTTTAGCTGTTACAAAAAGTTAGGTCTAAGATGGATCTCAGATTCATTTTTGTGTATAGTGTGTGGTAGAGGTGGAGATTCACTTGTTTCCGTATGGTTATGCAGTTAGTTCGGCACTGTCTGTTGAAAAGATTTTCCTTTCCGTACTGAATTGTGTTGGTGCCGTTATTTGAAAATCAGTTCACCATATGTGAGTGGGTCTGTTTCTGAACACTGTATTCTTATCTGTTGATTTATTTGTTTATTCTTATGTTAATATTACACAGTCTTGATATCAGTGGGTTTATAGTGTCTTAAAATTAAATAGTATAGGTCCTCCCAACTTTGTTCTTTATCAAAATTGTTTTACCTATGCTGTCATTTGAATTTCATTTAAAAATTTAAAATCAGCTTGTCAGTTTCTACAGAAGAGGCTGGGATTTTGACTGGGATTGCATAAAATATGTAGAGCAATTAAGGGGAAATTGACATTTCAACCATATTGAGTCTTCTAATCTATGAAATAGAATATCTCAATTTTTTAAATCTTCTCTAATTTCTTTTAGTGCTCTTTTGTAGTTTTCAATGTATGGGTTTTGCATGTATATTTTAAATGTATCCCATTTTTCTTTGCTAATGTAAATGATATTTTCTTGTCAATATATAGAAATACTTTGCATATTGACTTTGTAACTTATGACATTGCTATGATTGTATTAGTTTTTTTTTTTAATTCCTTAGGATTTTTTTTATGTACATGATCATGTCATCTGTGAATATAGTTTTATTTTTTCTTTTCCAATCTGGATGACTTTTAATTTTTTTCTTGCCTTAATGCAAAATTTAAGACCTCCAGTATAAGGCTGAATAGAGGTGACAACATCCTTGCCTTATTTCTTCTCTTAAGAGAAAGCAGTCAGTCTTTGTTAGCTGTAGGTTTTTCTTTTTTTTTTTTTTCTGTGAGGAAGATCAGCCCTGAGCTAACATCCGTGCTAATCCTCTTTTTGCTGAGGAAAACCTGCTCTGAGCTAACATCTATTGCCAATCCTCCTCCGTTTTTTTTCCCCAAAGCCCCAGTAGATAGTTGTATGTCATAGTTGCACATGCTTCTACTTGCTGTATGTGGGACGTGGCCTCAGCATGGCCGGAGAAGCGGTGCACATGCACTTTGCTGAGCCACAGGGCCGGCCCTAAAAGGTACCTAAGTCGACCCTAGGCTTCCTATTCAGAATGTAAGAAGGAATAAATTTGTGTGTGTGTGTGAGGAAGATGGGCCCTGAGCTAACATCTGCCAATCCTCCTCTTTTTGCTGAGGAAGACTGGCCCTGGGCTAACATCCATGCCCATCTTCCTCCACTTTATATGGGATGCCGCCACAGCATGGCCTGACAAACGGTGTGTCCGTGTGCGTCCGAATCTGAACTGGTGAACCCCGGGCCGCCGCAGCGGAGTGCATGCACTTAACCGCTTGCGCCACCGGGCTGGCCCCTCTGTAGGTTTTTCTTAGATGCCTTTTTTCAGGTTGAGAAAATTTCTTTCTGTTTCTTGTTTGCTGTTTTTTGGTAACATGAATTGGTGTTGAATTTGGATCTTTCAAGTAATTTGTACATTTCAGCTAAGTTGTTGAATATATGGGCATAAAGTTTATAATATTTCTTTATTATCCTTGTAATCTCTCTAGGATCTGTAAGGATTTCCATCTTTTCAGTCCTGATATTGGTAATTCACGTTTTCTTTTTCTTCCTGATTTGTCTAGCTAGAGAGTTTCAATATTACTGATCTTTTTCAAAAGCCAGTTTTTGGTTTCAGTTGTTTTCTGTATTGTTGACTCTTCTGTTTCATCAGTTTCACTCTTTATTTCGTTCCTTCTTATTTATGTTGGGTTTAATTTGTTTTCTAGACCTGAGGGTTTTTTTGTTTTTTTTTTTGGTAGTAGCCTAAAACAGCATTTAATTATTATTATTAAGATTTATCATCTCACATTTTCTGTGGGTGGAGAGTCTGGGCGTGGCTTAGCTGGGTCCTCTGGCTCCTGGGCTCTCACAAGGCTGCTGTTAAGATGTTGGTAGGTGTTGCAGTCATCTGGGGAAGAATCTGCTTCGAAACTCACTCACATAGTTGTTGGCAGAAGTCACTTCCTTCTTGGGAGTTGAGCTGAGAGTCTCACTTCCTCTCACTGGTTGTTGGCTGGAGGCTGCCCTCATTTCCTTGCCATGTGGGTCTCTCCATAGAGCAGCTTGGTTCTCTCAGGTAACCTAGAAGAGACAGAGTAAAAGTTAGGCAGACGTCAGTCTTTGGAAACCTAATCTCAGAGGTGGCATCCCATCCCTTTTGCTGTATTCTGTTCTTAGAAGCAAGTCCCGGGCCGGCCCCGTGGCTTAGCAGTTAGGTGCGTGCGCTCCGCTGCTGGCGGCCCCGGGTTTGGATCCCAGGCGTGCACCGACGCACCGCTTCTCAGGCCATGCTGAGGCCTGCGTCCCACATACAGCGACTAGAAGGATGTGCAGCTATGACACACAACTATCTACTGGGGCTTTGAGGGGGAAAAAAAATAAATAAAAGAAGCAAGTCCCTAGGTGTTGCCCACACTTAAGGGGATGGAGTTACACCTGGGTGTGAATACTAGGCAGTGGAGATCATTGGGGACCACCTTAGAAGTCTGCTTACCACACCAGAAGAGAAGTTATTGGGTAGTAGGAGTAATGTACATGTTTAACTTGACTAGATAGTTCCAGATTACTATCTAGCAGTGTATGAGAGTTATCGTTATTACAAGTTCTCACCGGCACTTGGTACGTTTACTTGAGAAATTTTTAATAGAATCATTTAATGCTGCAAATTTTTTTTTTTTTTTTTTTTTAAAGATTTTATTTATTCATTTTTTTCCCCCCAAAGCCCCAGTAGATAGTTGTATGTCATAGGTTCACATCCTTCTAGTTGCTGCACGTGGGACTCGGCCTCGGGTTGGACGGAGAAGTGGTGCCTTGGGGCGCGCCCGGGATCCGAACCCGGGCCGCCAGCATCAGAGCGCACGCACTTAACCGCTAAGCCACGGAGCCGGCCCTAATGCTGCAAATTTACCTTTAAGCACAGCTATAGCTGCATCCCCAAAGTTTGGTATCTTCTGTTTTCTTTCTGTCTTTCTTTTTTCTTTTTCTTGCTCTTTCTTGCTTGCTTGCTTGCTTGCTTGCGTTCTTGCTTTCTGTCTTTTCTTTCTTGCTTTCTGTCTTTTCTTTCTTGCTTTCTGTCTTTTCTTTCTTTCTTTCTGTCTTTCTTGTCTTTCCTTCTGTCTTTCTTTCTTTCCTTCTGTCTTTCCTTCTTTCCTTCTGTCTTTCCTCCCTCCCTCCCGCCGTCCCTTCCTTCCTTCCTTCTTGAGGAAGATTAGCCCTGAGCTAACATCCGATGCCAATCCTCCTCTTTTTGCTGAGGAAGATGGGCCCTGGGCTAACATTGTGCCCATCTTCCTCTACTTTCTATGGGATGCCCCCACAGCATGGCTTGACAAGCGGTGTGTCGGTGTGCGCCTGAGATCCAAACCCGTGGACCCTGGGCCACTGAAGTAGAGCGTGCGCACTTAACTGCTACGCGTCTTGGCCAGCCCCCTGTTTTCATTTTTATTCAGAGTAAATTAAACCCCAAGCAAACAGAAGGAAGGAAATAATAATAATGATAAGTAACTTAGATGAAATGTATAAATTCCTTGAAAGACAGAAACTGTCAGATGACCAGAACTGACATGAGTTGGAAAAGTATTCCCTCCTCCTTTTTAGAAAGAATTTGTATAAGAATGGTATTATGTTTTCCTTAAATGTTTGATAGAATTCACCAGTGTAGCTATTTGTGGATGCATTTTCTTTGTGGGAAGATTTTTAATTATGAATTCAGTTTTTAAAAAAATAGATATTGTGCTGTTCAGATTTTTTATTTCTTTAGCTGTATCCCACAAATTTCCATATGCTGGGTTTTTATTTTCACTCGGTTCAAAATATTTTCTATTTTTCCTGTGATTTCTCTTTGGACTCATGATTATAAGTGTGTGGTCTAATTTCTAAATATTTTCTGTTTTTCTGGGTATCTTTCTGTTTATTTATTTTATTTTATTTTTTTGTGAGGAAGATCAGCTCTGAGCTAACATCCATTGCCTAATCCTCCTCCTTTTTTTCCCCCAAAGCCCCCCAGTAGATAGTTGTACATCATAGTTGCACATCCTTCTGGTTGCTGTATGTGGGACAGGGCCTCAGCATGGCTGGCAAAGCGGTGCGTCGATGTGCGCCCGGGATCCGAACCCGGGCTGCCAGTAGCAGAGCGCGCGCACTTAACCGCCAAGCCACGGGGCCGGCCCCTTAATATTTTAATTCTGAAACTTTTACCTACTAGTTTTAGCATTCATTGATGGTTTTTGCCTGAATTAGTTCTTATAATGATAGTTGCAAAGTGGTGATTTTCTAGTTTTATTTTTGGAATCAAGATTACACTGGCCTCTTAAAATGAGCTGAGTAACTCGCATTCTTTTGCTAGTTTGTGGAACAATTTTTTTCTTGAAAGTTTAGTTGATCTTACGTGTAAAGCCATCTGGGCCTGGGTTGGGAGTAGGGTATGGGAGGTCTTTGCCTATTACTTCACTGTCTTTAATTCTTTTTTTTTTTTTTTTTTTTTGGTGAGAAAGATCAGCCCTGAGCTAACATCCATGCTAATCCTCCTCTTTTTGCTGAGGAAGACCGGCTCTGAGCTAACATCCACTGCCAGTCCTCCTCCTTTTTTTCCCCAAAGCCCCAGTAGATAGTTGTATGTCATAGTTGCACATCCTTCTAGTTGCTGTATGTGGGACGCCGCCTCAGCATGGCTGGAGAAGCCATGCGTCCGTGCGTGCCCGGGATCTGAACCCGGGCCGCCAGTAGCGGAGCACGCGCACTTAACCGCTAAGCCACGAGGCTGGCCCACTGTCTTTAATTCTTATGGTTAATTCAAGTTCTCCATTTCCTCTCACGCTTATTTTGGAATTATTTGGCCCTTTACAGATAAAGTTTGCCAACCTGATACAGTGTCTGTTTTTGTAAGTGTGTATTCTTAGCTGGATGTTTGGTTCTGCATTCATTATATCTATTAGCTCAAGTTATTGATGGTATTATTTATTTTTTCTGGTCGTGTTTTATAGGTTTGGTCTGTTGCTTTCTAAGAGGGACGTATTAAAATTTCAACTCAACTGTTTATCTTTTTTCCTTATATTTCATCATAATGGTGATGATCCAGAATTTTAGTTGTGGTTTGTAATAGACAAGGTTTCTCATTTTCTCTAGACCTCAACTTTTTTTTTTTTTACAATATAAACTTCACCTAGGTATCTGATCATTTTTATTTTTTATATCTCTTATATCTTCTCTTATCTTTGTTCAATTGATTTGGGTACTTTTTTCCGAAAAGTTTTATGACATGTTATCTTTGTGTGGCAAATCTGGTGAGGCTTTGTGTCTGGGAGAATATTTTTAGGCAAGAATGGAATTTTTAAAAGCGTTCTTCCTGGGCCGGCCTGGTGGGGTAGCGGTTGGGTTCACACGTTCTGCTTCGGTGGCCCAAGGGTCGCCGGTTTGGATCCTGGGCATGGACCTACTCACTGCTCATCAAGCTATGCTGAGGTGGCGTCCCACATAGAAAGCTGCAACTCTACAACTGTGATATATAACTATGTACTGGGGCTTTGGGGAGAATAAAAAGAAAAAGAGGAAGATTGGCAACAGATGTTAGCACATGGTCAATCTTCCTCAAAAAAAAAAGTTTTCTTCCAACTTGTCCCCTCACTGATGCTTTTGGTTCCTTAACTGCAACCTGTAGTTACTCATCTCCATCACTGCTTATCGCAGTTCATGTTAACCTTCAACTTGCTCAGGGTGTTTCTTTCATTATTTTGGTTCCTGAAATCTACGTATACCTCTAGCTACTGCAGTTTCTCCATGGTTGCTTTTGGAGATGGGAGTTAACAACTCAAGTTAGTTTCAAGCTTCAGATCAACCTGTTTATTAGTTAGTACAGCAAGTACAACAAAGGACAGTGGGTCAAACAACTCATGCTAGTTTCATACTTCAGACCCACCTATTTATTAGCTAGTACAGTGAGTACAAAGGACCATCACCTAGATATGTTATTGTGAAATTTTAGACTACCATAGATGAGATGATTCTGAAAGTGTCCAGGTAGGGAAAAAACACGTCAACTTGAAAGAAATGAATGTCAGACTGGCATCTTACTGGCCACGCTATGTGCTACATAAAAATGGGACAGCGTTTGTAACTTGCTTAGGAAAAATAATTTTTAACCCAGAATTCTTTATTAAGTCAAATGATTAATTATGAGGTTACAATTATGAGGATAGAATTTTCGGACATGCGTGGACCCAGAAAGTTTATCTTCTGTTTACCATCATTTAGGTAGTTACTTAAGGATGTATTCCAGCAAAATGACAAAGTAAACTAAGGACAAGGAAGACAGAAGTTCAAGAAAAAGTTGAGCCAACCCAGAAGAAAAGAGAAAAGAAGACTGAAGTTAACAGCTGTTTAGAGACCTAGAAAGCAGTCATTCTAGATTGAAGCAGGAGGAAAGAGAGTTTTAGGAAGATCTTGGGAAGAAAAATAGGGACTAGATAGACTGAATGGTGTCATAAAGAGTTGGGGAAAATTTGAGGATATAATAAAGGATAGTAGTGTGAGGAAAATAAAGAAAGGCAGTTAAAAATGTCATGGAATGCAAAAAAAAAAAAAGGGGGGGGATGAGAAAATCATGGTCTAACTTTGAACCAAATTAGAATGTGGCATGATGTTAAGAAATTGATGTAAAGTATAGTAAAGAATTCAGTTGATCTTGATTCTAGGAACAGTTTTGTTTAAGTGATCCTGAAGTTGTGACATTAGACCATAGAGTAAAAAGTGAAGTGTGCCAGGATTGGGTTTCCTTGAACAATATTTACATAGTTGTAAAAGTGTAAATTCTGTTTACTGAGTTTCAACTTTGAGTCAACCTTTGGACAGGACATTAATGGACAAATCTCAGAATGCTGTTGTTGCAGGGCAGAATGTAACAACCATAACTAAAAAAATAAAAGTGAATCTAGCAGAGAGAGGGAAGGAGAGAACAGATTATAGAGCACTAAATGGCTTTGTCTTTCAAAGTGGAGAATCACAAAGTAATGTCAAATTGACAAAATAAGCAATAAAGATGTAAGTATAGTATTTAAAGTTCAAAGATACTTATATGAGAATTAATAGCATATATTTCTAATATTGAGAGGACAGAAAAAGGAGGAAGTGTAAGAGATAAATGCTTAAGTTTTCATGTTAGAGGTTAGTGAGTTTGTTTTTAAAGTTGATAACTCAAAAGTAGTGGTATAAGCATATTATCTAGGGTTATGGGGACAACGATTACAATAACTAAGAACTGTTTAAAGATTGGGATTAGGATGGAAAGATTTGCTTTTAGCATATAAACTCCCTTGTAATATTTGATTTGTTATGGTACATGTATTTGATAAAAATAAAAATTAAATTCTTAAATAAAAGTTAACAGAAGTAATTCAACAAAAAATAAATTCAACTATGTGTATATAATTCTTGTTCACAGTGTTGTCCCCCTTCTTATTTTTCCCCCAAAGGTAACAATTTTACTAGTTTTTTCTTTACCCTTCTTGAACCTGTTTTATGCAAATCAAGCAAATATACATTTTTTTTCTTCCTCTTCTAATACAAAAGGTAGCATATTTACATGCACTGTTCTACACTGTGGTTTTTTTCACCAAAACATGGAGAATCTTCCTCAAAGCCCCTCCCACCCCCGCTCTAATTTTTTAACAGCTGCACAATATTTTATTTTGTGGATATAGAAGTTAATAATAAGTCCTCTATTGATGGACTCTTATGTTATTTCCAGTATTGTGCTCGAATAAACAGTTCCTCATGAATAATCTTGTACAGACGTCATTTCATGTATATGCAGGTGTATCTGTGAAGTAGAGTCCAGACATGGAATTGCCATATCCAAGGTTAAATGTGTCTCCAGGTAAATAGGACCAGTTCACCTCCTTGGGGTAGTACTATTTTGCACCACCTGGTTCTTGCCAAGATAGTGCTGTTGAACTTTTGGATTTTTGCCAGTCTTATTGGTGAGAAATGTTACCTCAGGTTTAGTTCTATTTCTTTTATGAGTATAAGAGGTAGAGCATATTTTTACATCTTTAAGCATTATTTTCATTCCCTTTTCTTTGGGATGTTGGTACTTGTCCTGTATTTTTCTATTAACTCAATCTTTTTCTTCTCAACTTCTAGAAGCTTTTTATAAATTAGAGAGGTAAATCCTTTGTCTACAATGAATTGCAAATGTCTTCTGCAGTGTGTCCTTTGATTTACTTATGAAACTTTCTGCCATGTGGAGGCTTTTGATTTTTAGATAATTGAATTTATTATTATCATTATTTTAAGTATAGCTCTGGATTTTGAGTCATAGATAGGCTCTCCCCATTCAAGGAGTATAAAGGAATTCACTTGTGTTTTCTTCTAATACTTCTAATACTAATTTTTCACAATTAGATAATGATGCATTTGGGTTTATCCTGATGTGTGGTGTGAGGTATGGAGTCAGTTTTATCTTTTTCCAAATGGCTACCCAGTTGTCCAAATACCATTTATTAAAAAGTCCATTTTCTCCACTGTAAATTGATGGTATACTTTCGTACCTTGGCTTTTACTAATGTAGTGTCATGACCATGGGTATAAGAACCTGGTTATTTTAATTGTCAGTTAACATGAGATCGAATGATAGGCAGAGGTGGAGGGAAACTTCTTTTTAAATAATAATAGCTACTAAGTACTGTGTGTGTATTTTTGCATGTAATCCTCACAACACCCCCTGAGGAAGATGTTTGTATTTTCCCCATTTCGGATGCGGAAACTGAGGTACAAAGAGACCGAATAACTTATCCATCACATAACAAGTAGTGGAGCCAGGATTTGAATCCAGAGGATGTGCCTCTATAGCCTGTGCCGTTTAATCCATTTAACCCAACGCTCTATTCTGTCTCTGATCTTATGGAGGCAGCGCAGAGCCTCCAGTTCCCCCCACTTTCAAATCCATTGCTAATGCAGCAGTAGCAGCAGCAATGACTGGAAGTAGAACCTTAATTGAAGAAGTGCGTCTGGGTTCCAGCCTTGCCAGAGAGCTGCAAGAAGAATTCAGACTTGCTTGGCCATTTGGGGTTGGGAAGTGTGCAGAAACTAGTTAATGTAGCAGGCTGCAGACTGCTCTCCTTAGAAAGGCTGCTTGTAAGGTTGACCCTTGGCTGGTATGTTGGCTGGTAAACAGTTTCCTATATTGATATGACCTGTGCTTAAATGATAAGAGTGGCTCATTGTGCCTAGACTGTTTGTGTAAATGATAAGGTTTATACTTGCTTTCTGGGAGTCTTTTGGTACATGCTAGGCAGAAGGTGTCTGTGTGACCAGCCCGCAATAAAAACCCTGGGCAATGAGTCTCTAATGACCTTCCCTGGCAGACAGCATTCCACATGTGTTAATCACAATTCATTGCTGGAGTAATTAAGTGTGTTCCTTGTGGCTCCTGTGGGAGAGAACTCTTGGAAGCTAATGTTTAGTTTCCTCTAGATTTTTGCCCCATATACCTTTCTCTTTTGCTACTTTGCTTTGTATTCTTCTGCTGTAATAAGTCTTAGCCGTGTACACAACTATATGCCAAGTCCCGTGTGTCCTTCTAGAGAATTATTGAGCCTGGGGGTGGTCTTGAGGCTAATTCTAGATGCTAACACTGAAATGTTTGGGCAGTAGGGGAGTGTGTGTATGTGAGGGGGGTGGAGAGAGGGAGAGAATGGATGAATGTGTATAGAATTTGAGAGCTCTATAACTTTGGGAGGTTAGGAGCAACAGTAACTGTGACTAACCAGAGGAGAGTTTCCTTCTTTACTTGTAGAGGAAATATTGGCAGATTAACAGTGGTTTGTGCTCAGTCACTGTTGCAGACAGGAACCTCATTCAGCAGCTGTACTGCTAGTGATGACATGTTGGAGCAATAGCGTCAACAACCAAGGAGCAGTAGTAGCTGAAGAGAATCAACCTTTTAGACTGAGCTACTAGCACTCCTGAGATTTTAGAATTTGTCGTTTGAGAGAGGACTCCTGCTCAAGAAAATAAGACATTTTCCTGAGAAGATGTACGGCAGTTTTGGGTGAAAGAAGAGATAGCCAAATCTGTAATTAGTCATAGATTTCAACACTTCCCTCAATTATTGATAGCATAAGTAGACGGAACATCAGTGTTCTGTTCACCGGTACTGCTTTTGCCCCCCCTGCCTCTGATTAAAAAATGTGTTTTATCCCTGCTAGGTAGCAGTATACAAGAAGACCTTTTAAAAGGGGCCTTACATATCTATTATAATATTAGACCAGTTTTACAGAAGAGGATACCAAACCTAGGATGTTACTATAACCTAATACCCTGGGTCAGATGGGTAAGTGACAAGGGCTGGATTCAAACAAAGGTTTGTTTCCAAAGCCCATACTCTTCTTTACACCTTGATGTCTCTGTTAGCTTTAGGAAAATTAATATTCCAGACGGTGTTTGGTTAATAAGCTCCGTTATTTTTTGGAAGTTGGTTTGTTCTAGTACAAATAGTATACCATTTTATTAGAATTAGAGATAGAAGCATAGCTTCCAGTCTGCTAAAACAGTAAAATGTATTTGTAGTTTCGCTAAGATGAAAAGGAGGTTAGAATACAATGCTATTTTTGTGATGCATTGGAATTCCATCTCTTGGGACTCATTACCATTTACTCTGATTTCCTAATGTTCTTTCTCGAACTAAAGACACATGAAAACTAGCCTAAGTTCATACAGTTTAGTTAATATAAAATTCAGAGGTACTTGCAAATCACTAAACAATGCAAAAATAAATATTAAATTTAAAAAGATTTTTGTTAACATTTTTGGTACGATAATATGTTCAATAAAATGGTCACTGGTAGAATTGACCAAAAGTCCTCATGAAATGTGTTTGATTGAAAGACCCAGCCGTGGAGTTTGAGAAGAGTGTTGGCAAAATTTTTAAGTTCATTATTTTTCAGAATGAAAATAGTCCTTTTCTCTCTGATTGATTAATATTTAAACTTGACAAATATAAAAGAGAAAGTAAAAGCCAGATATAATAATCCCTGGCAACGTTTAGGTGAATTTGCTTTTAGACCTTTACGTATATGCTCACGATATGTGTGCATCTTTATTATTATTTTATTTTTACAAAAATAGGAAATATAATACATAATTAATACATATTACTTTCAAAATGAACAATGTTTTTGTGAATTTATATCCAGGTTGATAAGTATGGTGCTTCATCATTTAAGTAACCACTACTATTTCATTGCATGGATAGACTGTAACTCATTTAACTAATCTCTTATTATCAGCATAGGGATAGTTTAATATTTTGGCATTTTAATGTAGCAGTTAAAAGCATGGACTCTGAAATTGGCTTACATGGGTTTGAATCCTGACCCCAACTCTTTATTTGTAGTGTGATTTGTGTAAGTTACTTAACTCATTTGTGCCTTAGTTTCCTCATTTGCACAATGATATTAGGCTTTCCAGCTCTTTGTTATGAGAAATTTAAAAAATTGCTAGGTTTTGTTTATGAACGTGTGAGAAGAGGGAAGTTTCAATGATTGGCTTAATGAAAAAACTTATAAGTGTATATATATTTCAGAAAATAGTTGCCAGTCTTCCTCTTTTGCTTCCCGCCCCCCCCCCCCAAGCCCTGGTACATAGTTGTATTTCCTCGTTGTAGGTCTTTTTAGTTCTTCTGTGTGGGACACCGCCTCAGCATGGCTTGATGAGCAGTGAGTAGGTCTGCACCCAGGATCCAAACTGGTGAACCCTGGGCTGCTGAAGTGGAATGCGCTAACTTCACTGCTACGCCACCAGGCCAGCCCCAGAATACTTGTATTTTAAGACTGCATTTTCACATGTAAACTGCCTTTGCTCTCTTTGTCTTTTGTTTATCATACCCTGAAATTATTAGGGTCAAAAGTTACCAGTTTTTTTTGTTGTTGTTTTTTTGCTGAGGAAGAGTCACCATGAGCTAACATCTGTTGCCAATCTTCCTCTTTTTGCTTGAGGAAGATTTGCCCTGAGCTAACATCTGTGACAGTCTTCCTCTGTTTTGTATATGGGTTGCTGTCAACACCATGGCCTCAAACAAGTGGTGTAGGTCTATGCCCAGGAACCGAACCTGGGCCGCCAAAGCGGAGTGCGCTGAGCTTAATCACTAGGCCACAGGATCGGCCCCTAAAGAAAGTTACCAGTTTTTTAAAGTATCAAAATTATTTGAGAGATATGTTGTTTATGTTATATGATGAGTGGTATACCCCGTCTCTGATGTAAAACAGAATTTCCAGATATGAGCCCTTAGGATCAAATATTTTAATTTTTCTTGTTGTATAATAAGACAATAAACACCAAAATAGCCATTCCAACATTTTACTCAGTACTATACTAGGCTTTCTTTACTTATGCATTATTTTAGGCATTTTTTAAAAAGCTCTTCCTGTTATTATTGAAAGATCTAGTAGAATTACCAAAGTTAAATGATTTTATTTTGAAGACTACAATTTTCACCATTTCCTTATTATGATGATTTATATTTTGTGTGAATACACTTAATGTGACAGTTAAGATATTGCATTAATTTATTTAAGATGCCGTATAAATTAAGGTAATTTTTCCATTTTTTCTATACTTGAATATTTGATCACTCTTTTTTTTTTTGCTTTGGAAGATTTTCCCTGAGCTAACATCTGTTGCCAGTCTTGCTCTATTTTGTCTGTGAGCCGCCGTCACAGCATGGCCACTGACAGATGGGTGGTGTAGGTCCATGCCTGGGAACCAAAGCAAAGCCTGCTGAACTTAACCACTAGGCCACCAGGGGTGGCCCTTGATCACATTTTTATTTTTTTTTAAATTTTTTTTATTATTATTTTTTTTTGTGAGGGAGATCAGCCCTGAGCTAACATCCGTGCTAATCCCCCTCTTTTTGCTGAGGAAGACCGGCTCTGAGCTAACACCTATTGCCAGTCCTCCTCCTTTTTTTCTTCCCCAGAGCCCCAGTAGATAGCTGTATGTCGTAGTTGCACATCCTTCTAGTTGCTGTATGTGGGACGCGGCCTTAGCATGGCCGGAGAAGTGGTGCGTCAGTGGGCGCCTGGGATCCGAACCCAGGCTGCCAGTAGCGGAGTGCGCGCACCCAACCGCTAAGCCACCGGGCCTGCCCTGATCACATTTTTAGACTAAATTTTTCTTGTACAGTTAGAAGTCCAAATGGTAATTCAGAGGGTAGAATACAGTTTTTTAAAATCTGTTAAATGAATAGTTTTATTATATTTGCTCTATTGATTCATCGTTTAACCATGAGAGGAATTGGGCCAACTGCAAAGTTAGGGGACATAGTCCACAAAAGACTGCCTTCGCTTCTGACACCAACTGTAAGTCTTGGGGGTTTCCAAAGCCACTCTCAGGTCCCATAATTTGCTAGAAGGACTTACAGAACTCACTGAAAGCTGTTATACTCATGGTTACTGATTATTACAGGGAAAGGATGTAGATTTAAATCAACCAAGGGAAGAAACACATGAGGCCAAGTCTGGGGAAATACCAGATGCAGCGCTTCCTTTGTCCTCTCCCTGTGGAGTTAGGACACATTACTTTCCCAGCATCAATGTATGACAGTACTCGTGGAGTATTGTCAAACAGGGGGGTTCATCTGTGCTTTGGTGATTACCTTTTTATTGAGGGGCTCCTTTATGTAGGCATAATTGATTGCGCTTGAAGCTGATCAGAGTTTTCAGTCTCCAGCCCCTCCAGGTGTGACCAAAAGCGCCCACCTAAACCACATTATTGATCTTTTTTGGTGTGGCCATCCCCTACCGTAAGACTCTCTGGTGACCCAAAGCCCCTAGGTAAAAAAAAAAGGACACTTCTCTCAGGCATGACCTTCCAGGGTCTTAGAGATTACCTCTCAGGAGAGGGCAAAAGTCAGACTTCTCTTTGGCCAAGGTTTAAATTCTTTACTACACATACTGTGAGCCAGACTCTTGAGTAATATTAAAATGAGCTGGTCATGTGCTAATTCTAACAATATTTGAAAGACCCCTGTAGAAATAAAAAAATGCTTCTTAGTAGTCACTTGTCGTGTAGTAGTAACTTGAAATTACTCTACATTAAGTAGGAATTTGAGATTTCCTGTAGTTTTACCTTCCACTTAAGAAGGAAGAATTGTCTGTTTCACTTCTGAATATTCTATGGATAGAGTACAAAATACAGGAAATGCTATATTTTAAAAGAATTAATGCAGCATAATTTATGGTATCAATAAATTGCAAGTAACATCAGTATTTAATAATAGAATAGTTAAATATGCCATCAAAGAATTTTAAGAATTTCTTAAAAATAATTACGATGAAGAGTGTAACAAAATGGCGCAAAAGCTTATCAGTTAAAAGGATTACAGAGAGGAACATAGATTCATATTATAACTTTGTAAAATGCATATTAAGATATAAGTGAATTATCAAAATGAAAAGTGATCTAGCTCTTTAACATCTACTGGTTTATTTTGAGATAATTGGATAAGTATGCAAAGATGCTTAAATAAGGATGGTTATAGTGAACATTTTTACTTTTTTCTCTAAACGAATCTCATCAGTGTTCTGCAGGAAAAACTGTAATGCCCAGGCAGTTACATGCTTTATTTTTTTTCATTCTCAAAGGTTAATCATAATGGGACTTGATTAAATCTCCTATGCAATCGTATACAAAGAGAGTTTCAACTCTAGAAGTGAATACATATTTTAAGTTTGTTACATAAAATGCAAAAATTATTGCTTTGTGTTTTTAAGGACGTTTTATCAAAATCAAGTTTTTTATCACTTCATCTGCGAGAAGGAAATTTTTATTAGAATTGGAAGGTGGGATTTCTTTTTAAAACTTCAGAAAGTTTCCTTTACTGAAAGAATGGTATCTTTCACCTTTAGGAGATTACTGTCCAGTACTGATTACATTGAATACATGTAACTATTGGCATATATATCTTTTGAAAAGGACTGAGTGATTAATCATTAGCATTTATTTGCCAGTGTTTAATGAGACCTATGTATTAGAAATATTAATCCTTAGAGCAACCCATGAGGATGGATACCATTATGATCCTCATTTTAAAATGAGCAAACTGAGCCCTGGAGAGGTTCAATAATATGTAGTATCATACAAAGGTAAGTTAAGTTTGAGGAGCCAGTTCAAACCTAGATCTGGACTACTCTAGAAAACTACATTTTTAAACCATTTTGCCATTATGCTACTGTGTTCATTACAGTTTATAGTAGTTCTCAATTGGCTACACATTAGAGCTTTGGAAATATACAGGTGCCCAGGCTTCAGCCTAGATCTACTGGTTAAGAATCTCTGGGATCGGGCTGGCCCCGTGGCTAGTGGTTAAGTGCACACGCTCCGCTGCTGGCAGCCCGGGTTCGGATCCCGGGCACGCACTGATGCACCGCTTCTCCGGCCATGCTGAGACCGCGTCCCACGTACAGCAACTAGAAGGATGTGCAGCTATGACATACAACTATCTACTGGGGCTTTGGGGTGGGAAATAAATAAATAAAATCTTAAAAAAAAAAAAAATCTCTGGGATAGGACCTGGTATGTAGTATTTATTTTAAACTGGATATGTGATTGTAATGCATAGCCAAGGCAGAGAGCCATTATATTGCACCTGAAACTCTGCTACAGGATATGGGGGAGTATAATCAAGTATAAGGCACAAAAATAGACTTCAAAGTAGCTGAGAAAAAACTTTGTGTACGTATTTGATAAAATGTGTGATATTGATAGTTATCAGATAGAAAGAATATATTATGTGAAGTATATTACACTCCTAGAACCATACACATTTTAGCGTTGAAAGACAATCAAAAGTAAGTTCAACCTCTTCACTTTTGGGATAGAAAAATTTTAAGGGTGTAGTAGCATTTACCTGTGACCAGTAGATAGGAATGGATATGTAGTGAAGGGATAGTGTTTAAGGCAGAAGAATAGCATAAAAAGATGCAGGAATAAATATGATGTATTTGGGGAAGATTACAAGACAGGGGTGTTAATTGTGAGTAGGAGGTCTAGATTAGAAAGAGCTTTTAATGGCCATCACAATACATTTAGACTTGATTCAGTAAGCAAGGAATAATTTTACGTTAATGGTTGCTTGGAGATTTATTCGTTAGGAAACTAGGTAACAGAGTTTATTGAGTGAGATAGAAATAGAACCATCAGCAAACTTACTTCCCTCCCCGAATTGAAACTGAAATGGTTTGTGTGCATTAAGAAGACTACAGTTAGGGCCGGCCCCGTGGCTTAGCGGTTAAGTGTGGTTAAGTGCGTGCGCTCCGCTACTGGCGGCCCGGGTTCGGATCCCAGGTGTGCACCGACGCACCGCTTCTCTGGCCATGCTGAGGCCGCGTCCCACATACAGCAACTAGAAGGATGTGCAACTATGACATACAACTATCTACTGGGGCTTTGGGGGAGAAAAGGAGGAGGATTGGCAATAGATGTTAGCTCAGAGCCAGTCTTCATCAGCAAAAAGAGGAGGATTAGCATGGATGTTAGCTCAGGGCTGATCTTCCTCACACACACACAAAAAAAAGAAGACTACAGTTAACCTTTTGGATTCTTAGCTGGCAAAACTTGCCTGGGGCCTGTATTAAAAAGTTGAACACTTTTGAGACTGGCCTGGTGGCGCAAGGGGTTAAGTGCGTGCACTCCGCTGCAGCGGCCCAGGGTTTGCAGGTTCGTATCCTGGCCGTGCACCGATGCACTGCTGGTCAAGCCATGCTGTGGTGGCGTCCCGTATAAAGTAGAGGAAGGTGGGCACGGATGTTAGCCCAGGGCCAATCTTCCTCAGCAAAAAGAGGAGGATTGGCCATGGGTGTTAGCTCAGGGCTGATCTTCCTCACACACACACACAAAAGATGAACACTTTGAGCCAGCGCTGATGGCCTAGTGGTTCAAGTTCAGTGCTCTCACTGCTTCGGGGGCCTGGGTTTGTTTCCCAGTTGCAGAACCACACCACCCATCTGTCCTTTACCATGCTGTGGCAGTGGCTCGCATAGAAGAACTAGAAGGACTTACAACTAGGATATACAACCATGCACTGGGGCTTTGGGGAGGGGGGAAAAAAAAAGGAGTAGAAGGTGAGGAAGGGTAAAATGGAGCCTTAAAAAAGAAAAAAGTTGAACACCTTCTGTAGATGCCTTTTAGGTAACCTCATGTACCTCCAAGAGAATACTTTCCTGAAAATCTGTTCTTTCTAGCTTTTTGATATCAAAATTATGGCCTAAGGAGCCAGCCCCGTGGGCAAGTGGTTAAAGTTCCCTGCGCTCTGCTTCGGCGGCCTGGGTTTGGATCCCAGGTGTGGACCTACTCCGCTCATCAGCCATGCTGTTGAGTGACAGCCCACATACAAAATAGAGGAACATTGGCACAGATGTTAGCTCAGGGCTCATCTGCCTCAAGCAAAAAGAAGAGCAAGATTGGCAACAGATGTTAGCTCAGGGCAAATCTTCCTCTCACACACACACAAAATTATGGGCTAAGAGTTGGTTCCTCCCAGCAGGTAACTTCTTTGGATGACGGAAAGGTGTTTTGCACTTTTGGCGCTCTTCTTCTCTTGGAAACGTCTGACTTTCGTGACAGTGCTTTATTCTTGTTTTTCACTAATCTGTCTTTTAAGTCCTTTGGTGGAATTCTCATTTGCCTCTCTCTTAGGCTGTTATATCCCTTTGTATTTTATTTAGAGGCTATTATATTTTCTTAATTTTCTTTTTCATTTTAGAAAGAACTGTGCTCATAATTTAAAGATTTTATTTTGTTTATTTTTTCCCCCCAAAGCCCCAGTAGATAGTTGTATGTCACAGCTGCCATCCTTCTAGTTGCTGTATGTGGGACGCGGCCTCAGCATGGCCGGAGAAGCAGTGCGTCGGTGCGCGCCCGGGATCCGAACCCGGGCTGCCAGCAGCGGAGCGCGCGCACTTAACCTCCAAGCCACGGGGCCGGCCCCTGTGCTCATAATTTAAAGTTGTGTAATTTTTCTCATGTATGTTGTCTGCCTTTGATTCTTTCCTTCCTTTTCCTTACATATAGATTCCCATAAGGAACTCACGTGGTTGTGTTTTGAATGTTGCTTGTCTTGGAAAGGATGCCTTCTGGACTACCATTGTATAGAAGGATAGTGTGAGGGATGAGCTCTGAGAATGAGCTGTGGTAGTTGATAGCCTGACCAGTCTTATCTGTGCTTGCGAGTTGAGCACAGGTGATAGTAATGATTATTCTAGGCTAGCAAGAAATCGCTCAAGTCAGTAGGAATCCTCTGGCTCAGAATGATATATCTCTCATCATAGTTTTTTTTAACTTTTTATTTTGAAAAAATAAGAGATTCACAGCAACTTATAAAGATACTATAGAGAGGTCCTGTGTACCCTTCACAGTTCCCCCCAATGGTTACATCTTAATTATAGTACATTAGCAAAACAAAGACGTTGACATTGATACAATGCCGGTGTGTAATTCTGTTTTATTTTATTGCATGTGTAGATTCATGTAACTATCACCACAATCAAGGTGCAGAACTAATCCATCACCACAAAGATCTTCCCTTATGGTACCCTTTTTTAGGAAACCACTGGGCTGTTTCCATAGTGGCTGTACCCTTTTACATTCCTATCAGCAACGTGTGAGAGATTCAGTTTCTCCTAAATCCTTGCCTGCATTTGATATTTTCACTATTTTTTATTTTAATTGTTCTGATAGGTAGGTGGTGATATCATGGTGTTAATTTTTATTTGAAGTGATCTCTTTGTGGTTTTAATTTGCATTTCCTTAATGACTAATGATGTTGAGAATCTTTTCGTGTGCTTATTGGCCATTTGTATATCTTCTTTGCAGAAATGTCTGTTCAAATTCTTTGCCTATTATTTCAGTTGGGTTATTTGTCTTTTCATTATTGAGTTATAAGAGTTTATATGTTCTGGATACCAGTCCCTTGTCAGATATATGATTTGCAAATATTTTCTCCCTTAATCTGCCTTGTCTCTTCATTTTCTTGATGGTGGCCTTTGAAGTACAGAAGTTTTTATTTTTGATGAAGTCCAATTTATCTATTTATCATTTTGTTTTCTTTTGTCACTTGTGCTTTTGGTGTCAAGAAACCATTTCCTAACCCAAAGCCATGAAGATTTATTCCTGTGTTTCCTTCTAAGAGTTTTATAGTTTTACATTTAGATGTACAACCTTTTTGAATTAATTTTTGAATATGGTGTGAGGAACGGGTCCAACGTCCATCTTTTGCATGTAGATATATAATTTATTTTTTTTTAAATTTTATTTATTTATTTATTTATTCCCCCAAAGTCCCAGTAGATAGTTGTATGTCATAGCTGCACATCCTTCTAGTTGCGGTATGTGGGACGCGGCCTCAGCATGGCAGGAGAAGCAGTACGTAGGTGCGCGCCTGGGATCCGAACCCGGGCCGCCAGCAGAGGAGCGCGAGCACTTAACCGCCAAGCCATGGGGCCGGCCCCTAGATATATAGTTTAGATGCATAATTTCGTTTTGACTTTTTCGTGTGTGTGTGTGAGGAAGATTGGCTCTGTGCAACATCCGTTGCAAGTCTTCCTCTTTTTGCTGAGGAAGATTAGCCCTGAGCTAACATCTGTGCTCATCTTCCACTATTTTGCATATGGGATGCCGCCACACATGGCTTGACGAGTGGTGCATTCGCCAGTGCCCGGGATTCGAACCTGCGAACCCTGGGTCGCCGAAGCAGAGCATGCGAACTTAACCACTTTGCCACTGGGCCAGCCCCAGTTTTGACTATTTTTGAACTCTATATAAATGCAGTAATATAGTGTGTATTCTTTTGTGACTGACGTCTTATGTTTGTGAGATTTATCTATGTTATTGTGTGGAGCAGTAGTTCATTCTCATTGCTATAAATCATTGAATGCATTTACAAAAATTTATTCATCCATTCTGTGGTTGATGACATTTGGTTGTTTCCAGTTTGGCTAGTAGAGATAATGCTGCTGAGAACATTCTCATGTGTTGAGGTGCACATAAGCAGGCAAACTCTTGAGTATATCCATAGGAGTAGAATACATAGGGATCCTAGGATATTCATATATTCAATTGTAGTATATTGGGTCAGTTTTCCAGAAGTTGTACCAATTTACACTCACACTAGCACCATATAAGAGTTCTGTTGCTCCACATTCTTATCAATGCTTGATATTGTTAGTCTTTTTAATTTGCTAGTATTTCATTGTGGTTTTAACTTGCATTTCTCTGATGACGGATGAGGTTGAGCATTTTCTCGTATGTTTATTGGATATGGTATTTGTCATTTAGATATGACGTAGAAAAACATTAATTTCTTGTTCACGTACAATGTTGGTGGCTGTTACAGAGCTATACGTGTTCTTATGCTGGGAATCAGGCCGAAAGAGTAGCCCCTATTTGGGATATGGTCTTCTTATTTCAGAGGGAAAGAGGAAGAAACTAGCAGAAACTACTATCTTTTGAAGCTTCTGCTTGAATTTAGTGTAGGTCATGTCCATTCACATTCCATAGGTGAAAGCATATGACAAGACCATGCTTGATGTTAGTGGGTCAGGGGGGTATGCTCCTCTCATAGGAGGCGTTAACAAGTCACATGGCCGTGGATGGGGATGAATAATCCTTTCACAGGAAAAGGAGAGGGCACAAATACTCTGGAACAGTGATAAAGGCTACTACTTACTTTCTGAGGTGCCTGTTCAACTCTCTTGTCATTTTCTGTTATCTTGACTTTTTCATACTGATTTCTAGTGTTTTTTCCTTTTTTTCCCCTCTTCTTTTTCTTAGTAAGTTCTGGATATAAAACCTGTGTTGGTTACGTGTAGATATTTTCTCCCACTCTGACTTGCATTTTTAATCTCCTAATAATACCTTTTGTTAAATAAAATTCTTTTTTTAAAAATTGAGATATAATTGACATATAACATTATATTAGTTTCAGGTATACAACATGATTCCATATTTGTATATATTGTAAATAAAATTCTTAATTTCAATGTTGTATAATTTATCAATATTTTCATTTATAATTGTTTTGTTTCTTGTTTAAGAAATCTTTCCCTACTCCAAGATTATGAAGATACTCTTTTCTGTTATCTTCTAGAGTCTTTATTGTTTTGCCTCTTAGATTTCAATCTGCAGTCCACCTAGAATTAATATTTAGTTGATATTTTAACATACTCCTGCAGGTCTAGAAAAGAACTAAAGTGATCTCTAAGTGGTTTCTAAGATCAGATTAACTCAATTTACGTATTGATATAAACTCACATATGTGTAGAAGATATATCTATTAGTAAAACATATTTTACCAAATTCCTCATATATAAAAACATGTTGGGCACGTTTAAATTTTTACTACATTTCAAACTGCAAAAATTCACCTTTCCGTATCTGCAAGAAGTCAGCAAACTATATGAAGTCTGTTTTTGGTTACCAATATCTGTATTTTGGATACTATCAGGAAGACCTATGCTTTAAGTGAGGCCGTAATCCTGGTCTTTCTAGAAGTTGACATTTTTAATTTTATTTCATTTTACATGCTTATTTAATTCCTTCCTCTTGTCCCAAGCTGTCTCTATAAACTTCTAGTGAAAGAACCAAAGGGAATAATTTCTGGATGTTTAACACAGGAATTGTTTAAATAATTGCATTTCTGTTATGCAAACACATTGGTGGTTTGCCTTTCTTCAGCAAAGGCTAACGTTGTTCCTAACAGAAGTGCTGCTTATACCCAAACATTAAATATCTGTTGGTGCACTATTGATATTCTGATATTTGTAGGATAGTTTGAGGACTAAGTTTTATCATCCAGTAGACCAAAATATTTGTTCTTAAAAATTGACCGAGTTAAACAAACAGTAACATTTGAAATAGATTGGTTTTAACTTTGTACACGGTGTTTATTTTCCTTCCTAAACATAAACTTTTTAATCTTGGTAATAGATCTTATGGTTGCAATGGAAAGGCCTGTTTTACTTGTCTTTTAGCATTGAGAGTTCAGCTTTGGAATTGGTCAAAACTCTTACCTGAAAAAAAGAGTAAATTACTTAAACAGTAGTTATTTAAGAAATAGTACACATTAAAGATCATTTTGAAGATTAATGGATGAAAAATCACTTGTAAAGGATTTGGCCAATATCAAAATAAATTGCATCTTTGTGTTCAACTTAAAAAAAAACACATAAGGGGCCGGCCCTGTGGCTTGGTGGTTAAGTGCGCGCGCTGCGGTGCTGGTGGCCCGGGTTCGGATCCCGGGTGCGCATCGAGGCGCCACTTCTCCGTTCATCCTGGGGCCGAGTCCCACATACGGCAACTAGAAGGATGTGCAGCTACGACATACAACTATCCACTGGGGCTTTGGGGGGAAAAATAAAATAAATAAAATCTTTAAAAAAAAAAAACAAAACACATAGGTATTGAAAAGTCAGGATTCTTAAGGAGTGCTGCACAAATTATTTGCATGCAAATAATTTAAGATATACTGTAAAAACTTAACATACTTACTATACTAAATATAGTTAATATACTCAGTATACTTGAAAATATACTACAAAAACAATGTCAGGATGCAGCCCCCAAATACGGTTTCTGGTACTTCAAATGTAACATCTCAGGATTAGGTCTGATCAAAATGGGTTGCAGGATTATGCCAATTATGTGATGGCAGTTCTTTTTTTGATAACTAACAATTATGTGGACGTGCAGTATTTTTTTTTTTTTTACTGTAAAGTTTACTTCCAACCTTTAGTTTTTGTGATTCTTGAGGACTTCCCCTTAAATGCCTTGACATTCCGGTAAAGTAATATTATTAGCTTTTAATATTTTTAGTAGTAAGTATGAACCATTATCCAAGACTTTTCTTATTAATAGAATATTATTCTTGCTTTTCAGCGGGGATCTGATGAGCTTCTTTCTTCTGACATCATTAACGGACCTTTTACCATGAACAATTCTACTCCTACAGGTGTGTATGGTAAGTTTTGATTTTTTTCAAAATCTGAATTGTTTTCTTTCCATGAATTTCAAAATTTCCTTCTACCATGTTCTTATTTTTCTCATCAGCAGGTTGAAGTGCCACTATTTATGACAAAAACTAAAATTTATTGTAGTAAAGTTCATATAGATGAAATTACTAATTATAGCTCTCTTAAATTTTAAGGATTAATTTGGATATAATTCTATAATTCCTTTTTTGATTGATGTTCTTTGTGTTACATAGTTGTGATAAAGCTATCAATAAGTTGGTGACCCAGAACAATTGAGTTTTTAAAAGAGCTAGATTTAAAAACTTGTGTTGAATGATGATGGATTTAGAATAATAGAAGTATTAAAACTATAGGATCACATGATTTTTAAAAATTGAAGCATAATTCACATCCCATAAGGTACCACATGATTTAAAAATAAATGTTCTTGAAATTTGGGGACTGTAAAATGAATTGGAGGAATTCACTACTGGAGAGAGTGAGCAGTTAAGAGGCTATTACTGTATAGAATATCTTAGTAAGGGATGGTCATTGGTACTATAGCAGTAGCAATCGTCATGGAGAGAGAGAACTTACAGAAGGTGAAATCGATAATAATTGGTGATTAATTGAATGTTTGAATAAGGGATTCCATTGATGATTTCTAGGTTTTGGACTTGGATAATTGGATAGACGAATGGTGGTACCATCCATTTATATTAGAAAACATAGGAAGAACAGAATTGGATAATACAACAACAGGTTGAGATTTTTATATGTTAAGTTTGAGGTTCCTTTGGAACATCCAAATAGAAGTGTCAGGTAGGCAGTGGGTTCTTCTGATCTCAACATCACGAGAGAAATTTGGAAGTCAATATCATACATAATTGATAACTGAAGCCATGAGAGTGGAGAGACTCAGAAAAGATGGATTTTTATCCAAATCCTTTTGGAGTTATAGAGAATAAGGGAATGAGTGGACCTCACTTTCCAGACCCTTGAACTACGTGGTGTTTGGAACAGTGAACAGCCTTTATATGTGGACTCTATAAGAGAAGTGGACCAGGTTCAGTTAAGGCAAAAGATGAAAAGAAAATTCAGTGATGAGATTAAGAATGTATGGGAATTGGTCAGCCGTGGTACATCGCTCTAGAGGACTGAATGGAAAGATTTTGTAGGCAGAGCAGCAGCAGGGGATTTGTTCATGTAGAAGTGTGAACAGTCATATGGGCATGAGACTAAAGCAGCTTTCTTAAACTTGAGCCGGCATCAGAATCACCTGGAAGGCTTTTTAAGCAGGGTTGCTGAGTCCATCCTCAGAATTTCTAATTCAGTATATCTGGGGTGGGTCCTGAGAATTTCCATTTCCACAAGTTCCCGGGTAATGCTGATGCTGCCATTTGAGGAACCACACTTTGAGAACTAATGGATGAAGGAAATGCTAGAATCTGAAGTTCCTATACCTGATTACCATCTTGATCTGGTAGGCTTTAAAAAAAATTCTGCCCTTACTCCCCAGAGTTACAGTACACCTAGGGTGGGGCCCATGTGTTTGTTCTTATTTTTAAAACGGAGGTCAATTTGTTTGTTTGGTCATGTTTATGAACTACTGGATGGATGACCAGAAAGACTTAGATCCTAGTTGATTGAGCAGTTAGGAAAAGAAAGAAGTATGAGCTGTGAGTTTAGCTGGCAGCAGCAGTTTGTGTTTGTTTCTATGTTTTGAATTTCTTCGCGTACCTCATTCCATTCTAGGTTCAGTGTTTCTCTTCCGGAGTACATCCTCTTAGTAGCTTTTTCAGTAAAGCTCTATAAATGGTAGTAACCTCTCAGACTTTGATTAAAAATGGCTATTTCATTATCCCTATTGAATGATAGTTAGCTGTTTAGAATTCTAGGTTGACAGTTATTTTCTCTCAGCACTGTGAAGGTACTGAAGGTTGTATTATTCTTTGGCTTCTGTTGTTGAGAAGTCTATTGTCAGTCTAGGTTGGTAATTTGTAGATAGTATTACTTCTATCTAGTTACTTTTAACATTTTTCTATTTATTTTTGTTCTGTGGTTTCACTAGCTATGTCTAGGTATGGATCACAGGTTCTCAACCCTGGATGCTCACTAAAGTAGCTTGGGAAGCATTGACGAAAATACAGGTGCCTTGACATACCCACACCAATTCCAAAATCTCTGGGATTGGGGGAGGGGAGGGGTGGTGTCTAGGCACTGTTTTTTATTCTTAAAGGTTCTTAGGTGATAGATCAACAGTCAGGGTTGAGGACCATTGCTGGAGACTTAGTTTCATTTATCCTGCTTAGGAGTACCCAGCTCTGCACAGGATTGACTCCTTCTGCAACTCTGGTTAGACATGTATGGGACCACCTCATTCAGTCCTGCATTTGTTTTAACCTCTTACATTTCTTGTCGTCTCTTTCTCCTTAAGGTCCAGTATTTTAGATAATTTCCTTAAAATGGTTTTCTGATTTGCTCATTATCTGTTCAGCTTGGTCTAATGTGCTGTTTAATCCTTCTACATATTGAGTATTTGATTTCAGGGTTTATATTTTTCAGTTCTCTATGTTCTATTTGATTCATTTTTAAAATCTACCTGGTTTTATTGTTTTTTAAAAAATAGTTCTTTTCTTTTGGTTTCTGTTGCTTTTTCTTTTTAGTTCTTTAATCATTTAAAACAAAATTTTTATAGCCTCAGATTTTACAATTATGGAGTTCTTTAGGTGCTAATATTGTTTTTTGTATCTGCTAATATTTGCTTATGGTATATTATTTTTCCTGTGCAATTCGTAATTTTTGCTTGTGAGATGATCTTTAGATGAATTGTTTTTTCTTCTGTGAGAATCTCTGGGGTAGTTTTGTGTTCGCTTTGCTAGACTTTCTAGGGTGTCACCAGCCCCTAAGATGTTATAATGTATATGTTAATTTATTGCCTTGGGGATTCCTATACCAGAAGGGAAGAGAAAATTCAAAATCCAAACATTCCCATTTCCTCCATCAAAATCCCTAAACATAGTTAGGCTTCCTTGTTAAATACCTCTGGTAGGTGGAAAATTTCTAATTTTAGTTGGCCTTTCACTGAGGGGAAAGCCTGCTGAGGGGCTTCGCTTTTGACACCTAGAAATTTCACTTTTTTTCTTGGGGTCATCTATACATTAAAAATATTTCTGTAATATTTGATCCAATGTTTGTAATTCTCTAAAACCTTCAAAAGCTGAAGATTTTGGTACTGCATTCCTTGTCTCCTTTGAATAAAGATTACTAATTCATTTTGAACAAATTGTGACAGAAGGATTTTAGGGTTCAATTACAAAAGAGTTTAATTCCTTTGTAAGATACTTAAGGAGTTTGTCAAAGACACAAAAATTTTAAAAATCACATTGATGATGGGTAGGTAAAAGAGCCATCTATAGCATTTGCTAAAGGCTCTTTTTTGTATTCAATATAATCTTCATCACAAAAATTTTGTAGTTCAGTTAATCTAAGTGTGGATTTAAAAATATCTGTAAAATTTGACAACTGTAGTTTCTCTTTCTATTTGTAGAGTGTTGCTTATTTGGTTAATAGGAGTTATGTATGCACCAAACCAATTGCAAGTACAGGTCTGCCCCATAGGACTGTCAGACCAGTGTTTTTATCATGACACTGTGCTGTACTAGAATTTGTATTTGTATTGGTACCTCAAAAAAAAGTTTCATCTTTAATGTTGAACTTATTAAACTGAGTTTTTATTAGGGTCAGATATTTCACTTTTGATAGAATGACTTCCCAAATGCTGTATTTTGATTCCATTGAAAGGATTCAATATTAAACCATTACTGGGTAATAACTGATTTCCTAATGTTAGATAATGATAAAACTGATATAATTTAGTTGTTTACAAACTTCTATTAATGGAGTCAACGTATTAAAACATGTCACTTTACTGTTTACAGATGGAAAAGAAACTTTGCAAGTGAAATTTTATGGATTTATGGATTTACTGCAAGAGATAAAATGGAATGGTGATAAACAAAATTGTATTTCATGTGCACTGGCCTGTAATTATCACATTTTCCACTGATTGGCAGCCAAATGAACAGTATAGGTAGCAAGTTGAATACTGATGGAAGGAGTTAAGAGCTATCCTTAGCTACTTATGTCCCATTGCACTTAATTGTTTTTTTAAATCAAAGACTGTGTATGTTATCTGTGAAAAGGTTGTGAGTGAAAAGATTCAGTCTCACTGGTTGACTTTCAGATTTAACCACTGTACATATGGTTTATAAACTACTACTAGATGAGACCATGGCAAAACTGGAAGTTAAAAAAAAAAAGAATTTACTAAGCCTATTTGGATTTATTTCAATGCAACTATTAAACAGTTTTTTTCAAAAGTGAATATGTTAAACTGTACAGGATGCTGGCACAATGGTGCCAAATTGTGACTGTCCCAAGCAAACTGAGGACATAGGGTCATTCTACTTAGGTATTAGTTATTAATATTCTCTTAAAAATATCTCTTAGCTTATTGTGGACATGTCTTCTTCCATATGAACTTTAAATTATTTTGTCTATTCTAAACTGAATAATCCCTCATCCCTTAATCTTAACCCACGGATTTTTAGGGATTCTGATTAGAATTACATTAAGTTTATATGTTAATGCGAAATGTTGGTCTTTTTGTGGTACTGTCTTTCTGTCTGGTAACATGACATGTGATTCCATGTTTTTAGGTCTTATTTTATGTCCTTTGATAATTATGAAAATGTTTTACACTTTTCTTCATAAATCATAAGCTTTTGCTCTGGAATTTAATATTAGGAATTATGGCAGAGACTGTTTATTTTGTACCCCAATACTTCTCTTTCTATTTTCTTTAGTAACAGAACCCTAATTTTTATCTGGACACATTGCTACCCAGATTAAATGACTGTTTTTACAGTCTTCCTTATAGCTAGGTGTGGTCATGTGGTTAAGCCCTGGCTAATGAGAAATAAGTGGAAGTGTTACTTCTAGGGTATCTCTGCATGGACACACTGTTTTTCCTCTTTTATCCTGCTGCCTTTCAGGAGTTCCAGCTTCCATCTTGGATGATGAGGATGAGAGCTGCACCCTAACAGAGACAGTTAGAGCCTGAGTCACTGATAACTTTGTATGGTCAGCCCTCTGTATCCACAGGTTCCACATCCATGGATTCAACTAACTGCAGAGGGAAAGGCCTATGATGGTTGCCTCTGTACTGAACATGTACAGACTTTTTTTCTTGTCATTATTCCCTAAACAATGCAGTATAACAACTATTTACATAGCATATGCATTGTATTAGGTATTGTAAGTAATCTAGAGTTGGTTTAAAGTATACCTGAGGATGTGCATAGGTGGTATACAAGTACTGCACTATTTTATATAAGGGACTTGAACATCTGTGAATTTTTATATCCAGAGGGTCCTGGAACCAATCCCCCATGAATACAGAGGGATGACTGTATGTCACCATTCCAGATCTGGAATTTCTACATTTAGACTTTTTACATGAGTGAGAAATTGATCTTTTTTCTTAAGCAGCTGTTATTTCAAATATATTATTATTATATTTTTTTTGGTGAGGATTCGCTCTGAACTAACATCTGTTGCTAATCTTCCTCTTTTTTTTTTTTTTTTTGCTTGAGGAAGATCAGCCCTGAGCTAACATCTGTGCCAGTCTTCCTCTATTTTGTATGTGGGTCGCTGCCACAGCATGGCTTGATGACTGGTGTAGGTCCACGCCTGAGATCCGAACCCGTGAACCCAGGCCACTGAAGCAGAGTGTGCCGGACTTAACCACTATGCCATGGGGCCGGGCTCTCCAATGTATTATTATATGCAGGACTGTGACCTCAGAGAGAAGAGAACAATTGAAGTGAGCTCTATAATCATCCGGGCTTTTTTTTTTTAGACTGTGTCAAGAGAGGGGACCTGAAACAAACATAGCAGAATTGCTGAGTTGAAGAGATGGAGATCTAAGTTTGGGACAGCTGAGGCAGCTAGGAGTTATAGGGGCAGAGTATGGGAGAGAAGGGAGCTCTGTGAGAAAAGTGCTCCAGAAATATGCCTTTGAATCTATTGCTGAATATTAAGTCACACATACCTTCCCAGTTGGGTTACACCAGCTCTAGCACGAAGTCTACTCTAAACCCACCCCAACAAGGCTTAAAATCAAGCTCCAAAACAATTACCTGATCTGAAAGTAACTTTTTTCCTGAAAAGAATCTGGTGCATTAAAGGAATGAAACAAATTCTAGTGCTCACAGTGTTGAGCATTCAATCAAAAATTGCCAAACAAGGGAAGAACCACAAAATTGTGACCCATAACCAGGAGAAAAATCACTCAACAAAAACAGATCTAGAAAATGACAGATCATGAAGTTAGCAGATTTTGACTTTGAAATGGTAATTAAAAGTATGTTCAAGGATTTAAAGGAAAATAGCCCAACAAGGAGAAAAATGACAGATAAAAATCAAATGGAGGGGCTGGCCCCGTGGCATAGTGGTTAAGTGCGCATGCTCTGCTGCTGGCAGCCTGGGTTCAGATCCTGGGCACGCACCGACGCACTACTTATCAGGCCATACTGTGGCGGTGTCCCACATAAAGTGGAGGAAGATGAGCACAGATGTTAGCTCAGGGCCAGTCTTCCTCAGCAAAATGAGGAGGATTGGCATGGATGTTAGCTCAGGGCTGATCTTCCTCACTAAAAAAAAAAAAAAATCAAATGGAACTTCTAGAGATAAAAATATAATATCTGAAAAAAATACACAGCATGGCATTAACAGCACATTATATTTTGCAGAGGAAAGGGTCAGTGAATTTGAAGACAGCAATAGGAACTAAAGTAGACAGACAAAAAAAGGACCAAAAAAGAAATAAACAGAGTCTTAGTAGCCTGTAGAAGAAAATCAAGTGGTCTTGATACTGAACCTGTTAATCTCAAGTTTGTGTGCCCGATGTGCCACACGCACACAAAAAAGCCAGTCGTTGAGACACCAGTGCTTGGAGGTGGAGAAAGGTTTATTCAAATTGGCCAAAAGGAGAAAAGGCTGGCAGATAAGTTCTCTCAAATCCACCTTAACAAAAGACAGCAAGGGGTTTTATAGAGCTAAGGGGCTTGGCAGGAGTAGTTTCAGAGAAACAAAGGGGAAATTCATGTTTCCTTCACTCCAGATAAGCCCTTGGGCATTCAGACTTCTGGACAACAGCTACAGCTGGGGGCTGGTTATCTGGTGATCCTGTCTTCCTTAAAGGCATTCTTTTTCTTCTGTAAAACAAGCTCATAAATCCTTGTGACCCTTAAGTCACCTTCAGGTTAAATAAGAAAACAACAGCAAATTAACAAGATTAACTTCTTTTCATCTGTGCCCGTGTTGGGAATAAGTTCGAAGGGTAATCCTGTTCTTATTGAATATTTACAGTAACCCTCAGGTACCTGGCTTCAGTCTAAACATACATGTAATTGAAGTCCTAGAAAAAAAGATGGGAGTGGGGAAATAGAAATATATCTGAAGGGCCGGCCCTGTGGCTTAGCGGTTAAGTGGGCGCTCCGCTGCTGGCGGCCGGGGTTCAGACCCCGGGCGCGCACCGAGGCACTGCTTCTCCGGCCACGCTGAGGCCGCGTCCCGCATACAGCAACTAGAAGGATGTGCAGCTATGACATATAACTATCTACTGGGGCTTTGGGGGGGAAAAAAATAAAAGTAAAATTATAAAAAAAAAAGGAAAAAAGAAATATATCTGAAGAAATAAAGACTGAAAATATTCCAAATATGGTGGAAACTATAAACCCAAATAGCCAAGAAGTTCAGTGAACCACAAGCAGGATAAACACAAGAAAAACCACACCAAGCCTCATCATAATCAAATTGCTGAAAACCAGGAATGCAGAACAAGTATTAAAAGTAGCCAGAGAAAAAAAGTCACATTTTATTCAGAGGAGCAAAGATAAGAATGATGAGAGATTTCTTGCCTGAAACTGCAGACCAGAAGACAATGGAGCAACATCTTTAAAGTGCTGAAAATAAATACTATCAAACTGGAATTCTAAATCCAGCTTAAAATATTTTTCAAAAGTGAAGTTAAAATAGACCCTTTTTTAAGGCACAAAGAGCTGAGAGCATTCGTTAATAACAGACTTTCATTTCACAAAATGGTAAAGGAAATTCTTCAGGCTTGAGAAAAATGATACCAGGTGGAAACTTGGGTCTGTACAAAGTGGTAAATATGTGAATATATAACTTTTCTCCCTCATTTTTTGGATTAATTTAAAAGATAATTGAGGGAGGATTCTGGGAAGATGGGAGAGTAAGGAGCACCAGGAATCTATCTCCCTACCTAGACAACAGTTGCACTGGAAGAATCTGTCTGTAACTAATTTGGAATTCTGGAGCTATTGAAGGCTTTAAGTTTCCGGGGGAAGACTTAGATAGTCAATTGTGGTTAATTTTTGTCAATTTAAGCTCTTAGCACAAGTAGCAGCTACCCATCCCCCACCCTCAGTCACATGGCAGGCAGCTGTGTGTGTTCCAGGAGCAGCTTACAACAGTTTGCAAGAGCCAGAGTACGAAAAAGGACCTTGTCCTCCAACTTTTGGAGATCTGTGCTCTGATTGCTAATGGCTTCTTATCACACAGTTGCAGACAAAGAGGTAGGCAGCCATTGTCCTTGCATCTTCCCCTACTGTTGCAAGCCCCCCCACCCTCCTCCTACCCTCCACCACCCCCCTGCCTTCATTTTTCCCCTTTTGAGAGCCAGACACTAAAGACTAGGACATTAAAAAACAACTGCATCTACAGGGAAAATTAGGAGGTGGTCGTGCATACCCAGGAAAAGGCTCAGAAGAAACCTGAGAAGACCTTAAGTTGACATCGCAGGCTCCTCCTTGGCTTAGAGATAGCCTAAGACAATGAAAAAAAAAAAAAAAAAAAAAAAAAAGATAAAAACTGGAAAACCCTGGGGAAAGGAAAGAATCTGATTTCCAGAGTTACTACATTCTCCAGTTTGACAAAAAACTGAATATAAACATCAAAGAAGCTTAGAGAACTCCAAGAAAGAATGAACTCAACAAGACCCACACGGTGACACATTATAACCAAACTTTTGAAAGCCAAAGACAGAGAATCTTGAAAGCAGTAAGAGAGAATCAACTCATCCCATACAAGGAATCCTCGATAAGAATGTGAGCAGATTTCTCATCAGGAACTTTGGAGGCCAGAAGGCAGTGGACCAATATATTCAAAGTGCTAAAAGAAGAAGACTGTCAACCAAGAATCATCTATTTGTAATTTTATTTATTTATTTTTTTTCCCCCAAAGCCCCAGTAGATAGCTGTATGTCATAGTTGCACATCCTTCTAGTTGCTGTATGTGGGATGTGGCCTCAGCATGGCCGGAGAAGCGGTACGTCGGTGCGTGCCCGGGATCCGAACCCGGGCCGCCAGCAGCAGAGCGCGCGCACTTAACCGCTAAGCCATGGGGCCGGCCAAGAATCATATATTTGGCAGACTGTTCTTCAAAGGTGAGAGAGAAATTAAGACATTCCCAGATAAACAAAAGCTGAAGGAGTTTGTTCCCACTAGACCTGCCCTGCAAGAAATACCTAAGGGAGTCTTTTAGGGTAAAATGAACGGACACAAGAGGCAGTAACTAAAAGTCATGTGAAGAAATAAAGATCTCAATAAAGGCAAATACATGGGCAATTATAAAAGGTAGTATTATTCTACTGATGGTTTGTAACTCCACTTTTTGTTTTCTGTGTGATTTAAGAGACTAATATGTTATTTTAAAAATTGCTAATCTGAAAGCTACCGAGTGACTTGGTTTATAATCCCACATTTTGTTTTCTACATAATTTAGGAGACTAATACATTTAAAAGAATTACTAGTTGTGTTTATGGGCACACGGTGTATATAGATGTAATTTTGTGACATCAACACCCAAAGGGGTTGGGGACAGAGCTGTAAAGGAGCAGAGTTTTTGTATGTTATTGAAGTTAAGCTAGTATAAATTCAAATTAGAGTGTTATAACTTTAGGATGTTAAATGTAATCCCTGTGGTAACCACAAAGAAAATAGCCATGGAATATGCACAAAAGAAAATGAGAAAGGATACTTAGAGTAGTCAAAATCATAGAGACAGAGATTTGAATGGTAGTTGCCAGGGGCTAGAAGAAGGGAAGAATGGGGAGTTACTGTTGAATGGGTGTAGAGTTTCAGTTTTACAAGATGAGAAGAGTTATGGAGATGGATTTTGGTGATAAATGCATAACATTATGAATGTATTTAACACCAGTGAATTCTGCGTTTAAAAATGGTTAAGATATAGTGAGTTTCATGTTATGTGTATTTTACCACAGTAAAAAAAATTGAAAAAGTAGAGTGCTCCCTATGGAAAGCTCTACAAGATACATTAAGTGAATAAAACAAGATGCAAAAAGAAAAGATAATTGAATATTTAAAACAAGATCATATATTTTGAGGGTTATAGCGTATGCAAAAGGTTAAAATATAGGAAAATAACACAGGGCATGATGAGGGGAATAGACATCTATCTTTGAAATAGATAGATGTTATACCTGTGTTATACCTAGGTGTTATAATATTATTTGAAGGTAGACTGTGATAAGTTAAAGATGCATATTGTTGATTTAACCTCAGAGTAGTCACTTAAAAAAAAGTGAACGGGCTGACCCAGTGGCATGGCAGTTAAGTTTGCGCGCATTGCTTTGGCATCCTGGGGTTCGCAGGTTCGGATCCTGGGCACGCACCAACGCACCGCTTGTCAAGCCATGCTGTGGCAGCATCCCATATAAAGTAGAGGAAGATGGGCAAGGATGTTAGCCCAGGGCCAATATTCCTCAGCAAAAAGAGGAGGATTGGCATCAGATGTTAGCTCAGGGCTAATCTTCCTCTCACACACACACACACACACACACGCGCACGCAAAAGTGAACAAAAATGTAAACATTCCAATTAAAAAGCAGAAATTATCTGCATTTTATGTGTGTATGTGCCTTTTATGTGTGACACATTATGTTTTGTTGGTAAATTGACCCCTTTATCATTATGAAATGTCTCTCTCTATCCCTGGTAATATTCCTTTTCCTGATCTCCTTGTCTGATATTAGTACAGCCACTCCAACTTTCTTATGATTAGTGTTTACATATTTATCTTTTCTGATACTTTTACTTTTAACCTGAGATTTTATATTTGAAATGGGTTTCTTATTCACATTGTATAATTGTCTTGCTTTTATCCAGACTGATAATCTCTGCCTTTTAATTGGAATCTCTCTGTCATTTCCATTTAATATAATTATTGACGTGGTTGGATTTAAGTCTGCCATCTTGCTATTTGTTTTCTATTTGTCCCATTTATTCTTTGTTGCTTTTTAATTTTTTTGTATTCCATTTTATTTGTTTCTTGATATATATATATATATCTTAAATATATATAAATATATTCACCTAATTACAGATCTTCAAAATACGTAAAGTAAAAACTAATAGAACTAAACAGAGAAACAGACAAATCTACAATTATAGCTGGAGATTTCAACACCCCTCTGTTAGTAATTGACAGCATAGTTGATAGAAAATCGGTAAGGATTCGAAATAGAATCGACTCTGACCTTTGGGCCAGATCCATCTCGTTGCCCATTTTTCTATTGCCCATGAGCTAAGTCTGATTTTCACTTTTTTTTTTTGTGAGGAAGATCAGCCCTGAGCTAACATCTGTGCCAATCCTCCTCTTTTTGCTGAAGAAGACCGACTCTGAGCTAATATCTATAGCCAATCCTCCTCTTTTTTTTACCCAAAGCCCCAGTAGATAGTTGTATGTCATAGTTGCACATCCTTCTAGTTGCTGTATGTGGGATGCTGCCTCAGCGTGGCCGGAGAAGTGGTGTGTCTGTGCGCACCTGGGATCCGAACCTGGGCCGCCAGTAGCGGAGCACGTGCACTTAACCGCTAAGCCACGGGGCCGGCCCCATGATTTTCGCATTTTTAAATGGTAAAAAAAACAACAATATTTTGTGATATGTGAAACCTACATGAAATTCACATTTCAGTGTCCATACATAAAATTTTATTTGAACACAGCCTCTCTCATTCATTGACATACACCTGGGGCTGCTTTCATACCACAACTGCAGAGAGGAATAGTTGTTACAGAGATTATATGGCACACAACGTCTAACATATTTAAGTGGCTCTTTAAGAAAAAGTTTGTAGATCCCTTAATGTAGAAGTTTTTCACACTATCAACCAGCATGACCTAATTGACATATGGAACAGTCTCCCCAACACCATCAGAATACATATTCTTTTCACGTTCCCATGAAGTAGTCACCAAGATAGGCCACATGCTGAATCCTAAAACAAGTCTCAATAAATATGAATGTGTTAAAACTATGTAGAGTTAGTTCTCTCACTTTATTAGAATTATATTAGAAATCAAAGAAGCATGATCCTCAGATATTCGGGAAAAATCTCCAATTATTTAGAAAAAGAGTAACACTTAACTCCTGGGTCAAATAAGAAGTCAAAAGGGAAATTAGAAAATATTTTGAAGTGAATGAAGATGAAAATACAACTTATTCAGGTTTGTAGGATTCGGCTAGAGCTGTTCTTAGAAGAAAATTTACACCTTTAGATATTTATATTAGAAAAGAAAAAAGTCTAAAATGAATCATCTAAGCTTCTAAGTGTTGTATAAGAAGAACAAGTTAAACCTCAAGTAAATAGAAGAAAGAAAATATTAACTATGAGAGCAAAAGTTAATGACATAGAAAACAAACAGTAGATAAAAATTAATGAAACAAATAGCTGTTTTTTTAAAGGAGCAATAAATTTAATAAAAGTAGACAAAAAAAGAAGATAGAAATTACTAATATCAAGAATGATCCTATAGATATTAAAAGGATATTGTTATGGACTGAATGTTTGTACACTCCCAGAATTCATACGTGTAAGCGCTAACCCCCAATGTGATGGTATTTAGAGATGGGGCCTTTGGAGTGGGGCTCTCACAATGGGATTGGTGTCCTTAAGAGACACCAGAGAGCTTGCTTGTCCCTCCATGCCTGTAATGTGAGGATACTTTGAAAAGATGGCTATCTATAAGCCAGGAAAAGAGTCCTCACGAGAAAGCGACCATACTGGCACGTTGATTTTGGACTTCTAGTCTCCAGAACTGTGAGAAAGTAAATTTTTATTGTTTAAGCTACCCTATCTGTCATATCTTGTTACAGTATCATGAGCAGGCTAAGACAGATATTAAGCAAATATTATGGACAATTTTAGGCCAATAAATTTGAAATTTAGGTGAAGTAGACAAATTCCTTGGAAAACACAAATTACCAAAACTAGTGCAAAAGGAATAGAAAACCCAAATAGCCCTATACCTGTTTTAAAAATCAAATTGATAATTAAAAAGTCCAGGCCCAGTGGCTTTATTTGTGAATTCTTTCGAACATTTAAGGAAGAAATAATAGCAATTCTACACAAACTCTTTCAGAATATAGAAGGAGAGAACACTTCCCAGTTCATTTTATGAGGTTAGTGTTACCCTGATAAAGTAGGGAAAAAAACAAACTACAGATTAATATCCCTCATGAATATGGACACAAAAATATTTAGCAAGTTGTGAAGAGAGAGGAGATAATATATCATGACCAAATAGGCTTTATTCTGGGAATGCAAAGTGGTTTAACTTTTGAAAATTAATCACTGCAGTATACTGTATAATCAGAACAAAAGAGAAAAACCTTATATCATCTTAATATATCCAGGGAAGGCATTTGAAAAAATTCAGTTCCTATTCATGATAAACAAAACCCTCAGCCAACTAGGAGTAGAAGGGAGCCTTTTCAACCTGATAAAGGTATGAAACTGCAACAAACATACTTAATGGTGTAGGGCAGTGCTTTCCCTCTGAAATCAGGAACGATGCAAGGATGTTCAGTCTCATTATTTCTATTCAACTTTGTGCAAGAAGGCCTAACCAGTTCAGTAAAGCTAGAATAAGAAAAGGCATACAGAGTGGAATGTAAGAAGGAAAACTTGTATGTAGAAAATTTTAAAGAATTTAGTCAGGTTGCAGGGTACAAGGTCAGTATACCAAGATCAGCTGTATTTCTGTATACTGTTAATGATTAGTTGGAACATAAAAATTTAAGTGTTAGTTACAAGTCCATTAAAAATTATAAAGTACTTGGGGATAAATGCATCAAAGTATGTGCAAGAAGACCATTACACTGAAAACCACAGAACGTTGCTGATAGAAATTGAAGAAGGCCTAAATAAATGCAGAGAGATATCATGATGTGTATGGTTTGGATGACTCAAAATTATTAGGGTATGAATTCTCCCCAGATAAGTACTTCATTTCAGAAATTGCCATGTTGGGCCAGCCCCGTGGCTTAGCGGTTAAGTGCGCGTGCTCTGCTACTGGCGGCCCCGGTTTGGATCCTGGGCACGCACCATCGCACCACTTCTCTGGCCATGCTGAGGTGGCGTCCCACATACAGCAACTAGAAGGATGTGCAGCTATGACATACAACTATCTACTGGGGCTTTGGGGGAAAAAAGGAGGAGGATTGGCAATAGATGTTAGCTCAGAGCCGGTCTTCCTCAGCAAAAAGAGGAGGATTAGCATGGTTGTTAGCTCAGGGCTGATCTTCCTCACACACACACACAAAAAAGACATTTCAAAGATTTTATTTATTTATTTTTCCCCCAAAGCCCCAGTACATAGTTGTCTGTCATAGCTGCACATCCTTCTAGTTGCTGTATGTGGGACGCGGCCTCAGCATGGCTGGAGGAGTGGTGCCTCGGTGCGCACCCGGGATCCGAACCCGGGCCGCCGGCAGCAGAGCGCACGCACTTAACCGCTAAGCCACGGGGCCGGCCCAAGACATTTCAGTATTTAATAAAGCTATAAAAAAATTGCTATAAAGCTATAATAATCAGGACAGTGTGGTAGTGACAAATGATAGACGTATTAACTTGATTGAGGAGTTGGCGATTTTCAGGGAAGACTGACTACAAAGGGATGCTAGGGAACTTTTGGGGATGATGGAAATGTTCTGTATCGGGATTTTTGTAGTCATATGGGTATATACATTTGTCAGAAGTCCAATTCTGATTTTACAATGTGGGTGGATTTTATTGTATCTAAAGTATAGCCTAAAAAAGTAGGATTTTTAAAAAGATCCATATTTCTAGGATAGTTTTTCTAGTAGATTCCTCCAGTTTTGAGATGGGACTAAATAAATATTTAAAAAGCCTCTTTTACTTATCTCTTTGGAATACAACTAATATGTAGTAGGCATTCAGTAGTTTTCAATATAGTGTTCAATAAAATAATAAGATTTATACAAGCTAAGTATTTCAAATGCTTATTTTCATAATAAAATTTTTGGAAAGTCTGTAATGTATCCTTTTGTACAGACAATAATTCTTTAAAGTTATGTATTCAGTGCATTAGAATTTTCTTATTTCCTGTTGACTTTTATTGAATTATGGCCATATGATTACTTGTATACATTTTCCATTTTCAGATTATTATGTTAAGTATTTAGATATAACCTTTTTTGAGTCATCTAGATGAGTAGTTCTTGTATTTTCAGATATCATAGAATAATAAAATATTCAATTAATTTTGATCGAAGTCTTAATTTTGCAAAATAAGGACATCAAGAGAAAAAAGTCACTGTCAGCTAATCATCATTTTAAACCAAAAGAGTAGAATGAACATAATTTCCAGGTAAAACAGTCCTTCTGAAGAAAATCTAGACGTATATTATTTATCACTATGTAATAGGCATTACAGCTAGCATCTAAATATGTTATCTAGGGCCGGGCCCGCGGCTTAGTGGTTAAGTGTGTGCACTCCGCTACTGGTGGCCCGGGTTCCGATCCCGGGCGTGCACCGATGCACTGATTCTCTGGCCATGCTGAGGCCGCGTCCCACATACAGCAACTAGAAGGATGTGCAACTAAGACATACAACTGTCTACTGGGGCTTTGGGGGAAATAAATAAATAAATAAAATTAAAAAAAAAAATAAATGTTATATAATTTAATTTTAGAAATAGCCCTGTTATTATATTCATTTTACAGGAGAAGACTCTGAAGCTCAGTTATGTCAGGTAACTTGCCCAGAGCAGAATGTCTGGTTTCATGCTCTTAACATAGCTGAGGTAGTTTTATAATGCAGAACAATTAATAACATAAAATAGTGATTTATAATTTGGCATTTCTTAATAAAAATTTGTTACCATAGGTTTTTATTTGATAATGCAACAAAAGCTCAAATAGCTGATGTAGGTACAGTCACATGTCACTTAACGACAGAGAGACATTCTGAGAAATTCGTCCTTAGCTGATTTCATTGGTATGTGAACATCATAGAGTGTACTCACATAAACCTAGATGGTATAGCCTACTACACACCTAGACTGTATGTACTAATCTTATGAGACCACTGTCGTATATACAATCCATTGTTGAGGGAAACATTATTATGCGGCACATGTGTATTCATTTTTTCCTCACGCATAGTTTTACAGAGATTATGAATACCTCTGTTGAAGAAACAACCTTCTTAATATTCTTTCATTCATTTTGGAATATTCTGGGTAAACTGATAAAAGCCTCTTGTCTTTAGGATCTTTTTCCAGTCTTGAACACCTTGTGATGGTTGAGAAAGCACAAAGTGGGGCCGGCCCAGTGGCGCAAGCGGTTAAGTGCACGTGCTCTGCTCTGGCGGCCTGGGGTTTGCTGGTTCGGATCCCGGGCGCGCACCGATGCACTGCTTGGCAAGCCATGCTGTGGCGGCGTCCCATATAAAGTGAGTGTTGAGCACGGATGTTAGCCCAGGGCCAGTCTTCCTCAGCAAAAACAGAGGAGGATTGGCAGATGTTAGCACAGGGCTGATCTCCTCACAAAATAAAGAAAAAAAAGATAGCACAAGGTGGTGGTATTGTTGGCTTGCTCTAGGCCTACCAGGAGGGTGTAGAAAGGCACTCTGTGCTCAGCTTTCACTCCTACCCAGGACCTGATGTTTGATGTTCTCATCTAGTGACAATGGTATTATAAGCCACATAAACCTGCACAAACTTTGAAAATTTGTAATGTCATTGTCAAGTTGCTTACTTTTTTCTAGGAATGGTAAGACACTTTTTGAGATTTTTGTGATAAAAAAATATTATCTTTAAACTTTAGTTTGAATAAAACTTTTTTCCCTTGCTGTCTACAAAAATGAATCATTTAATCTCTGAACCTCTGTCTTTTCATCTGTTATAGTTAATAAGATTTAGCTCAGTATATTTATGTGTCAACTCAAATGAGGCAGTGTAAGTGAAAACAGTATGAAAACTACAAACTAACACATTTTAGGTAGTGGGAAGCCTGTCAGGGTTTTTAGAGCAGGATAATGACATGATACACTATTTTAGTTAGGTTGATATGATGTTGGATCTCAGTAGGGGTGGAGGGAGAGGGAGACCTAGAGCAAGGAAGTGTAGAAGGGGACAAGATCTTAGGTGTGGGTGGCGATGAAAATGTAATCAGTGTTTAATGCAATCAGTCATTTTGGAGGGAAGAATCGATTTTTCGTGGTGATTGATGAGAAAGAGGAGAAGAAGGAATCTCTTGCCTCCCAGAGTAATTTCCAGTAAATGTTTGACTGCTTATTATTTTCTGCAATCTGGCCCGGGCATTTGCCCTATACCGGCACAGACCTCTAAGGACCTCTAGGAATTGATAAAGTCTTTTAGGTCTTGGTAGGATACTGCCTGCGTTCATGAACATAAGAGAATTTGGGAGCAAGTGCTGCTTTGGGTATTAAGTCAACCTATTCACCTGTAAGCAAGTTGAGTTTTATGTTCCAGATATGGTACAAAATACTGCCCTATAATTTTTTGTGGTCCTCATGAAATTTGTTTATTTAGGGTCACAGACATCTGACTGTAAAGTTCCGCTAGTGTTTAGAAAAATGATAATTTTAGGCATTTGGAAATTTCCCACTCAATAGTGCTAAGTATGGTATTTGATATTATTAAAAAAAAAGCAATGTCATGAAACTTTTGGCTTTCAGATAATTTTCCTTCAGTCTTACATGGCACTATTCCTGGGAAAAAAACATTTCTGAATCTTATGTACATGCATTTGAGTGTTTGTTACAGGCTTGTCAGTTCCAGTTATTGTCCGTGTTAAAACAATAGATTTAAGTAAAATTTAGCTGTGAACTGGGATAATGGATTTCTTTATTTTACAGCAGTGGTTCTAAACTTTAGGTTGCATCAGAATCATCTGGAGGACTTACTAAAACACAGGTTGCTGGCTCCTACCCCTAGTTTTTGATTTAGTAGGTCTGGCATGGGGCTGAAAATTTCCATTTCCAACAAGGTGATGCTTATGTTAAGAACTACTGTTATATAATAAGGAATAAGATTATCCTAGGAAACCACAATTTATCTTCTAAAAAATAAATTAGTAAAAAATATATAATGCCTAAGAAATAAACTTAATTTACATAAGCACAGCTCAAATAAATCCAGATCCCCATGGGATGTGATAAATATAAAATTTCTATTAGAGCGGCTGGACCAGTGGTGCAGCGGTTAAGTGTACACGCTCCGCTTCGGCGGCCCAGGAGTTCTCAGGTTTGGATCCCAGGCGCGCACAGACACACCACTTGTCAAGCCATGCTGTGGCAGCGTCCCATATAAAGTAGAGGAAGATGGGCACAGATGTTAGTCCAGGGCCAGTCTTCCTCAGCAAAAAGAGGAGGATTGGCATTGGATGTTAGCTCAGGGCTGTTCTTCCTCACACACACGAAAAATTTCTATTATAGTCTTTCCTAAAAGTTATTGTTGTTATTTATTTATTTAGCAACAGAACATGTTAGAAAAATATCTTTAAAATTACATTAAAGACTTTATAAATATTCTCTATCCACAGCAAATAGTTGACTATTTAGAGGTATTTCATACCTCTAAATATCTAATTCATTTACCCAGTACTTTTTCTTTTTTTTAAGATTTTATTTATTTATTTTGCCCCCAAAGCCCCAGTAGATAGTTGTATGTCACAGTTGCACATCTTTCTAGTTGCTGTATGTGGGACGCGACCTCAGCATGGCTGGAGAAGCAGTGTGTCGGTGCGCGCCCGGGATCCAAACCCGGGCCGCCAGTAGCAGAGTGCGCGCACTTAACCGCTATGCCACGGGGCCACCCAGTACATTTTCTTGAAGTTAAAAATCAGACTTTGATTTTTGAAAAATTTAATACCTGCAGTGAAAAACAAATGCGTTCATTGAACGGTGGATGATTTTGTTTTTCACCGTCCTCCTCCTTTCTCCCCACATCAGCCCCATAGTTTCCTGAATTTCAAAACTTAAAACTCTTGGAGGATCAGATGTGACAATATGGTTAATGTAGTATGTCACCCCAAATTAGTTTCAGTAATTTAAAAAAAAAATCTTATATTTTTTAGCTAATGGGAATGACAACAAGAAATTTAAAGGAGATAGACCTCCCTGTTCGCCTTCCCGTGTTCTCCATCTTCGCAAAATTCCAAGTGATGTCACCGAAGCAGAGGTCATATCATTAGGTCTACCATTTGGCAAAGTAACTAATCTTTTGATGTTGAAAGGAAAAAGCCAGGTATGTAATATTTAAAGGTTGACCCACAGTAGTTATCTCTGGATGTTAGTGTTAAAGGTGATTTTTTTCCTTGAACTTTTCTGTATTTTCTAAATTTCATTCTATTTACATAAAGTAGTTTTTAGAATAGAATTTTTTTTTATATGACAGGAAGCAAAAAACAAAAATATTAACACAGGATACAGGATTCTCTTTTCATTGATTTGTCTTTTTCCCCCTTAACAAAAAACATATTTTATATTCTTAATTACAATAACAAAATGGTTTATGAAAATATCCTATGATTATCAGAAGCCCCCGACAGAGAGAGAGGATATAAATTATACCTTATTTGGCAAATTAAAGAACATTTAAGTTTTCCAACATGTAAATAGAAATGTTTGGTATATTTTAGTTGTAGGATTAATATGTAGCTTCTTTAATAATTTGAAAGAGACGTAAGAGGTTCTTTAGTTCAGAAGTTAATAGGTTTTTCTTAAGATGAAATAAGGAAACTTGCTTTTGTGGTGAGCATGACAAAAATATAGTACTTGTCACATTGATTTGAATAATCAAGAACTTGCTGGTTCCGACTCAGACCCCACTGAGATGAATTCTTTAGTTCTTTCCTAGTTTTTGGTTGTCCTGAAAATCTTTTACACAGAGCATTGCTGAAAAGAAGAGGACAACCAATCTAGGCCCTAGATATTTGTAGTACATTGTGATAAGTCACGATGTTTCTTATACTTTTCATAAATAATAAGTTTAAGAAACACATTATAAATATATTTTTATAAATAAATAGATTGATTAGCATCGGGCATGAAAGAGATTGGATGATGATGTCTGATTTAGACACCTGTCTTTAGTAAACAATCAATATCTCTGTTTAATTCAGATGAGATTATTGAGATCTGGAGAAGTTAAATAACATGTCTTAGTATTCGGCTCTTGTGTTTACACATTTATCTTACATCTTTTCAAGATAGTGTAAGCACTTGCTCTAATATTTTAACACAGTTGCCACTATTGAATAATGTGGTTGGCATGGTTTGAAAAGAGCCAACATGGCCATGTCTAATGGCTGTGAGATGTCTAACAGCCATGTATCATGTACATTATCATGTTTCATGTAGCGTATCCTGTACATTGTGTCAAATGGCTGTGAGAGGCAGCAGGCAATGTCATAGTTTTCTTTGTTTCTACTGTTTGTTCTGGGTTTATATTTATCTGCAATACTCACTGGCTTGTTATGTTAAGTGCTTGTCTTTTGATCATAAATCCTGTTTAGAAAATATCTTGTTAATAATATACTTCAGCAAGAGATTCTTATGTGAGTCACTAGAACTACTTGTAGGCGTAATCTTTCCCATGGTACTTGGAGGTGGAGTGTTGAGGGCAGAGTGGGGGTTATTTTCTTTTTTTTAGGTAGTAACTTGTGGTTTTTCTCTCCACCCCATGTTATGAAAAATTGATCCCTTTGACAGTTACTTTGGAAAAACATAAATAATTCCTTTACCAGACCCCAAGTAGAAAATTTTATTTTTACATGTGAATTTTTAGGTTGTATATACTTTCAGGAAAAACTTCTTATGACAAGAATCATGTATTCCAGAGACGTTATTTAGCTTTTCCTTTGTGTGACGGATGTTAGACATTGAATGAGTTCTTAACATTTAGCAAGGATTTTACAGAAAGATACTTTCTCCCCATATAGTGAATATTATTAGAATACAGTTTACAAATTCTTTGTTGAAAAGATGATTAAACACCAGATAGGAAGTACTGCCATAGCTGTTTTCGTTACCTTATCATTTTTATCTTCTTCTTTTTAGAAAAATTAGAAAAAGTATATTACTGATAAAATTGGATAATGGCTTTAAAGCACGTCATGGACATTTATACCTTTTAGATAGTATAAATAACTCAAAATCTATTTTACTTTTTGAAGATAGTGGAATTTTGTTTATTGTGGATCAATTAATTAAAAGTATTTGATCCACTATCATGTGGCTAACATTACTACTACGTAGTGTATTGTTAGTTCAGTTGAAGCATTTAATTGTCAATTGTGACATTTGATTGATACAGTTAAGCATCATATTTAACATTTGTCAAGGGTTACTGGAATATTTGCCAAGTGGAGCACTTGGCAAGTAAAGTAACTATAAACAAAGAAGTAGTTTGATTTATAGATATTTGCCGTTTTCTGTGTTCAGTAAATTTTGTTGTTAATAAATACATATTTTATAAATGAATTGTATATGTTTTATATGTAATTTGAAGTGGTAACTATATGCTTACAAATTAAATGCTCTATTGTAGTAAAAAAGAATTGAATTGTCTAACTAGAAATTTGCATTGATTTGGATCAGGGGTTCTTCCTGCATTTTAAATTTGAGATGTTCTTACAGGTAGTTCTGAGGGCTCACAATGATTAGTGTATGTCTATATTTTATCCTCCTAACTAGCCTTCAAGATAGGGTGGCAAAACCTGCCGCCTTACATCTCTGTAGGTATCCTGTTCCAGTCACAGAAGTTACAGGAGTCCTGACAGCTATAAGAAGCCGTATTTAGAATAAGACATAAATACCAAGGAGCTTCTTCCATCTCAGCTCTTCCTGTGTTATTCTTCAAATATCTGGTGTTAGTACAGTGATTACAGATATCAAAAAAAGGTCACTTGAATGACTCAAATCAATATTGACTTAATGTAGGAAATTCTCCTATTTCTCTGATTTGAACAGTTGAGCCTTTGCACCTGAATGCTCTATTTAATTGTGTTAATAAATAGCTGTTTTATAAAAAGGTAAAGGAGAGCAAATTGTTATGCCCCATCTTTGTTTAAAATCCCAACCCCTGAAAGCATCTGTTTATAGTGATGACACACACATTTATTTTTGCCTTTTTAATTATTTCTAGATTTTAGAAGAAACAGAAATGAGAGGAAGACAAAAAAAATTACGTGAAATCATTTATTCAACAGGCAATTTCCCAATTCCAAATCCTTTATTGAACCCTTTTCAAATGTTTCCTGTTAGCATCAGTGATACACTTTGAAGTAAATGTCTTTTCATCCCCTTGGGGGCAATATTATTTCTGTTGAGAATGCATGAGTTTAGAGCAAGCTAGAATGACAAAACAGTTCTTAACTGTCTTTCAAAAAGATGAGGTTTCACTTTACCTTCTTGTGTTTATTGCAGGCTTTCTTAGAAATGGCTTCTGAGGAAGCTGCTGTTACTATGGTGAATTATTACACTCCTGTTACTCCTCACCTTCGAAGCCAGCCTGTTTTTATTCAGTATTCCAATCACAGAGAACTTAAGACTGACAATCTACCTAATCAAGCTGTAAGTATTAAAAGCATTTTTAAAAATAGTTATAGGAACACATGGTATAATAACTTAAAATTAATTTTCTGTTTTTCAGAGGGAAAAGAATCATGTGTTTTTCTTCATCTTAGGATGCTTTATTAGTAAAGATCGTGTGTGTAAATTCTTACGTGAATGCTTAAGAATAAGAAAGTAGTGCCATTTAGAAATATATTTGGGGGCTGGCCCGGTGGCGCAAGTGGTTAAGTGCGCACGCTCTGCTGCGGTGGCCCGGGGTTTGCCGGTTCAGATCCCAGGCATGCACCGACGCACTGCTTGGCAAGCCATGCTGTGGTGGTGTCCCATATAAAGTGGAGGAAGATGGGCATGGATGTTAGCCCAGGGCCAGTCTTCCTCAGCAAAAAAACAGAGAAGGATTGGCAGATGTTAGCACAGGGCTGATCTCCTCACAAAAAGAAAAAAAAAAAGAAATATATTTGAAGTTATGGTGTTAGAAATGGCAGATATTTAGTTTTCCCTTGAAACTGTTTTCATGAGAAAAAAGAAAAAACTTGCATTGCTCTGTATCGCTTAAAATCTTAGATCTAAAAGGAACTTCAGAAGTCAGTCCTTTCTTTTTATAGAATATATAACAAAGGCATTAAGAAATTGAGTGATACTTCTATTGTAATGTTAAGTAACTGAACTTAAGATGTTAATAAGAGGGCCAGCCCGGTGGCTTAGCGGTTAAGTGCCTGCGATCCTCTACTGGATCCTCTACTGGCAGCCCGGGTTCACACCGACACACTGCTTCTTCGGCCATGCTGAGGGCGTGTCCCACATACAGCAACTAGAAGAATGTGCAGCTATGACATACAACTATCTACTGGGGCTTTGAGGAAAAAAAAAAAAAGGAGGGAGGATTGGCAATAGATGTTAGCTCAGAGCTGGTCTTCCTCAGCAAAAAGAGGAGGATTAGCAGGAATGTTAGCTCAGGGCTGATCTTCCTCACAAAAAAAAAATAAAAATAAAAAAAGATGTCAATAAGAGTTTGTATAGATATGTTCATTAAATGATTTTTGACTTTTCAAGATATGTGGAATGAGGAATGTAGAATATCGGCATTTCTTGCCTCATTTTCCAGTTTTTCTTTAATATAGTTCATGTTGAATCTTTTCTGTCTCTCTAGGTTGATTTTTAGGTGGTGAAAATAGTAATTTGAAGTTACTTAAGGGTAGAAAACATTTATCCACAAAGCAAGTACAATTTCAGAAAGAGGTTTTTTATTATGTGAAGGGCATGTTTGGCTGCTATAGTCTTGCTCTAGGCAAAAGAACTCCTCCAGCTCTTTGATTCTGTGTTGAAAGTCATTATAATGCAAGCTGCTGAATTTAAATTATAGTTTTCCACATTTTTAAAAACACTGACATTTCCTGCACGTAATCCTTAACTTGTTCTAAGAGAAATTAATGGCGTATAATCAACTATATAAACTTAAGAGTAAATGAAATGTTAAGATATTTTAAAATATAGACTTTTTAAAATGAAAAATTACCTTGTAAATTATAAATAGGATACATACTCATGGCAAAACATTCAGAAATTCCAGAAAAGTAAAAAAAAAACCAAAAAACAATCCAGTTACCCAGAGATAACTGATTAACATTTTGGTGTGTACTTCTTCTCCATTCAGGTGTATTGTCTATGCATATATTTTTACACCAGTGGAATCCTAATGTTTTGAAAGCTATTATTTTTTCTCTATATCATGGATGTTGTTTCATGACAGCAAATACAGAATTACTTCATAATGTTTAAATGACTACATAATACTCCCTTCTGTGGGACAGCCATAATTTATCCAGTTTCTATCAATTTTATGCTTTTACAAATAGTGCTGTAGCAATATTCTTATATATCTTGGCACACTTGCAACATTATCCTATTAGTTTACATTTCTGGCAAGGAAATTGCTGGGACTAAGCGTATGGGTATTTTATATTTTGTTATATGTTGCCTGATTGCTTTCTGTAAAGATTATGTGCCGATTTGGGGTGCCACTGATAAAGTATGAGCAAGCAGTTTTCCTGTCTATCTTTGTTAATATGATAGATGAGAAATTATATCTTACTGTTTGCTTACTTTTATTTGATAACTTGTAAAGTACTTACAGTGATTTCTATTAATTCAGTTTTTTCCCCATTTTTAAAATTGTGGTAAAATATACATAACATACAATTTACCATTTTAACTGCTTTTAAGTATACAGTTCGATAGCATTAAGTTTTTATTTTAATGTTTAAATCTTTGTCTTATTAGGAATATGTTGAGAGTGAGGAGTGAGGTTAGGGCTTTGGTCTTCGTTTTACTCCTAGTGACCAGTTTCTCCTTTGTCGTTTTTTGAATCACCTGTTTATTATCTACTCATGCAAAACTTGTCTTTTGTCATGTTCTAGTTTTCTATACACGTGCCTACTTACAACACATGTATATATGCTGTTAGACATGTCTTTACATTCTGCTTGCGTGGCCCCGACCTACCATCGTGTGTGCTGCTCACATGGTATGCACTCCATGTCTAATCTGGACTACCTTTTAGATTCCATTCTGTTCCATTCCTGTTTCAGTGTCCCTATGGCTGAATATATTGTAAGGCAAGGCCTTATTCTTTACTGTCTTTTCAGAAATTACTTGATTAATGTATTTAGTTTATTTCTCCAGATATGTTAGAATCTCTTTTGATAACTGCTGCCCCCCTCAAAACACAGTTGGGATTAGGTTGATTTCATAGATTAATTTGAAGATAATTAATATATTGCTCTGATCCTTTTGAAGAGGAAGTTATATTGTGTTTCCTGCAGTAGAGTTTTTAATTTTCTTTCATTTAAGTCATGCATTTTTCTCATTAGTATGATTCCTAAATATGTTAGTATGAGTCTTGAGGAAGAAATAAACAATGTAATAAAACTCTTAAAGATTGGATTATTCTAAAGAGAAGCAGTGGGAAATCCCAGTTGCTTGGCAACCAAAGCCAGCCCAAATGACCTAGTTTATTCTTCGATAGCCTTGATTTCTTTCTAGTACCCTTTCCATTTTGTTACTTTTGTGCAATTTTTATGCATTGATGGTTGATAAAATATAATATTTTTCTTTTGTTCAAAGTCCTACACCAAAGCTGAAGTCAAAATTGAAGATACTTGTTTGCACATATAAAATGTACCAGATGTCTTTTCATTCTGAGAGCCCTGGGAAGCTGATAAATTACTGTTCATTCTTTTTTTTGTTCTCTGAATAGCAAGATATCCCAAAACATGCACATAACTTCTTTGCCAGCTTATGAACATACTTGCCAGAGGGTCAGGTAACTATCACATATTTTTGTCCCTTGATTTAAACTAAAATTATAGCTAAAAATTTTAGATCATATTTTGTACAGCATTTGAAAAATGGTTGTATTAATATCAGTCATTTTTGTATAGACAGTTTTTCTTGACCTTGTGGGTGGAAGTTTATAAATCTGAGGATATGACCATGGAAGGATTTTCCCTAAAAAACTATCAAAATGAACACTTAGGATCTGTGCATTTTTATTGTATATTCATTTACATCTCAGTTTTAAAAATTTCTTCTTCACATTATGCAGGCATATTTAAATTTTACATGAAGTATATTTCCTTCCCCCACCTCAATAAAATATTTCTTGGTTTGCTGATCATACTACTGCTGTTTCTTTGATTAATATTTTATGTAACCATTTCAGAGTTTGTTGCTGAAAAATTTAAAAATTATCTCCTATAATAGGAATTCTCCTGCCTCATAATTTTTAGCATCAGATACACAGAACATATTTCTTCTGTGTATCTAAAATATCTCTTCATATTAAGAAGCCATTTCTCATTTGTTTTTGTTTTTTGTTTTTGACTTTTCTGTTCTCATTGGAGAGTATACCTCAGTTTTATTTTTTTACTTACATGTTTTTTGCCTAATTAAAAATTAAAACTATAGAGTTACTTATAAAATAAATATTTTTTCGGGTGTTATTTTTTTCAAGATTTGTATTGTCAAAAGCATTTCTTGCATGACTCCTATGCAGAGACTTTTCTACTCAGCGCTCTGTAAAGTACTAATGCAGAGTATATTGGAAACTCTAGAATGATTAGGATAATACATACCATGGCTTCTCATATTTCTCCAGTATGGTATCCCTTGTGCCAAAGTGGAAGGAGTGAAGCAAGAGGAACAACAGTAATACTTGCAGCAGCAAGCGTTTATATAGAATTGTGTAATAAAAAGGATTGGTAGGATACTGAAGTAAAGCGAGTGAGGTTAAGTTTACATTTGGTTGCACAGGCTTGGTTTTGATAAGATTTAATTATCCTAATCTAAGAGGAAAGGGAACCATTATTCCACTTAGAACCTCACTATGATGATTTTCCTAGACATTCTACAGTTGTGATGTCCAGTATGGTAGCCCTTAGCTACATGTGACTACATTTAAATAAATTAAAAAATAAAAAATTAATTTCCTGAGTTGTACTAGGCACATTTCAGGTTGGCCACATGTGGCTAGTGGCTATCGTGTTAGTGTAGATATCGAACATTTCCATCATAACAGGAAATTCTGTTGGACAGCACTGTTTTTTGTGTTCCATGTATCTACTTACCTTTGTATGTGTGCATGTGCTACAGTTATAATAACTACCTTAATATCTTTGTCCGCTAATTCTAACCCCTGTCTCAGTTTTGGGTCTTTTTTGATGATTGACCCACCCATCCCCCACCCCCACCTCACCCTCGCCTAATTATCGGCTCAAAGTGGAAAGTCTGGATCAGTTTTCAAACTTGGAAGCAGTAGAACCCCTTTTTCCAAATAAAATCTTAGTGGGGAGCCCAGTGTAAAATAGATGAGATAAACTGCCATATTTGAAGCGGGATTAGGGTGCTCACTATTCCGCACACTTGGCTTCATGAGAGCATAATTTTGAAAACCAATGACATAAAATATTCAAAAAATTATTCCTATACTGCTTTCAAGGATGATGATGCTTTGGAAACTGAATATTTGGCAGTTTGTGCATTACCTGGTAGATAAAAATCTGTATCTGGCATAAAAATGCTGTTAAAGGATATAAAAAAAGAGTTGTGGGGCTGGCCCGGTGGTGTAGTGGTTAAGTTTGAGCGCTCTGCTTCGGTGGCCTGGGTTCGCAGGTTCGGATCCAGGGTTCGGACCATCTCACCACTCATCAAGCCGTGCTGTGGCAGCATCCCATATACAAAATAGAGGAAGATGAGCACCGATGTTAGCTCAGAGCCAATCTTCCTCAGCAAAAGGAGGAGGATTGGCAATGGATGTTAGCTCAGAGCCTGTCTTACTCACAAAAAAATAGAGTTGTGTATGAGTATATAAAAGTGCAATTTGTTCAACTATTAAGTGTATAGAAAGTAAAAGATTGCCAATTTTCAGAAAAATACTTATTTTAATGTTATTTATCATAGCAAAGTGTTGGAAAACTATTCATATCCCATGTTAGAGAGATGGTATAACAAATAGTAAACTAAAAAATTTGTGAAAACAAAACACAAGAAATGTTAATTTAAAATAACATACAAAGTACTGTGATCTTTAAAATTGTAAGTAATACACTATGTAAAAATGAAAGTAGCTATGTTATTATAGTGGTGGAATTTTTCATTTTGTGACACATTTTACTAATTATCACCATTGTTAAGAAATGATAAATATGGAACAAAAGATTGATGAAAACTGGCATTTAAATTCAGTAATCATTAACCATGCTTTTTTCCTTTCAATTTTCCCTCCTTTCACCTACTTTATTTTTTAAATAGTTGTTTTTCTTGAGGCATTTGGAAATAAGTTGCTAATCTGGTCTGTCTTCATTGTTCAGTACTTTTAGTGTGCATTTCCTACAAACAAGGGCATTCTCCTACACGACCAGAATACAGCGATCAAAATCAGGAAGTTAACATTGATACATTATTTCCCTCTGGTCCTCAGTCCTCATTCAAGTTTTACCAGTTGTCCCAAAAATGTGTGTTAGAGCAAAACAAATATTATTCAGAATCACATGTTCTGTTTAGAAGTCACGTGTTCTTAGTCTTCTTTAATCTGAACAGTTCTTCAGTTTTTCTTTCATTTTTATGACCTTGACACTTTTGAAAATTACAGGCTATGTATCCTCTAGGATGTCCCTTGATTTGATTTGATCTGATGTTTCCTTGTGATTAGATTCAGTGTATGTAGCTTCGACAGGAACATCATAGAAGTAATGTTCTTTTTTTATCATTGCATCATATCAGGTAGCACATAATTTCAGTGTGTTGCATTACTGATGATGTGCTCTTCGATCACTTGATTTGGCTGGTGTTTGCCTGGCTTCTCCACTGTAAAGTTATGACTTACAAAGGAGGAAAGAAGAGTATTTTGGGGGAAGGTACTTGAAGGCAGTGTAAATATACTGTTCCTTATCAACTGTCAATGTATATCAGTATGGACTTAAGGTTTTCTTTGTTATTTGATGGGTTATTATTTGTTATAATTCTCAAATTGTCCTGTATTTGGCCAGTGGGAACCCCTTCAATGCGTCGTCTTTGTCCTTTTGGCATGTTCCTATCATCCTTTGAACACTTCTTTGAATTCTGGTAAAAAAAAAAAACAACAACAAAAAAGTTAATACACTCATCTTGTGCTTTTCTTGCTCCAGCTCTGGAACTAGACATTTTTTAGAGCAGTCTGGTTCCTTTTAGTGGAGTATGATATTTAGAAACTTATCCACCTACCCCTGCTTGGGCACTAACATTCCATGCCAGGCTGCCACTCTGTTGAATTACCTTCTTACCCCATGCAGGCCCTCATGGACCTCCTCCTTCACCCTGCACAGACTGTCTTCACCACATTGGCTACCAGCACCATGTGGACCCCTTCCTGTGTCTCCTTGGGCTCTGACACTCCTGGCCTGGCTACTTTCCTCTGGATGCCTTTCTTACCCTTCTCATGCTCCTGAGATTCTGGTATCCAGCAGTGAGCCACCACCACACATGGATAGATACCTTCCTTGTCTTGTTTGGGCTCAAGTTCCCCTTGCCAGACAGCCCTACCACGTGGATGCTATCCTCACATTGCTCAGGCTTTGATGCTGCATGCCGGGATGTCCTTCTTACCCCACTCTGAACCGCCGCAGCTCCTCTTCTCCTCCATATTTACACCTATTGTATGCCACCCAAAGGCTTTAGAGCTAAATTGTTCAGGGAGGGAAAAAGAAGAGGGACTTGAGTGGTTTTTAAGGGGTCTTTAATGTTCCTTTCACGTTGTCTTTTTTGCTATTGTCATTTAAAAATTAGGACGTAGGGGCCGGCCCCGTGGCTTAGCGGTTGAGTGCTCGCACTCCAATGCTGGTGGCCTGGGTTCGGATCCCGGGCGCGCACCGATGCACCGCTTCTCCAGCCATGCTGAGGCCGCGTCCCACATACAGCAACTAGAAGGATGTGCAACTATGACATACAACTATCTACTGGGGCTTTGGGGGAAAAATAAATAAATAAAATTATAAAAAAAATAAATAAAAATAAAAATTAGGACATAAAAACCATATCCAAATTTTCCTTTTTTGCCATGTGTTTTTTTCATTTCTTCAAGTAAATTTAAGCACCTTTCTTAAATATTGTGTCATTGTAATAAGAAAGCAAGTCTTTTGACTCAACTGATTATAAATTTATTTAACTGTATTACTTCTTATTACTTTACATCAACTAATATTAAGGATTCATGTAATGCTTCTTTTTAACCAAAAGTACTCATTTTGGATTGTTATATAGAGCGTCCAAGCTGCACTGCAGGCTGTCAGTGCTGGCCAGTCGGGAAGTCTGGCCCTTCCTGGAGCTCCTACCAGTGAAGGCACAATCCTACCTGGGCAGAGCCCTGTGCTCCGAATAATTATTGAAAACCTCTTTTACCCTGTTACTCTGGAAGTTCTGCATCAGGTAAGGAATACTCTTATGAAAGCAGAGTCAAATGGGACCTCTGCAACTTTTGATGTTTTATGTCTATAGTTTTTTAGGTTGTTGATTTTGGTTGATTTTGTTTAAATAATTTAAAAAATCTTCAACATCCTGTTTTATACAAGAAATAGTATCAGAGATAATTTTTTGATAGCCTTTTTTTCCTAACTTAAATACTTGATTTAAAAAGGTAAGAAGTTCTTTTTTTCCCCCCCCAAGCATGAAAGTGAACAAAGCATAGACTCCTATAAAAAACACTGGTAGTAGTTATTCGTGGTAAAGTAACATCAATATAGAAAACAACTAATTTATTTTTATTGACTCCTTACATTTGAGTATTTTTTGTTTTAAAAATTCTGAAAGAAGGTATGCATTCTCTTCATATGTAAGATAGAAGTATCATTTTAAATACTGATTGATGCCCAACATAGCTTTCATAGACTACCCATTAATATGTCTAAACTATCTTGATAAAAGGCATTCTACCAAATCGTGGCCTACTATGAATATATAGACTTTGAGAACTGGAAGGTTACCTAGTTACATAATTTTGTAGTGAATCAAACTGAGACTCAGATAATTGATGAGTTGAATATTGTAGAGAGTATTGAAGAGCCAGTTAGAACCCAAGCCTCCTAATGTGAAGTCCAGTGTTTTGTTTAGGATACTTGTTACATTTTTAACTAATACTTCATATATACGTACCCTCAAAATGTAATATACAGTTATTTGGTACTGTATATATATTTGGCATCTAGCCCAAAAATTTCAGTTAGTTTTTGTCTCCTTTAATTACATATTGATTCCATTTCATTATACTTGTCAACTCATGTATTAAAATATTAAAACACTAAAACATATTATATGATTATTTTCATATTTATATCTCAATATACATTGCACAGCATAATACCAGGCCAGTCCAGAATCATTGAACTGTTTTCCAAAGCTTCGGATTTGTACTACTAAGTGAAGAGTCATAGGAGTGTGTATATGTGTGCATGTGTATTTACGAATTGAAATGCATCTTATCCTTTTCTCACATTTTATAAATAAGGAAACTGGGACAGTTTAAGGAAGTTTAATGAGGAAGTTAAGTTACTTTGCCATAATCATTGTATCAATTGGCAATAGAGCTCAGATATATTTCCCAGTACAGTTTCTGTGCCATGCACGTAAATATCAAAATATACCATTTATTAGGCCTGCTGTGTTCCCTATGATAGTTTTCTGAGTTCCGTTTTCTAAGTATGTGCATTTGTGAAGCTGTGCTAGGGAGGGCTTTTAACGGTGGTATCCATAGCCACCTTTTGTTCCCTAAAAGGATTCAGCAGTTGCTTGAGTGATTGGCTTCTTTGTTCTGGTGGATTTTCTTCTCTTCTCTTTATCCCACGAAGTGGCATTGAACACTCTCTGATCTGTCAGCAGTGTGTGTTTGGTTTTGCTACTGTAACACTGTAGCTACTGCTAACTTATACTTTTGTTTCTGTTTTTTTTTTTTTTTTTTTTTCCCTGTGAGGAAGATTAGCCCTGGGCTAACATCCGTGCCGATCTTCCTCCACTTTATATGGGACGCCGCCACAGCATGGCTTGACAAGCGGCGCGTCGGTGCACACCCGGGATCCGAACCCGGGCCGCCAGTAGCGGAGAGCGCACACTTAACCGCTAAGCCACAGGGCCAGCCCTTATTTGCTTTTTTATCGTCTGTCTTTCTTCATATGAGCCGGGACTCTTGTCTCTGTTTTGTTCACTGCTCATTTCCCAGTGCCTAGAACAGTGGTCTGAGATTTGATGAATTAATAGAGCAGCCTCTAGTTGAACATTTTGTAGTTTCTCTGTCTTGAAACATCTCAAAAAGTAGATGCTGAGTCTCAGGGTGAAGTGGTTGATCCATATGACTCTTTTTTTTTTTTTTTTTTTTTTTTTTTTTTTTTTTAAAGATTTTATTTATTTATTTTTCCCCCAAAGCCCCAGTAGATAGTTGTATGTCGTAGTTGCACATCCTTCTAGTTGCTGTATGTGGGACGCGGCCTCAGCATGGCCGGAGAAGCAGTGCGTCGGTGCTCGCCCGGGATCCGAACCCGGGCCGCCAGCAGCGGAGCGCGAGCACTTAACCGCTAAGCCACGGGGCCGGCCCTTGATCCATATGACTCTTGTACTTCCATTCATATGCTTTGTAACACCATTATCTCATAAAATTAATTAATTCTTGTTGTAGCCTCCTGTTTTACTATTGTGCCATTTATGACATGCTATAAAATAGGTTAAATATTTGAGTGCCTGTTGTGTGTCAGGCACTGTTTTAAGCCATACGTGGGTGTTGAAACATTAACATCTTAGGCTTGACCTAAGTCATTTTGGTACTAATAGTTTTAATAGAGGAAATTATTTTCATTTAAAAATGGGATTCATGAGTCAAATTGTATTTATAAAGGTACATTAGCTTGATGTTTTTTTCTTAGATTTAACCTAATGTGAACTTTTTTCCAGATATTTTCTAAATTTGGCGCAGTCTTGAAGATTATCACCTTTACAAAGAATAATCAGTTTCAAGCCTTGCTTCAGTATGCTGACCCATTGAATGCACATTATGCCAAAATGGTAATTATGATTTTTTAAACTTTTCACTTGTTAATCAGACACTTCAGTGATGCTGAAAGAAGCCATCATGTCTTTTCCCTTGCTCCAGTTTACTATGTTATTTTTTTGTTGTAGTAAAATATACATAATATAAAATTTACTATTTTTAGGTGTACTGTTTCATATATTCTTTTTTATAATAAGCTAAAATGACTTCTTTCTTCGTATAAAATGGTTTCAAATCACCTATCATTTCTCAGATCTCTGGGACTCGTTTCTGTTTGTCATGTTTAAAGGCTAGAGTTGAGCACAGTACTCCTGATATAATCTGACTAATAAAACAGAATTATCTTTGCCCTCGTGCCTTCGTCTACTTCTATTAAATCAGCCAAATGTTGATTGATTTCACTATTTTTGCAACCATATTCACTGTTGAATCTTCTTGAGCTCTGTATTGGTGAAGACATTAAATCTTATGAAATATGCTGCTGTCAATTCATATCATCTTTTTTTTAGTACGTGAGTGCTTGACTTTTGACAAGATTATAAAACTTCACATTCAGTTTGGCCCATTTCCCCTAAAGATCTTTCCCTAACCCTAATTCTATCTTGTATTGGTATCTGAATTATTTCTAATTTCTTTTCAAAGGTAGGGACTAAGATTTATATTACTTTGGTGTGCCATACAGTATCTGGCTCTTGACTAGGAATATAGCCTTTATATTTGCTGTAGCCTCTAACTGTGTATATGATTTTGTACCTTTATGATGACATACTCGTTGATAACTATTTTTATAAGTCAAGGTCTTTTGTAAATTTTTTGTTTTATTTTTATGTGTTTTAGTTTCTGATATCTGTTTTTATAAATTGGAGCATTTGTTGAAGTCATAAGTGGCTACAAATATCCCTTTGGCAAATTTGTGGTATTGTGAAGGGAGAGATTATCGATCTTTGGTCTTGTATCAGAACTGACTCCAAATTTTTCTCAGCTTATTATTTCAAATAGTCAATATTCAAAATAAATTTACAAGAGAAAAAAAGTGGCAGTTAATATTTCATATATTGTGGTTCTGACAAGTACCATTTACAAAGACTTGATCTTAACCTATATAAACTATACTAAAAAGAATTAAGATGAAATGTAAAATTAAAATATCTTTAAACATTTCCTGTGGACAAAATAATCATAATAATAGCTAGTACAATGTACAATAATGTATAATGGTTTTCCAAGCTTTTGCATTTCTCCTCTTTCGTTTGATTTTACTACAGACAAGGTAGTATTATCCTTATTTTACAGATGAGAAAACTGAGAGTTAGAGATTCTCTTTTTCTCTCTTAGGCTCACATAGTGACAGAGGTAAAAATAAACACAGGTCTTAGGCTTTTAAGTCCAGTGCTCTCTGCTTTACACCTGATTGCCACTCTGTGTCAAAGTAGAGCTACTTGATTTATCAGTGTTGTTGTCTTGCAAAACATCAGTTCCTTTCTTACATGCTTCAGGCTCTGGATGGCCAGAATATCTATAATGCATGCTGCACTCTGCGTATTGACTTCTCCAAGCTCACCAGCCTTAATGTGAAATATAATAATGACAAAAGCAGAGACTTCACTCGCTTAGACCTTCCTACCGGTGATGGCCAGCCATCCCTTGAACCCCCAATGGCTGCTGCTTTTGGTGAGTAGTTCTGTTTTGAGTCACAAAGCAAGTTTTCTGAAGTTACAAGTTTCAGTTATTAATTCATGTATGTCAGTTGGCCTTTTTCTTCTTGGATTCTTTCAGGATTTCTAAAGGAAAGCAAGAATCATGGAAGAAAATGTGTCCATTAATTAAATTGCAATATTAGTAGATTCTGTTAGTTGGCAAAACAAGTGAATTTCTGAAATTGAGTTATAAATTTATTTTCTAACATTAATATTACTCATTCTTTATAAGCTGTACAACCATTTGCTTCAAGCTAATAGTCTTACGTATTAACATTTGTTTAAATATGTTGGTTTATAGTCAACAGAATATTGGCATAAGTGCTCTTGGGAGAAATACTTTTCCCTTTTTAAGTAGTGATATTTTAAAACAAGGGCCTAAATTAGTAGTACATTCTTCCTTTATTCAAAGAAGAAGATTTATTTTGTTTTGTTTTTTAAACATCACTTCCATCTTTACCTTAAGCTTGTGTGAAGTTGTGTTTTTGCATTAATAAAAATACAGCCTTCTGAATTGTCTCTGCAAGTGTCGCATTGAAGAGCTTCCTTCTTTTTTATTGAAAATTAGTTCTCAATATATTTATACTTTTAAGATAAACCTTTATGTAAAGGAAAAAGCAGTGGATGGCTCAGTTGGATATATCATTAGGTTAGTATACGTACTTTGTGGTTTTGCAGTTCTCAAAAGTGTGGTTTATTATTTAGATAAAGTATTAAGGTTTATTTCCCTTTGTGATTGTTCTCCTTTCCCAAATGACACCATAAAATATTGCTAATTTTGAGACCCTAAGTAGTTAGTTAGTCCATTTTCATTGAGAAAAAAGAATTCTTAGCCAAATTGTTGTCCAAAATTTCCTAGGAAACAGTTTGTAACTTTATTTTAAAATAAAAGCTTTTGGTTATTTATAACTGAAAAAGTCAAGTGAGTTGTTCAGTTCATGTTCCTAAAATTGTTAAAAGTTTCTGTTTTGGTCTCACCAAATTTTTGTGTTTTATATTTGTTACCATCCTCTACTTATATGTCTAATTTGGCAGAGCCAAAGGTCTGTGTAATTACCATTTCAATAATAAATGATAGAAATTGAAGCTATCAAATTTGCTAAAACTTGGCTGTCAAATGTAGAACTGCACTTATTCCAGTAATTGAATATAGACTCCTGGTGTAATTAATGTTCTGTATTGTGGAAGGAGGACTTTTTAAGAATACGATTAAGAACTTTGGTTTCTGAATATAAAATATCAGAATATTAACATCCTTTTTCATTGTGTTAATAAGTCCTTAGTCATTGCAAAGTAATGTCTACATCCTAAGATAAGTGATTCATCAGACAGAGAACACTACTTTTTTATGTATTGTCTGCAAGTGTACTCTGCCTCACTAATATTTGACACAGTTCACTATTTCCTTTTGTTTCTTGACTTCTGAAACACCACACTCCTGACTTTCTGCCTACCTCACTGGCTGTTCTTTCTCTTTTACATATTGCCTTTTAAAGTTCTTAGGGTTAAGTTGTAAGCTCTCGGTCCCTGTTTTTAGTAATATATTATACTTATACAAAAGCTTATAAAACATGTAAAATATTTTTAATACCCATGTGATTACTATCCAGGTTAAGAAATAAAATATTTACACATACTGAAGAAACACTCTTTGTAACCTTCTCATTGATTGTGTTCCCAATCTCCCAGCCCCAAGATACCAGAGTCTCAAATTTGATCATAATCATTCTTTTGCTTTTCTCTGTTTTCCTTATGTTTTTTTTTTACCACTCATTATGCAGCCCTAAGTGCTAACTTTAATTTTTTTTCTCCTTTATTTAGAACTTTATGTAAATGGAATCATGCTGTTTATTGTGTGTGTGTGACTTGTGATTCCTCCACATTTATATGTATAGCTATTGCTTGTTCAGTCTCAATACTGTGGGGTATAGAGATTCACGTTGTATGACTATATCACAGTTTGTTTATCCATTCTCCTGTTGATAGACATTTGGGTTATTTTAGTTTGAGGCTATTTTCAACAATGCTGCTATGAAATTTTCCTGATTACCAATGAGGTTGAGCTTGTTTTTATTTGTGTCTTGGCCGTTGTCCCTTGTGAATTTTCCGTTCAACTCTTTTGCCTATTTTTGTGTTTGGTTTCTTGTTTTTTTCTTGTTTATTTGTAGGAATTCTTTATATATATTCCAGACAGGCACTAGTCCTTTGTTGGTTATATGTGTTGCAAATAGTTTCTCCCATTTCTGGCTTAGTGGTTCATTTTCTTCATGGTATTTTTGTGTAGTGAAATGTATCTGTCATTTCCTTTATATTTCTGTTTTTTGTGTTTTGTTTACCCTGACATCATAAAGATATATGCTTATATTCTAAAGTTTATGGTATTTTAGTAACTTTGTTTTGAAATAATTTAAGTTGCAACAATAGTACAAAGAATTTCCTTATATACTGCATTCAGATTCTCCAATTATTAACATCATGTCACATTTACTTTATCATCTTTCTGATTGTGTGTGTGTGTATGTATGTGTAGGTAGATAGGTAGTTTTTTTTTCCCCTGAATCATTGGAAAGTAAGTTGCAGGCATGATGCCCCTTTACTTTTTTTTTTTTTTAATTTTTTCTCCCAAAGCCCCAGTAGATAGTTGTATGTCGTAGTTGCACAGCCTTCTAGTTGCTGTATGTGGGACGCGGCCTCAGCATGGCCGGAGAAGCAGTGCATCCGTGTGCGCCCGGGATCCGAACCCGGGCTGCCAGCAGCGGAGCGCGCACACTTAACCGCTAAGCCACGGGGCCGGCCCTATGCCCCCTTACTTCTACATACTGATGGTTTGGTTTATTTTCTAAAAACAAGGACATTCTTACCTAAATACAGTTCAGTTATCAAATACAGGAAGTTAGGGGCCGGCCCGGTGGCGCAAGCGGTTAAGTGCGCGCGCTCCGCTGCGGTGGCCCGGGGTTTGCCGGTTTGGATCCCAGGCGTGCATCGACGCACTGCTTGGCAGTCCATGCTGTGGCAGTGTCCCATATAAAGTGGAGGAAGATGGGCACGGATGTTAGCCCAGGGCCAGTCTTCCTCAGCAAAAAAAGAGGAGGACTGGCAGATGTTAGCACATGGTTGATCTCCTCACAAAAAAACAAAACAAACAAATACAGGAAGTTAACTTGTATACAATACTGTTATATAATCCATAGACCTTTTTAAAATTTTGCCAGTTATGAACATAATGTTCTTTATAAGAGAATTTTTTCTGGTAAAGATCCAAACCAGTATCAGGCTAATTTATTTGTCATGTCTCTTTCCAGTCCTTTAATTTGGAACATTTCTTCATACTTTGTCTTTCATGACCTTTGCATTTTTGAAGAGTTCAGGTTGGATATTTTATGAATGTCTCTCAGTATGAGTGTCTTGATTTTTTTCCTGAAATAATGTGTCTTTTTTAGTTCATTACATCAGGAGACACATGATGCCAGTTTATCCTATTCCTGGTGGTATTAACTTTGATCACTTACTAAAGTGGTTTCTGCCAAGTTTCTTCCCAGTAAAGTTACTGGTTTTCTTTTTGTAATTATTTGTAGGGAAATAACGTTGAGACTATGTAAATATACTGTTCCTATCACTTTTCATCCTTTAGTTTTAGCATCCATTGCCGAAATTAGTTGTTACTGTGATGGTTGCCATATTGGTGATTTGCTAATTCCATCATTCCTTTTACGTGTATTACCTGGGATTTTATTATAAAGGACTTTTTTCTTACCCCTTCTTTCCTTCCTCCCTCCCTCGCTCCCTCCCTCCTTCATTTATTTTGAATAAATTTGGTGTATAACATTGTGTGAATTTAAGGTATACAACATGTTACTTTGATACATTTATACATTGTAATATGATTGCCAATGACACGATATTTATCACATTCCATAATTATAGCATGATGTTATTGTCTGTATTATACTGTGCATTAGATCTCTATGGCTTATTTACTACTTGTATTTATTTATCTTTTTGTGTCAGCATGGACCCATAGATTCTTATTCTTTGGGTTATAATTTTGTACTATCGTTTTTCATTTTATGTTCAAACTTTCCCAGATTTGGCCAGTGGGAGCTTTCACTTTGGCTTCTGTGGCCTTTTGACATGTCCTCGTCATCATTTGAGCGCTTCCTTACTGTCAGGCAGAAGATATTTCAGAGCTTTACCTTCCCTGCCTTAGCACTGCAATCAGCCATTTCTCCATTGAGTCGTGGTTCCTTTTAGTGGGAAATGGTATTTGGAAATCAATATCTAGGCATTAGATGTACTCGTTGCCAATAGGGAGTCATTGTTTCTGGGCACTTTAAATGGACATGCCTAAGATACATATGTATATATGCTTCATAAATACATTTGTGTGTGTGTGTGTGTTTAAAAAACCGCAAGTTTTAACTGATACCTCCAGTTCCAATCCAGTGCTCCTTTATATTGTAACTCCCTTCTTCAAGAATGAGAAATCTAGTTTTCATTAGCCTTGAATATTTACTTATTTGCTCAATTCTGTAATATACAAAAAGTAGTTTTAGAATTGCTAATGCATACCATTAACCTTCAGCTTAATATTTGCTTAAGTAATTTTATGGGCATTGTTCATTGGTCTATTTATTTGTCTTTCTGTTTGTCATTACCACAGGTCTCAATATCTGATAGAGAAAGTCTTTTTACCATATTCTTCAAGAGTATCTTGATAGTTCTTGACCATGTACACATGAATTTTAGGATCCACTTGTCAAGTCCTCAAAATAAAAAGCTATTGGGGTTTTGATTGGCTTACACTGACTTTTTATTAAATCACTTAGAAGATAATTGTCATCTTTAGAGTAGAATCTTCCAGTCTTTGAGCATTGTCCATCTCTCCATTCATTTGGATGTTTCTTAATGTCTTTAAGTAAAGTTTGGTGATTTTTCTCCATAAAGGTTTGCATGTTTTGTTAGATTTATTCCTTTTTTTTTTTTTGTGAGGAAGATCAGCCCTGAGCTAACATCTGATGTCAATCCTCCTCTTTTTTCTGAGGAAGACTGGCCCTGAGCTAACATCTGTGCCCATCTTCCTTTACTTTATTATTTTTTTAATTTTTATTTATTTATTTTTCCCCCAAAGCCCCAGTAGATAGTGGTATGTCATAGCTGCACATCCTTCTAGTTGCTGTATGTGGGATGCGGCCTCAGCATGGCCGGAGAAGCAGTGTGTCGGTGTGTGCCCAGGATCTGAACCCAGGCCGCCAGTAGCGGAGTGCGTGCACTTAACCGCTAAGCCACGGGGTCGGCCGGATCTTCCTTTACTTTATATGGGACGCCGGCACAGCATGACTTGGCAAGCAGTGTGTTGGTGCGCGCCTGGGATCCGAATTGGTGAACCCTGGGCTGCCGCAGTGGAGCATGTGCACTTAACCGCTTGCGCCACCAGGCCCGCCCCGCCCCCTTTTTTTTTGTGAGGAAGATTAGCCCTGAGCTAACATCTGATACCAGTCCTCCTCTTTTTGCCGAGAAGGATTGGCCCTGGGCTAACATCTGTGCCCATCTTCCTTTACTTTATATGGGATGCTGCCACAGCACGACTTGACAAGCAATGCGTTGGTGCGTGCCCGGGATCCGAACCTGCGAATCCCGGGCCACTGCAGCAGAGCGTGCACTTAACCACTGCACCACCGGGCTGGCCCCAGATTTATACCTAAGAACCATACTTTTTAGATTCTAATTTCAGACCTATTATTTATGATCTGTGAAACCTTGGGCAAATTGCTAAACTGCTCTGCACTTTTGTTTCTTCATATGTGAAATGAGCATAAAAATAGTACTTTATGGGTAGGGTTGTGATGAATGTTAAATATGCTAATATACATAAAGAGTTTCGAATGGTGCCTGGGAAAATTGCAGTGTAAGTTTCAGCTATTATTGTTACTTTGTTTTTTAAATGTTGCTAATATAGAAATGCAGTGTTGTTTTTTGATTTCATATTCAACAACCTTGATAAACTCTTAGGTTATATAAAGAACTTTTATAGTTCCATAATAAGAAAACAAAGAAACCAATAAAAAAAATTGGGCAAAAGATGGTGTATGAATGGCAGTAAGCACGTGAAAAGATGCTCAGCATCTCTGGTTATCAGAGAAATGGAAATTAAAATCACTGTAAGATATTACTGCATGCCCATTAGAATAGCTAAAATTTAAAACACTCACTGTACCAAGGATCTGGAGCATCGTTCACTAGCGTACTGCATTGCTGACAATGTAAAATTGAGGTACAACCACTTTAGAAAGAGTTTGGCAGTTTCTTAGAAAGTTAAATGTGTGCCTACAATATGACCTAGTCATTTTACTCCGTCATTTTCCCAAGAGAAATGAAAGTTTATATCCACACAAATGCTAGTAGGTAAATGTTCATAGCAATTTTATTTGTAATGACAGAAATCTGGGAATATTCTATTCTAAATTCTGGAAATATTCTATAGGTGAATGGATAAACAAAATGTAGTTTATCCATGTGATGAAATATTTTTCAGCAATAAAAAGGAATAAATTGGTAAGAACAGCAGGATTATGCTAAATGAAAGAAGCCAGACAAAACATTATTATGAATGGAAGAAACCACATAAAAAAGAACACCTACTATATGGTTCTGCTTATATATAATGCCATAAAATGCAGACTAATCTGTAGTGACAGAAAGCAGATCAGTGGTTGCTTGGGGACAGAGTTTGGAGAAAGATAGATTGCAAAGGCACACAAGGAAATTTTTGAGATGATGGAAGTATTTTGATTGTGATGATAGTTTCACATGTTTTAAATATACCTCTAAACTCTTCACATAGTACCTTTTATATGTGTATACTCTACTGTATGTAAATTAGAAGAGAAAATTAAGTCATATCACTTCAGACAAATGCTGATGACCTTCGAATGGTTCTCATTTCTTTCAGAGTAAATGCCCACATCCTTACATTGGAGTACAAGGCCCTATACCATCCACTCCAATGTTACTTTTTTGACATTTGTATCTCCTTTGATGCTCCCCCTGTGCTCCTTCTCCCCACCAAACTGACATCTCTCCTGTTTCTTTTTTTTTTTTTTTGTGAGGAAGATCAGCCCTGAGCTAACATCCATGTTAATCCTCCTCTTTTTGCTGAGGAAGACTGGCTCTGAGCTAACATCTATTGCCAATCCCCCTCCTTTTTTTTTTCCCCCCCGAAAGCCCCACTAGATAGTTGTATGTCATAGTTGCACATCTTTCTAGTTGCTGTATGTGGAACGCAGCCTCAGCATGGCCGGACAGGCGGTGCATTGGTGCGCGCCCGGGATCCGAACCCGGGCCGCCAGTAGCGGACCACGCACACTTAACTGCTAAGCCACCGGGCCGGCCCATCTCTCCTGTTTCTAAAACATGTTAGGTATATTCCCACCTCTGGATTGTTCTACTGGTTATTCCTTCTGCCTGGAGTGCTTTTCTCCCAGATGCCTGCAGATTTTGCTCATGCTGTCCCTTTTGTCCTACCCTGACCAGCCCTCCCTCAGTATTTATCACCTTCTTACCTTATCAGCTTATTTACTATGTTTATTGTATATTATGTTTTTATCACTAGAGTTAAGCCTCACTAGGGTAGGTTTTTCTTTCTATGTAGTTTACTCATGTTTGTGCCTGACACAAAATAGGCGCTCAAGAAATATTTGTTAAAGTAATGTTTATTATTCTGTTTTTCCCACTACTGTTTTTGAGTTTAACACTGTTTTGTATTTTCATCTATTTTTAACTTTCATACTTATTTTACCGAAATTTAAAGTTAATGATACTGTACCCTTTCCTTACATAATACAGTAACTTCAGAACACTTTATCTCCTTTTACCTCCTCCTAACTCATTATTATTTAAACTTTTTTTTAATTTTAACCTTGCAATTTGTTAGTATTGTTTTATACCATGAACATTAATTTAGATTAAACCATATATGTCTCTTTAGGCTTTTCATTCCTTCTTGCAACTCAGATATGCCATCTGGGATCACTTACCCTTTACCTGAAGGACATCTTTTTTAAGATTCACTTGAGGAAGTCTGTGGTAACATATTTGAAGTTTTTATTTGTCCAAAATGTCTTTATTTTTTTGTCAATTTTAAAAGATATTTTTGCTTAGTATGGAGTTCTAGGTTGACAAGTATTTTTCTTTCAGGATATCATTCTGCAATATTCTGATTTTCTTTGTTCTTAGAAAGTTAGCTGTCAACTAAACTGCTACTCTTTCTCTCTCGCTATTCTTTAGATATTTTCTTCATCTTTGATGTCCTGTAGTTTCAGTATGATATATCTATGTAAGGACTTATGTGTTCTGAGTGGAGCTCATTGGGCTTCTTGATTTGGTGGATTGTTGTCTTTTATTGGTTCTAGATATTATCTTTTCATATATTTCCTCTTTCCACTATTTCTTTTCTTACTTTCTAAAACTTTGGTTAGACCTGTTATATACTCTCTTACTCTATTCTGAGTGTCTCAAACTTTCTTTCATGTTTTCTATTTGTTTATCTCTCTGAGCTGCATTCTGAATAATTCCTTACGGCCTCAATTTCACTAATGGTGTCTTCATTTTTGTCTAATCTGTTGTTAAACTTGTCTGGTAATTTTAGATTTCAATAATTATGTTTTTCATTTCTAGAAATTTTGTTTCTTTTTCTAAGGTATCTCCTGCCCTACAGATATTTTTCAGCATGTCTTTTATTCCTTTAAACGTACTATTTAAATCTTCATCTGATAATTCCAATGTGTGAAATATTTGCATTTGTCTTTCTCCAGTTAGGTATTGCTTTGCTTTTTTTTTTTTTTTGGATGAATTATTCATTTTACTTAGATAATTAATTGTGAGAGTTCTTTGAAGCTTGGGATGAAGGTGGTATGTTCCTCCAGAGAGAATTTGCTAGTCTGTGACATAAAAGGCTCTATGTTGGGGACCATTTCAATCTAAGTCCATAACTTTATTGGGTTTCCTTTGGACTCCTAAGAAGTGTAAATTTTGGCTGAGAATTTGCATGTCATCTTGCTTTTGGTTAGAACTTTTCAGTCCATCCTTTGCTAGGCATGAAGGCCAACTTTCCTTGCTGTTTTCTGAGGGTAGGAGGAGTGTGAATGCGATGGATTACTTTAGGTTTACAATTCTAGATTAATGCCCTGAAGGTCTCCTATTGACTTCCTTCCTTGGGCTAACCTTGGAATTTGCATCTTGTCTACTACCCCATGAGGCTGACAAAACCAGAGCTCAGTTGCACAGGGTTAGGTTTTTGGCCTAATATCATCTTGTCAGCTGTTAGACTTTTTAAAGATCTTTTTACTCTTTCACTGGGCGTTTTCTGCAGTAAGGTTGGTCTATATTATTTAGTCTGCTACTATACCCACATTTTTAAAAAACATAATTGTGCTATTTTTTTCATAGTACACACTCTGTAATATTTTAAATGGCTCTCTATTTTGTCTGGTGACTCATAATTTATTTACTCCTCCTTCAATTTGGGCATTAAACTTGTTTCTTTAGGGTTTTGCTGTGTATAAACTGATTTCATAGGTAAAAATGTTATCTATTAATTGTATTGCCTTAATTCCTATTGTGGTGGTTCATTTTCCAAATGTAAAATGTCTGTTCTCAGTCATTTAAATCTTAAACCTTTTTCTTAAAGGTTTATATAATCTTTTCAAAAAGATACTAACCTATTGTCTAACAGGTCACTTTGCTAAAGTGTTCCTGTTTCTGCTTATTTGAGGAGTGTAGATTTATGGAAACTTTATAAATGATTCTTCTGTCAAATTTTAACAAATGTTCGTGTTAATCATATTTTACTTGGAAACAGTTATTTAAAATTTGGCCCTGATAATTGTTTGCCAGTTCTTTTATTTATTACTATTTAATATTTTGTGATAGTTATCTCAAAATTTTTCATTTCTCTAAAACCTACTGCTAGTCTTCTGCCTCACCCCTCCCCTGCCATAGCCATATGTATTAGTCTCTCTGTGTTTAAAAAGAACCTCCCTTGCCCTTCCCCTAAATCTCAGTGATTTACAGCAATTAACATTTATTTCTCTCCTATGGCTGACACTTAGGCACCTGTGGATCAGCTTTTGCAACCCTCCTTCATATGTCTTTCTGGTTGAGGGGCCAGGCTGAAGGTGGATCACTCCATCTGAGACACGGCATGGCATTCTTATGGCAGAAAGTGAAAAATAAGAGAGCTGGTGTAAACCCATAATGCCTCTTAAAGCGTCTGTATAGAGGCAGTACATGTCATGTCTGTCTGTGTATTCCTATCACGTGATCAAGTGCAATAGGAATTTCATAGAAACTATGCTGCTCCCATAGGAGGCACTGCAAGTCACATGACTGGTCAGAGTTATATGGAAGGGGAAGCGAATACTTTGCAACAATAAATAATATAATCTCTCATATGTTTTCTTATGTTCAACTTTCTAGTGTAAATTTTCGTAATTAATCGTATCCACATTGGAGTCTCATTAAGTCTTCCTTTATGCCTTAAATATAGTTATTTCTGTTGTAAAAATAAATTATTTTACCTAGGTTCTTGAGCCTACTTGACTGTGAGTTTATCAAGGAGGGAGATTCTTTTCTTTTTTTTAAAGATTATTGTTATTTTTAAAATTTATTTATTTATTCCCCCAAAGCCCCAGTAGATAGTTGTATGTCGCAGCTGCACATCCTTCTAGTTGCTGTATGTGGGACGCGGCCTCAGCATGGCCGGAGAAGCAGTGTGTCGGTGCGCGCCCGGGGTTCTGAACCCGGGCCGCCAGCAGCAGAGCGCACGCACTTAACCGCTAAGCCATGGGGCCGGCCCAAGGAGGGAGATTCTTGTCTGCTTTGTTCATTGCTTCCTCAGCACTAGAAGGATGCTTGGCTCATAGTGTGCTTACAATAAATATGTATTTCCCTTCTTGTTTCATCAGTAATTCTCATTTTTTGTATCTTCACTTATTTTCAATTTCAAGCTAACTCTGTTAGCTCTATCCCTGAAATCTCTTAATGACTATATTTTCTTGAATTATTTTAATAAATCACAGTTACATATTTAACAAATTCTGTTAAATAATTCTCTTTAATGAAGAGTAAACTTATATGAGCTTTTAACTCCTCTGGAAAATACAGCCTGCGTACTTCTTCCTATAAATATGCTCATCACCGTATCAGTAAAAAAAAAAAAATTCCTGCCTTGGACTCTTGCTCTGACTTCTTGCTTTAGCTCTAAAACTGTTCTTTAGCTTTTACATTTCTCATTCTCTTTGACCTCTGTTGAACCCCCCTCCCCAAAACTCTGTTCCTCTAGATCCTTAGGGACTACATAATTCACTTTGTTTTTTTTGTTGTTGTTGTTGTTTTAATAATTTTATTTATTTATTTTTTCCCCCAAAGCCCCAGTAGATAGTTGTATGTCATAGCTGCACATCCTTCTAGTTGCTGTATGTGGGACGCGGCCTCAGCATGGCCGGACAAGCGGTGCGTCGGTGCACGCCCGGGATCCGAACCCAGGCCGCCAGCAGCGGAGCGCGCACTTAACCGCTAAGCCACAGGCCGGCCTGATTCACTTTGTTTTTTTCCTAAGGGTGTTCTCTTTTTCTCTGTTCGTTAGAATGGTTCTCTTCCTTCCTCTACCACTTAAGTGTACTAATTCTCGCAGGTTCTGTTTTTAGCTCTCTTCATTTCTTATCTTGTGCCCTTTTTAGTGGAGCTCTCATTTTCATGACTTCTACATTTATTTCTACATAGATGGTTTACAAATATGTGTCTTATAATAGTTATTCTGAGTTTGCCCCCTCATTTCCACCTGTGGGCATTTCCGTTTGAATGTCTTACCGTCACCACAACCTTCACAATTTCCAAAACTAAGTTGTTTTCCTCCTACTACTGACTCCTCCATTGGAACTAACTTCTGTTTTTGTTGATGGTGCACAATCACCAGGCTTCTAAAAGGAAAAGGAAGAATACCAGCATTTGTTTAGCATCTGGTAGACACTAAGCACTGTGCTTTCAATTATATAATGTCTAGCTCAAGTTTTACCTCCTGAGAAACCTCCAAACAATCACAGTGAATCCTCTGTGATCCCTTCTTAGACCACTTGCTGTACATTTGTATTTAAACCACTAGATCCTCAACATATGAATCTCCTGTAATTCATATTTTAATTTGTAAGCCTTGCAAAGGCAAGGATTTTTATTTCATATTTCTTTTTATCAGCAGAGTACCCCATAGGTACACTACAATTTAATAAGTATTTAATGATTTTCACATAGAAACAATGCTCTAAATAAGGGCAAAATCTCAAACTATGTAACAAAACTAAATAGACTGAAACGCAATCACAGACTAACAACTCAGAACCAACTAACAGCTAAGCTGTGCTCTTGGATCTTGAACCCAGTTGAAAGGAGTTAGCCTCTGGAAGTGGCAGAGGCTCTTTGCTTATACATTAAGGATCACCTGTTGAACAAGTCTTTACTCCATAACAGAATCTCCTTATCAATAATATATCCTCATAGAGCCATTTTATATTGCTGTACTAACCATATTTATAGAAGGTATTATATTTATTTTAGCTTCTCTTCCCCATTAGGTGCACCAGGTATAATTTCCTCACCATACGCAGGGGCTGCTGGATTTGCCCCAGCCATTGGATTTCCTCAAGCTACAGGTGACTCTTTTAAAAAGTTGAATTTGAAATGATTTTTTAATGATGTTCTGTATTTTCTAGGAACTTAACCAAGGTAAAAAATATTAGCATATTTGAAGCATTTACAATAAAAGCATTATGTATATCAGTCATAGAAGTGGCTCATTGTGTGATGCACAGCTTCCTTGTATTTATAAATAATTCTCTTGAGTTCCATTCTGAACCCCAAAATTCTATTAAGTGTTGTACATCATTTATACTTTGCCATTTTACTTGCCAGATAACTATAGGTTGACTATATTAAATAACCTTAGATTTGCCTTTTCAGTTATTATATAAAGTGTATGAGCTGCTTCCGTCTTTGCTGATATGCCTATCAATTACATGTTGAAAAGACCTGTGTCTTATTTATCTTTGTGTCTTCAGTGCCTTTGGTGGCATTCGGTACATACTATGCAGTCAGTAAATATTTGAATTAATAAACATTTAGTATTCAGCTTATTTGTAAATCCTTTTTTTTGGTCATTAATGGGTTCAGAAGATAACCATAGAGGGTATGCATGCTGTTTATTTCAGGGGATATATATATTTTTTTCTTTAACTAATGGAGATAATTAAGAGCTAGCAGTTGGTTAATACTTTGATAACGGCTTTCTCCCTCTTTGCCAAATAGTAAACAAAATGAATTTGGTCATAACTTAAGGAGAAGAAAAACAATTACTTTATGGTTTTATCTCTGGTGCCTAAAGAAAACACTGAGGCTAGTGATTAGAGTGTGGCATAGTGTTAAGCCTCGTCTACATATGACATTTCCAGCTTCCAACTGATTCATGAATATAATTGTCATTTAAATTGCAACATAGCTGCTTTCTGGCAATAGTCTTTATATCTTACCTTTCTAATTCTGGGAAATTTTAACCAATCTCTCTTTGATGGAGAGGGCAAAGTTAACTAAAAAGGAAAGAATGATAAGAAGGTTGAGGTTTAAGTTTGAAGGTTTTGGTGGTTTTAAGACTTAACATATGGGGGCTGGCTTTGTGGCTTAGCGGTTAAGTACACGCGCTCCGCTGCTGGCGGCCTGGGTTCAGATCCCGGGCGTGCACCAACGCACCGCTTCTCCAGCCATGCTGAGGCGGCATCCCACATACAGCAACTAGAAGCATGTGCAACTGTGACATAACAACTATCTACTGGGGCTTTGTGGGAAAAAAAAAAAAAGGAGGAGGATTGGCAATAGATGTTAGCTTAGAGCCGGTCTTCCTCAGCAAAAAGAGGAAGATTAGCATGGCTGTTAGCTCAGGGCTGATCTTCCTCAATCAATCAATCAATCAATCAATCAATAACTGACTTAACATATGTTTGAGTGAATATTCTACCTATACCATTAAAATGAAGGCGTTATACATTTTATTTATTTGAAGCTCCCAAAAGTTTAATTGATATACATTTGAAAATAGTGAAATATGGTTTCCTTCATTTTAGATATTTCTTTTTCGTTTTTTTTTTTTTTTTTTTGGTGAGAAAGATTAGCCCTGAGCTAATTGGTAACACCTGTTAACAGTCCTCTTTTTGCTGAGGAAGATTGGCCCTGGGCTAACATCCATGCCCATCTTCCTCTACTTTGTATGTGGGACACCTGCCACAGCATAGCTTGATAAGTGGTGCATAGGTCCACGCCTGGGATCTCAACCTGTGAACCCCAGGCCGCCGAAGTGGAAGGCACGAACTTAACCACTACGCCACTGGGCTGGCCCCTAGATATTTCTTTTTGACACACTCTATATATAAAACGCTTAGTAGATGTTAAGAAAGAGAAAAAATGCATAAAGAGGGCTCCTGAGTTGATAAGACTTTTAAGGTCTAGTAGGGCGATATATGTATACACCCTACAACATAGCTAAGGGGTACTGTTGGGGGTATGTAAGTAGACCTACAAAAGTTATTCAAAAGTTGCAGGGTTGTATTGGAGGGGCATAGGAAGAGGTCATGTGAAGGATTATGGAGTATAGATTTCATGGAAAAGTATCTAGCGTGAGAAGGTGGTCTGCACAGTTTCAAAATTCAACAGGATGATGGTAGTAATGACCTTTTTAGATTGTCAAGCAGAACAGTCTGAATGTAAACTCAATTGCAATTTAATTACATAATTTGTGGTAAAGTGGCCAGACTCTGTCTATCAAGGAATTTTGACCTTAAAGAATAAATTAAGGAACTGGTTCATTTTACATAAACTAGAGGTTTTACTTCAGATAACTTTTTTTTGTTGTTGTTGTGAGGAGATCAGCCCTGAGCTAACATCCGCCAATCCTCCTCTTTTTTTGCTGAGGAAGACGGCCCTGGGCTAACATCTGTGCCTATCTTCCTCCACTTTATATGGGACGCCGCCACAGCATGGCTTACCAAGCGGTGCGTCGGTGCGCGCCCGGGATCCGAACCAGCGAACCCCGGGCCGCCGCAGCGGAGCACGCGCACCCAACCGCTTGTGCCACCGGGCCGGCCCCTACTTCAGATAACTTTTAAGCTGAGAACACAAATAGTGGGACCTTCTGAGAAAGTGTGCTGTTTTAAGTATAGTGTATAGTGTCAATATTTCAATGTTATAGAATTTTCAGTAGTTCTGGAATATTTAGGGGAGTAGAGAGCTCTGAAAATTTTTGCTACAAAAGACTATTGAATTCTGTAAATCTATATTGTTGATGATAATAATGTTTACATAGCACTTCACAAGGTTACAAAACACTTTTCCTATACAGAATGTCATATACTCGGCGTGTATACAGTTCACCTGTTTTAGGTATACAGCTCTGAGTTTTAATAAGTTTACAGAGTTGTGCAGCTGTTACCACAGTCCGGTTTTAGAACATGCAAATACTACCTAGAATGCATATTTGTGACCTCTGCTGAAGGACCTTTTTTTTTTTTTTTTTTTTACTATATCTGATTTTATGATAGAAGTCAATATGAAAATTATATCTCCTTATAGTAATGTGCTGGAATATGTCTATTTCAAGAAACAGAGGGAGTGCTTGTAGTTGATAGACCCTCCAAAAATCCTAATTGCTTTTAAGACCAGTGAATTCAGTTGCTCTGCAAAGTACCATATAAATAATAGAGTACTGAGTATGATAATGTTAAAGAATGAGGAACCGACTTCCAGATAGCCTCTGTAGGGCAGAAAACTGGCCTTCGATATCTTTATGGTACTTTGACACATTTTCTTCTATATTTTTGCTTTTGTCTTCGTATATTTACTTAAATTATATCAAGTGTTGTAATTCTCCAGATAACTAGAATATGAAATGCTTTTGATGTTTTAAAAAGGTCTGTCAGTCCAAACTGTTCCTGGAGCTCTCGGTCCGCTCACAATCACCTCCTCTGCTGTCACTGGAAGGATGGCCATTCCTGGGGCTAGTGGTATACCAGGAAATTCTGTTCTACTTGTCACCAATCTCAATCCTGATGTGAGTTGAAAAATATTATATGTAAATCGTCTTTCAGGAGGAGGTTTAGTAGCTACTGATCTAAGGTGGTATTCAAATGAAAATGTTTTAAGGATTTTTATTAAAATTCATCACTAATATATATAGAAGAAGCATATAAAATCTATGCTTGAAACAAAGTCAGCTGTCGTTATTATAAGTAAACTTATTTTAAATTTTTACTTAAATTAATCAGACACTTATATCTTGTATTATCCTTTTCAAACAGCTTGTCACACCACATGGGCTTTTTATCCTATTTGGTAAGTTCTTTTTTGCTGTTTTAATATTATCTGTGATGTGGATTGAACACATTTCATCATTGAGTAATATTTATTGATTATCTCTATGTGCCAAGTAGTGTGTTTGACACCGAGGATAGAGTAGCGAATAAGACGTTGTAAGTAATTACAATTAAAATAAAGTTTTATAAAAAGAGAAATACAGATTGTAATGGGAGCATATAGCTGGGAGGCATAACCTAGCTGAGTGAATCAAAGATGATGTACCAATAGCAATGACAGTTAAGCTGACTTGTGAAAAATGAGCAAGTGTTAGCCAGGCAAAAGAGGGGTGGGATGAGAGCAATGTCCTTTTACAGATATTAGCATTGAGAGAGGGAGCTCCTGAAACATGGAAGTGAAGGAAACCCGATGGAGAGTGTAAGGGATTTGAAGGTGGACAGATGGATAGGGGAGGGGCAAGGTCATGAAGAGCTTTGTAAGCTAAATTAAGGAGCTTGGTTTTTAACCTAAGAACAGTGAGAAACCATTGAATAGTTTTAAACAGGAGAGAGGCATAGGAGATTCAGGTTTTAAAAATAGTCTCCAAAAAAAAAAAGTCTCCAAACTTTCTAATAGTGTTCCCCTCTCAGTTAAAAAAAAAATTAACACATACTCCTTTTTTTTTTTTTTTTTAAAGATTTTATTTATTTTGTTTTTTCCCCCCAAAGCCCCAGTAGATAGTTGTATGTCACAGCTGCACATCCTTCTAGTTGCTGTATGTGGGACTCGGCCTCAGGATGGACGGAGAAGTGGTGCCTCGATGCGCACCCGGGATCCGAACCCGGGCCACCAGCATTGCAGCACGCGCACTTAACCACCAAGCCACAGGGCCGGCCCACACATACTCCTAATTTATTTTATATATGAAGAATTATTCATAAATTTCATCCATCCTTTACTAAATCGTATATGTACAGTATAATATGTACAAACAGAAATGTAAGAGCAATGAAATAAGCAAAATTTAATATTTTAAAGATTTAACAGTTTTAGAGGTATAAATTATAGTCATACAATTCACCTGCTTTAGGTATACAACTCAGTGATTTTTAGTAAATTTACAGAGTCGCATCCATTACCACAGTCCAATTTTAAAGATTTTATTTATTCAGTTTTTTCCCCCCAAAGCCCCAGCAGATAGCCGAATGTCATAGGTTCACATCCTTCCAGTTGCTGTACGTGGGACCCGGCCTCACGTTGGACGGAGAAGCGGTGCCCCGGGGCGCCCCCGGGACCCGAACCCGGGCCGCCAGCATCAGAGCGCGCACACCTAACCGCCAAGCCACGGAGCCGGCCCCCACAGTCCAATTTTAGAACATTTCCATCGCCCCACAGAGATCCTTCATGTTCATTTGCAGTTACTATAAAAGTTTTTATTTATGACAGATTTATGTAATTTTCAGTAACAGAATTATGTATTAATGATTCATTTTCATGTCTCTTTAATAGCCAAAGCACGTTACTTTATAAAAGTAGTTAATTTCTCATTAAAAAAAATGTCACCCTCAACTTGAAAAACGAACAGTATGTGTTATTTTTTTAAAGAATATTTCAGGGGGCTGGCCCGGTGGCACAAGCAGTTAAGTGCGTGCGCTCTGCTGCAGCGGCCCGGGGTTCGCCGATTCGGATCCCAGGCGCGCACCGATGCGCCGCTTGGCAAGCCATGCTGTGGCAGCGTCCCATATAAAGTGGAGGAAGATGGGCACGGATGTTAGCCCAACGCCAGTCTTCTTCAGCAGAAAAAAAAAGGAGGATTGGCAGATGTTAGCACAGGGCTGATCTTGCTCACAAAAAAAAAAAAAAAAAAAAAAAAGAATATTCAGCCACTTGTCATTTCTGAGAAGGACAGCTAATTTGGAATACTTATCCTTTTGTTTTAAATTTTAAAACTACATTCATCTCTAAGTTCAGTTATTCTTAGGTGCTTCCCCACAGGAAAACCAGCACTCCTTCGTGTGCCTTGAAGATTCTCTTAGTCGGTCTGTCATCACATTACAAAGTATAGTAATGATGCTGCTATTTAAGGGTCTTGTTGTTATAATATCAGCACATAAATAGACGGAATAAAAGAATGAGAGAATGTGCTTCATATTGTAGAAACATCTGCCTATAATTTCATCTATGTATTAAAAATTAGTAAAATGTAGTTTTTCATATTGGTTTATATAAACAAATCCGTATAAATAGGAGTTTGATTATTTTCCTCCCATACACCAAAGAATCATTTTGCCTGTCCTTTGAATGTGGAACCCACTTTGGGAAACACTAGTATAGAAAAAGTGGATGTGATGAGATCAATTAGGAGGCTGTTAAGATAGTCCAGAGGTGAAATGGTGATGATAGCTTTGATGGTAGTGAGAACGGGAAGAGGTGGACAAATGTGAGAAGTATTTAGACCCTAGAATCAGTGGGTGCTGGTGATTGGTTGGTTGTAAGAGTTCAAGGAAAGGAAGAAGCCAAAAGATGACTCCCAGATGTCTGGCTGGAGCAGATATGTGGATGATGGTAATATTTATCAACAGAGTTAGTAAACACTGAAAGTGGGGAGAGGAAGGAGAGAGAAATCGGTTTGGGACATATTAAATTTGAAGTGTTTTGGTGACATCCAAGAGAAAAAGGGTGAGTAGGTTAATAGATCTGAAACATAGAAGAGTTACAAACTTAGGAGCATATGTATGAAATTGCCCAGGGAATATATGTATAAGAAAGAGGCCTTCTTTAAATGTATTAGTAAAATTAATTAAACATTATGCAGTCGGGCATTAAAAACTGTTTTGTCTTTTTACTTAGGAGTATATGGTGATGTACATCGAGTCAAGATTATGTTTAATAAGAAAGAAAATGCCTTGGTTCAGATGGCAGATGCAAATCAAGCTCAGCTGGGTACTGATAAGTAGTAATAGTCATGATAGCCTGCTGCTTTTACGTATGCAAATTTTACTGAAGAGTACCTCTTTATGCTAATGTCTTCGTTATTATTTGGACCTGCTTATATTTTAAGATTGAAAAATATTACTCTGAAGTTCATATATCTACTTGAACATATTATTGCTGTTTAGAACTTGACTTTAGGGTTTTTCCATTAAATTTAGACTAATAAACATGACTTGTTTTGTTTCCTTTTATTTTTTGTTTGTTTTCCTTCCAAATTAAGTTCTCTAAAACTGTTGAATGGCTTAAAAGTTTGGGCAAACTTCGTAATGATGGTGCGAGAAAGTGTAGTTCCATGGCCTCACTGTTCATTGTTACAGTGGCTATTGAAATGTTACTACTCAGATTTTTTTTTATAAAAAATGCTTTGCTTGAGATTAAACTAATTTATTCAGTAACCATTTCCTGAGCACTGCCTAAGTTCCTGGCACTCTGGAACTTCCTAGCACTCTGCTAGGAAGATCGGTATTTTTTGTTTGATTGCGTTTCTTTCATTATAGTAAAACAAAGTCATTTAATATATTTCTATATGTAAGCATTTTTGGATTTAAAACCATTTTAACCCTCAAACTGACAATATATTTTTAAATGACTAAATAAAAAGAATTTATGATAATGTAGACAAACTTTAGAGACTGTATCCTAATACTCAAACTTTGCTTATTTTCTTTTTATGTACCAGCAATGAACCACCTGAGTGGTCAGAGACTTTATGGAAAAGTGCTTCGCGCTACACTCTCCAAACATCAAGCAGTTCAGCTTCCTCGAGAGGGACAGGAAGACCAAGGTCTGACTAAGGATTTTAGCAATAGTCCATTGCATCGCTTTAAAAAGCCTGGCTCTAAAAACTTCCAGAATATTTTTCCACCATCAGCCACTCTGCATCTTTCCAACATCCCGTATGTATCTAATTAGTTATTATTCATTTAGATGGTTAATAATCTACAATATATGGTTTGGGAGAGGTAAAAACTCTGCAGTTATTCTTATGTAGCAGTTGTCCTATTCACTAATTTTTTGTGAGATGATTTATTTGCCATCATGTCTTAAGAAGGTTGTCTGTCCAGTCAAATGCTCCAAAAGTGAAAGATAGCAATGTTTTAAAATTTTCTTTCCAAGTAGAAAATTAGCAGCTAGTTACCTTTCAGTTATAAAAACATATAAAAATAAGTTAATGCAGAAATATTCCATCAGTACATACTTGTTCATCCCTTTGTATAGAAGTAAAGACTCAAGTAACCAACATAGCAAAATCAAATAATTTATGTCTAAGAAATTGTTAAAAATGAATTCTCTATTTTTAATCCACAACCTGCAAAGCCGTGTATATATATGTTAGTTACTTAAAAGCTAAAAATTATTTTGTTGTGACCACCTCTATTAACCAGTGTTGTAGTAGACTTATTCTTTAGTCATCTTCTAACTCAGGGATTGACAAACTACAGCCCATGGGCCAGATCCATCTGTTTTTGTATGACTGTAAGCTAAGGTTGATTTTTACATTTTCAGATGGTTGGGAATAAAGCAAAAGTGATTTGCTGTTTATGATTTGAGACTTGAGAAAATTGTATAAAATTCAGATTTCACTTTCCATAAGTAAAGTTTCGTGGAACACAACCACACTCATTCATTTCCGTATTATCTATGGCTGCTTTTGAGCTACAATAGCAAAGCTGAATAGTTGCAACAGAGACTCTATGGCCATCAAAGCCTAAGATATTTACTGTGTGGCCCTTTATAGAAAACATATGGCAACCCACTCTAATTCTTGAAATCCTTAATCTATAAAGCTGACAATTTTGTATAACTTGATCTAATACATGAAGGGGGATAAGCTTTGGAAAGGGGGGGATAAAAGCTGTGGGGTATGGTTGTGTGGGCTCGTGTGTGGAAACTTAAAGACTGAGGGAATGGAGAAGGGTGAACATTCTGGACCATTATTGAGAATGAGAATAGAAGATGAATAGGAATAGAAAATAATTATTCAAAATAGTATTGAATGCTCAGGCTCCCAGCTAGTCTCTGGTAGGCTACATGGAGAAACCTTGAATCTGAATTAGGCAGTTGCTCAAACCTCATGCCAGCTAGGAAACTGGAGGAGTCACTTAAAAAAATTTAGATTATGTGAATTTAGCAGCTCATCACTGTGTAGTCAGGTAGAGGGGCAACATATTTAGGTACTAAGGCAGGCTTCTCATTGTTACCTTCTTAAGTACCATACATTATCCAGGAGCTGGTCTCAAGTTGCAGCCTTCATAGGACATGTAGGTAGGTAGAGGAGGGACAAGATGTTAATATTTTTCTGAACCATCTACCAAGTTCTGGGCACTATGCTGGTGTTTTACATGTGTTACCTCATTTAATCTTCATAATAACCTTTTTAAAAATATTGTGCTGAAATATACATAACATAAACTTTACCATTTTAACCATTTCTGATTGTGCCGTTCAGTGTACATGCACATTAAGTGCATTCGTAATGTGCAACCATTACCTCTCTCCATCTGCAGATTCTTGTCATCACCCCAAACTGAAGCTCTGTACCCATTCAACAGTAACTCCCCATTTCCTGTCCCTAGTAACCACTATTCTACTGTCTGTCTCTATCAATTTATTCATAATAACCTTTGAAGTAAGGTCATTAGTTTCATTTTATCAGTGAAACTGAGAGGCTCATGTTAAGTGACTTACTCAGAGTGACACACCAAACGAATGAGAAATGGATGTGAACTCAGATCTATCTCCCTGCAGAGCCGTTTGTTATTTTACTACCCTGTCCTTGCTAGCAGTTGTGAGATGAGGAAGAGTCTGCTTTTAGTCAGTTAACTCTCATGCAATAGGCCACTATATTAGTTATCCACTATTGCATAACAGATCATCCCAAAACTTAATAGCTTAAATGTTCATTATCTCATACTGTTACTGTGAGTCAGGAATCCAGAAGTGGCTTAGCTGGGTTGTTCTAACTGAGACTCTCTCATGAGGTTGCATCTGAAGGCTTAACTGAGGCTAGAGGATCCACTTCCAAAGTGGCTCACTAGTTGTTGACAGGAAGCCTCGGTTCTTTGCCACAAGGACCTCTCCATTTGGTTGCTTGACTGCCCTCATGAAATAGCAGCTAGTTTCTTACAAAGCTAATGATTCAAGAGAGGGCAAGGTGGAAACCACAATATCTCTCAGCCTCAGAAGTCACACGTCATTTCTGCAATACCCTGAAGTTACAGAGGACATCCCTATTCAGTATGGGAGGGGCATATCCAAGAGCGTGAATACTAGGAGGTAAGAGTAATTGGGGGGCCATCTTAGAGCCTGGCTACCACATACACATATTCATAATTACACTGAAAGCAGTTGAAAATGTAGAACCCTGGACTTTAGCAGACAAGTTAGAACTGGGGAAGTAGCTTTGGAAGTACTAGAGTTAATTACTGAAGCCAATGGTATGGGTAATAATCCCTTTAAAAGAATAAATATAGAAAAGTTTTCTTGTTCTATATATACCTGCCTAAATCTTTTGCAAAAGATTTGAGACAAAATTCCATTGTTTGAGGACGTGTATGTGTCAGCCTTGAACATCTTTCAGGGCACTTCCAAATCATGTCTTCATTGCATGGCTTTATTCTCTTTGAAATGTGAGGTGCTCTGGAGATTTGATGATTGCAAAAGTTAATCTTTGCTTCATTTGAGAATTAGGCCTAAGATAGTTGACTCTCTGTAATGTTTTCACAGCCCTTCTGTTACAGTGGATGATCTGAAGAACCTTTTCACAGAAGCTGGATGTTCAGTGAAGGCTTTTAAATTCTTTCAGTAAGTCCATGCTTTCAAGAAATACATTAACATTCTTTAATATGGTATGCAAATTTTTAAGGTAGATACAATGAAGTCTTCTAGGGTTAGGGAGGAGGTTTGTAGGCAAAATTAATTCTATATACTTTTTATATTTCTTATACCATTTTCAGGAAAGATCGCAAAATGGCACTCATTCAGTTGGGATCTGTGGAAGAAGCAATCCAGGCCCTCATTGAGCTTCATAACCATGACCTTGGAGAAAATCACCACCTCAGAGTTTCTTTCTCAAAATCTACAATCTGACTTTTCTGTGAATTTTTCTTCTAAGACTGGACCATAATTTCAGTAAAACTTTCAGATATAAGACTGAAACAGCTCAAGACCAATTCTGCCTCTTTCACAAAAATAACTCTTTCAGAGTTTGATATTCAAGTATATTCAAAAAATCAAAGGATGTTCTTTTTTCTTTTTTTTCCCTGCCAATATGTGATCAAAGGTTTGTTTTTCCTTTGTACCATAGTTTCTATGAAAATAATCTTCAGGAGAAAAATTTTCTTCAATAATTTAATTCCCTATATTAAATTGGATTTCAAGAGGACAGACTTTTAGTTTGGGTCCAGATCAGCCTTATACAACATTTCTAAACTCCTTTGTACTTTGAAAAATTTAAACATAAACAGACTTTTAAAATTAGTTGATGTAAGTAATTTGAATTACTTATAACCAAGTTTTTAACTTTATGATTCAGAAGTTTGACCCCATAGGAAATTATGTTCACTTATAAATTACAGTAATTATTTGGCATATATTGGTAGTTATTATACATAAACATTGGGTTGTATTGAAAGCAAATTATAAACTTGCATGTTTTCTTTCAATAGTTTCTTTTTTTCACTGTTAGACACTCCTTTGAATAATGCATATCTTTAATTTTTTAAGACTATTTGAAGAAATAAAGTGTCTCAACTGTCCCCAAGGAAATTAAGTGGAATCCAACCAAGATCTGTTAAGGTGTCAGAATAATTAATAATTTTATTAGGAAAAATCATGTTTTAAATTTCAAAATGACACTTATTTGCTGAATAATATAATATGATCTTGGAACATTTAAAAAAAATAATCCTACTTATAAACTACTTTTTTATAATTGTTTTCAGAAAAAAAGTTTACAGTCTTAAGGAGAATATTCAGGTCTATCATATGGTTTGACAGATTTTTTAAAAGTTATTTTTGGTAAGGTCTTCTTTTAGAAAAAAATTAATCTCAAGGGTTTTTTGTACCACTGTAATCTCTAATACTTATTCAGAATTACTGTGTATTTACTTAATTTCCTATTATGTGCCTTATTATGTGCTTATGATACAATAGGTTAGAGTTTTATCTGAGTATCTTGAAAGCTATATTGTGGGCTTGGTGAGCGTTTTGTTTTTTCTTTCCCTGTTTTGGTAGGATTTTAAAGGGTTTTGTTCATGGCAGTTTTAAGTGGTTTTCAATAAGTAATAGTTTTTATTCACATTTTTGGTGCTTTGGTGCAGAGATGGGGTGGGAAAGGGTGAATGGTTTGGGAAATAACTCAGTGCACACCTGTAGGCCTCTTCACGTTGTGACCAATAGCAGTCATTGCCAGTTATAGCATACCAGTTTGGGGCTATCAGATACAATCTCAGTTTCTGGATCTTGTCTAATCTTTATCACCATTAGAATTTGTCTCAGGTTTGCTTGATTTTTCTCAGTACTCAAGTGAGAACTTGCTTTTCTTTGTTAATGTAACTTCATTACCGAGTGCCCACATATGGAGTATGAGAAGGTGGGTTCTTGCTCATACTCTGTCCTTCTCTTTTTGTTTGAATGTAAGAGTACATTTTACTGTTGCTTCAGTGATTGTATAATGTAAATCGTTTCTTTTTAATGAGAAACTTTGCTTTTGTTAATTATTCCTTCAGTGCTTGGCCAGGTTTTTTAAAAGCAGAATTTGTCAAAAGTGTCATTTTTGTTCACTCCTTTTATACTTTTCAGATTCTCAGAGTAGTTCATCTCACCTTTTAAAAGAATATCTCAATCTCTTTGCTATATTCCAGCTGTAATTTGAACACAGGAAGGTTTTTACAAAAGAAATTTTACAGAAAATTGGAGACTACAAAAGATATGATAGGTTGTTAAAAAGCAGAATTCACTCAACACTGAGCAACAGTTAGTTCGTAGAATAGGAAGGAGGACACTAAATTGAGACCTTTCAAATGGATCAATTTTAGCATTGGCTGAATAGGTAGGTATAATCGTTTATCTAGTTTTTGTTTTCTCGCTTATAAAGTATATTTTTACCAAAACACTGAGGAGAGGGAAAAAAAAATTTTTCTTTGAGAAATCTCCCAGAATTTCCTTCTTTTTTTTTTCCTTCCATACAGGCACTATTATAATTTTCAGTAGCATGTTAAATTGGATTATTTCATTAGCTTTGAGTTAGGAATTACTGTGTAATTTTAATTCATGATTCTCATAACATTCAGCATAAGTATAGCAGAAGTGTAGCAGAAGGGAGACCATAATGGTGTTGAATGTAATTTTGAAGTAGGGAATGGCCTTTAAATCGGAGTGAGAACATTTGAATCCTTTTCAGGGATTTGTGTGTGTGTGTATGTGTGTGTGTGTATAGGTAAGTGTGTATACATACATACACTTTTCTAATGTTGTACATACATATGCACATTATATACATTCTAACTTATTTACAAAGAAAATCAAATCAAGATTTGGAAAAGTGAGATATTCTTGTTTAAAATACTGTGTTTGAAACCATCAGTTTGCATCTAAAATTAGCTGTAGCACATGGATGTGTCCATATTGGGTTATTTGCTGTTTGAATTATAGAGATCTACAGTATTTGTGTTGGCATAGTGTCTGTAAAAAGATTAAAAAATATCAGGGTAGTGGAAAAATTAGATCTTTGTATTTCTGTTTTGGCATGCATTTATTTGATATCTTCTAAGCAATGTTTATTTTCACTGCTCTGTCATAGTATCCTATTTTTAAGTTCATATACTTTATTTTAAGGAGTATTGTCTCATCACTTTTGGAGGTATCTTGACATTTACGCAAAGTATATATATTCAGGACTTTAAAAAATAGCAGTACGTGTTTAACGGTAGCAATTAATGCCAAAAAGTTTTACTTTGAGATTTAAATAACTTCATAGCAGTAAAATGTGTTTTGTGTGAGATAACAAATAGAAAGATGACCCAGTATCTTAATTGATAACCTCCTGGAAAGTATCAGAATTACCCAGTAGCTCCTACAGAATGCCGTAAATTGTTTAAGACTAAATATTGTAATCAGTTGTTTGTAATAATGTTTCTGATTTCGTTGTTGAAAGTGGCATATCTCAGTTTTTGGAGAGACAATTTCTGTCTGCCTGATTCCTTATGGGAGCAATGCCTTCTTTGGCTCCACCTAGGATGGTGATCATAGGTTCTGCTTCAGTTGATGAGAAGTAACTTGCATGAATATTCAGTTTCATATAAACTTTTCAAAGCTTCCATGTCATTAGCAGAGTGTATTCATTGAGTGTATTATCATGTAATTTCTCTTCTCTTCCCACTAAATATTTTTGGACAAAAGATGACAAGCTCAGAAGTATGTGTTTTTACCCCCAATGAGTCACTTAAAAACCCTAAGTTTGCCAAGCTATCAGCATCTCTCTTAGAAAACCTAATGTGTACTGCTATTTTTAAAACCAAAAAGACAGCACGACTGTGTGCAAAGCATTTTTCTTAGCCTTTCCTTTATCTTGATCCGTTGTTAACAGCAGTAATACTGCCAGACTTAAAATATTCTACTATTGTGCTAAAAGAAATACAATTTAGATTGCACAAAACTTTTCCTTTAAAGAAAATATAACTCAGCTGTCTTTTAAAAGAGCTGTGTTGTTATCTACAAGACTATTTGCAGTCTTTTTTCAGAGCAAATTCCAAGAGTTAGTTGTGAATGGTTTAAAATAGAAAATTACTAAAATATTAGTTTTTGGGGTTTTATAGAGGGAGAAAACAAAACAGGACCAAAGTTTATGTGCCTTCTTCAGTAGTCTTAATTTTCTTCCAATTTGAGACTAAGGTAGTGTCAGTGTTCTGGTTTTCAGGAAATATGTACCATATAGTTTTAAAAGAATGTTATTCCACAGACTATTCATACAAGCAAAGAATTGTAACTGTGTAAATGAAGTCTCAGTTACACTTTTGCCTTTATCAAGGATTTATCATATAATATTCGTTATATAGCATTGTGCAGGTCCAAGAACAGAGCTGCTCTGAATCTGTGGTATTCATCTTAGTTTTTGTAACCTGAGGTGTATGTTCCAGAGAACAGGGATAGTGGTCTGGTCCATTGACCTTGGTGAGAATAGTCATGATTGAAAGCTGTTCATGGCAAGCTTAAATCAGCACTGTAAACAGATTGTTGTTGTTGTTGTGTTATTTTGAGTTCTTGAATCTATGTAGTAGTTGTAATAACAAATATTTGAATAGCTATTTTTGATGTCATGTAAAAAAATCATACCCTGGCCTTTTTCCCCCTTACCATTGTTACCCAGATCTTTTAAAAATTCATCCCACATCCAGAAAGTACTAATTATAAAGATTGCTGACCAAGCGAAGTTTTGCATCAAAATGTCACCTCATTGCTCTGACCAAAGACTGACTGTTCTGGTTTTCACTCCTCTCTGTTAAGCATTTTTTCCCCAAGCTCCTTTCTGAAAGGAGACCCAGTGCAAAGCGGCCTTTACTTTCTATTTCCTATTGGTGACTAGACTACTTAGAGAAAATGGGAGTTTAAATGTGAACAGAATGGATTAGGATGACAAGGGTTTGATGGGCATTTTCAGTACTGTATTTAAGAAAAAAAATAGCACAGCTAGGAGCCTCTGACATTGTCTTATGTTTTACGTGGTCTGTTCATAAAATTCCCTTTTTCAGTTTATAAGAATGTTCATCTAACAGAAGAAAATGCTGTAAATATTTGTAACAACATTTTTTTTAACCAGGCCAAAAAAGAAAAAAAAAGGTTTTTGGGAACAAGTTAACACATAAAGTGGTTTTATATAAAACATCAATTGTCTTGTATATTTTGATAAGCAGCAGTACCAGCTTTCATTTGTAAACACAGTTTGTGGCATTGGAAGAAAAGGATTCTGTGATTGTTGAAGTGAATTATGTTATATATGCAAAGAGAAGATAAAATATTAAAAAACATATTTTCTAAATGCGTAGTGCATGGTTAATTCAAGGTTCTGTACACTACAGTATATTCCATTTTCATTCAGTTTGTATATTTGCTGACTATTACTTGATATCTCTAATCTCTTTTCCTATAAGTATAGCATTGTAGCATGCCTTTTAATAAATGTCATGACATCTGTACTCTCTTAAAAATTTTCTGTGTTCTTGTCTGTACTTTGGGTTTCTCCTTGTCTTACCTGTAATTCTAATGATGTCATATTTTCTTTTCTTTTTCATAGCCGTCCATCTAAACCTGTCATAGTTAGAGAATAGCAAGCACATATTCATACAACTTGAAAAACTGGAAAAATCCTAAGTCTACTAACTACCTCTCTTTTAATTAAGGAGCACTTCTCAATGGGAGCAAAGTGCTTTTCTGATCGTCCTGTGATGCAGCTTCTATGGCACTCCCCCTTTAATGCAAGTACACGTTGCCACACTTGGCGTGAGTGCTCGCTCTCTCTTTCTCTCTGTGTATCTTTCTCTCTCTCCCACACTTGATATATGTGCAATGCCAAACAAGAGTTGGAACACTTTTTCCAGTTCGTTTTGGCTTCCCTATGGAATTAGTATACATAAATTTTGAGACATAAAGTGTGATCTCAAACCAAATTTGTGTCCTTTTTCATTAAAGGGTAACAGTTACCAGCTGCCTCTATATTGCTTTTCCTTAGACAAATCTTTTATGTCTAGACTCTAGAGTTATTGGATTATGGGAGTCTAAGCAGTCATTTATTTTAATCTTTTACTCTAGGATCTTTTAAGTGGGAATTTATTTTTAATGGAATAGAAAATTAGGTAACCACTACTGATCTTTGCTAGCTCACCTATAAAATCTATTGTCTCCATAAGTGTGACTAGATCAGATTTTCTTTTTTAAGCATAAGAGGCATTTTTATCAGGAAAAGATAAAATAACCCTATGGCCAAATGAGGTCTTTGTAAACTTGCTTGACCATGAAATGCTTATTTACATAACAGAGGGCTTATAACCATCATTAAGAGTCATGCAGTTTTGAGCATAAGTGGATCTAAGTGACCCCCCAGTTCAACTTCCACTTTTTAAAGCGACACAGAGAAGGAACTGACTTGCCCAAGGCCACATGCCAGATAATTGCAGAGTCTGGACTGGAACCCAGGTCTCCTCGACGTTATCTGGTACTCTCCATTGCCCCCAGGTGTTGTAGTTCTGTCCTGCCAAGTGCTGTGAGGGTTATCTTGAAGGTCTGTATGCAGAATTGGGGTATTTATATACTCTTCTGGAAACTACCAAAACCCATGTATAGACGTGCATAAACGGTGGAGGTGTTTCTGCTGAAGGGTAAAAATGCCCACCTACTTTTGAAAATTTTAAAGTAAAATGAGATTTCAAGTTGTAAATTTGAGAAAACTAACTCTTAAAAAATGTAGTTACTATTTTTATTTACTAGGGCTGACAGAAGAAGGTAGTAACAGACTAGGTAGCTTAAACAACAGAAATTTATTTTCTTACAGTTCTAGAGGCTAGAAGTCCAAGACCAAGGTGTCAGCAGGGTTGCTTTCTTCTGAAGCCTCTTTCCTTGGCTTATAGATGGCCGTCTTCTCCCTGTGTCTTCACATGGTCTTTCCTTTGTGTGTGTCTGTGTCCCAATCTCTCTCTAAGGACACCAGTTGTATTGGGTTAGGGCTTACCCCTCTGACCTCATTTTACCTTAATCACCTCTTTAAAGGCTCAGTCTCCGCATAGAGTCACATTCTGAGATACTTGTGTTTAGGCCTTCAACATAAGAATTTTGAGGGGACACAATTCAGCCTATAACACTGTTTAATAAAAATTGTTCATTCAGCTCACCAAATACTGATTATACCAGCAATTGAGCAAGGTGCTGGGAAAGATACAAAGATTAAGGACATGGTGATTTACCTTTTAGAAATCTGTGATCTAGTGGAAATGTCAGCCTAAGTCCACAAATCAAATAGTCTTGAACTCTTGCCTTCAATATGAAGCACGAAAAATGGATCATGAGGCCTCTCTCTAGGCAATTTCAGTCAATACATATGGCTAAAGCTATTCTATAGCTAATTATGAACACGTAGGAACACATACCCTGCAATAATTATCTACTCTTCATTCTTAGAAATAAGCCGTTTCAGAGCAAAGATCATTTCTAAGACACGCCATTACTGGCAGAACAGTTGAGGAAATAATCAAGTAAGAGGACACTGTCAAACAAGTTGCACCCAATTTTTAATGCCCAATGTTTGTCAATAATGGAACTGGGATGCTGAGTTAGAAATAGAAGTGTTAAACCCACTCTGTTTACAATTTGTGTGATTGTTCCTACATTAATGATTATTTTTCTGTTGTCCTATTTCATCTTCTAATGGAAATTTGTCACTGTGTTGCTATCGAAACAATTTATGCTGAACTGATAAAATTCTAGTAACAATTTTGTTGGAATTACTGCATTTGTAAACCATTGGATTTAGATGTAGAACTCCCACCTCTGCCAGTATAAAGAAAATATAATTAACCAGGAAAAGTGAACGATTCTAATGTTCCATGAAGATTTGTATATTTATTTTCTTTCATTCCTATGTTTGTTCTAAGGATTTAGGGTAACAGGAAAAACTCAGTGGTTCTGTTGGAGTAAATTGCCCTCAGATTAAGTAAACACCTATAATCCTTGTTCTGTGTCTCAGGCTGTGGAATAATCTGCTAAATCCTTGATCCTGCAGAATACAAATGTCAAATTCCAACCTGTTAAGAGATTGTCTTTAACCAAATGGAAGCTGGCATTAGTTATATTAATGTTAGACAAAGTAAACTTGAGGGAAACAGGCACTATTAGAGATAGAGATTTCATGATAGTATTTATATAATGGAATACTTTATAGTTATGCAAATGAACACAATAAAACTACATAAAAGCTAAATGAAAGATGTGATGTTGAACAAACGAAGCCGTACACAAAAGAATACACAATGCAGGGGCCGGCCCCGTGGCTTAGCGGTTGAGTGCACGCACTCCGCTACTGGCGGCCCGGGTTCAGATCCTGGGCACGCACTGACGCACCGCTTGTCAGGCCCTGCTGAGGCCTCGTCCCACATACAGCAACTAAGAAGGATGTGCAGCTGTGACTTACAACTATCTGCTAGGGCTTTGGGGAGAAAAGGGGGAAAGAGGAGGATTGGCAATGGATGTTAGCTCAGGGCTGATCTTCCTCACACACACACAAAAAAAGAATACACAATGTATAATTCTATTTACATCAAGTTCAAAAACAGGATAGTGGTTACCTTTGGGAAGGAGATACTTGAGGGTATGAGGAGAGGTTTCTGGTGTGTGGTTGTTTTATTTCTTAACCTTTGTACCAGTTACCTAGGAGTGTTTAGTTTCTGATAATTAATTGAGCTTTGTATGCTTAGGATTTGTGCATTTATCTGTGTTATACCTCAATTAAAAGGATTTTGAAAAATGATTGTAATTGAACAAGGAGCTATAAATACCATTCTCCTTGCTTCTTAAATCAGCTGATTATTCTACCCAGTAAGACCTTGTTATAAAATAGTCAAGATACCATGGGCTGAGTTTCACGGTGAAACTCTCCCACATATGCATATATTGCATTTCTCTGACCATTGCATACCTATAGGAAAAAATGTTTCCATGACAAAGATTTTGTTAATACATTTTAGTTTTGTTTTTGCAACTACAAGCTTGATGTGGTGGGCTATTTGGTGCCCAACCCCTTACGTGTTTCCATCGAGAAAAGCCAGAAAGACCTATCTAGCTCTCTAGCAACCTAGGAGGAGACTTGATTCAAAAAGCTGAGCAAAACTTCTTGTCATTAAGATTCTTAAATACATACTAATTAGCATAGTATGAAGAAGCCCCGTATACCCGATACCCAACTGCAACAAGTGGCCAATCTTGTTTCAACTATTCTTCACCCTGTTCCCTGGATTATTTTGAAACAAATCCCAGTTTCATCTCTAAGCATTTCAGTATGTATGAGTCCATACATTGCAATTGTTGATAAAGTCTTTTAATATATAGCTTCCCTTTTCATCCTTTTTTTTTTTTTTTTTGTCTTGCGACTTATTTGTTGAAGGAGCTGAGCTAGTTGCTCTGTAAAAGTTCTAACAGTCTGGATTTTTCTGATTATGTCACCTTGATGGTATTTCTTCAATATGTGTCTCCGCCTCAAGTTTTCTGTAAATTGGGAACTGCTGCTTTCCTTACCTCCCTCTTTTTTTCAGCAAGAATACTTCATAGATGGGCAGTTACGTAACGTGTCTATTCTTGTAATGGTAGCAGCCATTGATGATCATTGTGTAGATCAGTTAAATTTTAGGGATTGCAGAATGGCAAAGGTCTATCATTCCTTTTGTATGTATTATTTGGATTACTTTTATATAATAAGGGAAACTTCTGTATATCAACTCTTTGGTTACTCTGTGGTACAGTTTCTATAGGAAAGACAAGAAAAATGCTGGGTTCTTTCTCTTTGCTTGCCTGTTTTCAAAATAATTATTTTGGGGGCCAGCCTGGTGGTGCAGCAGTTAAGTACGCACGCTCCGCTTCGGCAGCCCAGGGTTCGCAAGTTCGCCAAGCCATGCTGTGGCGGTGTCCCATATAAAGTAGAGGAAGATGGGCACAGATGTTACCCCAGGGACAATCTTCCTCAGCAAAAAGGAGGAGGATTGGCATAGGATGTTAGCTCGGGGCTGATCTTCCTCACACACAAAAAAAATTATTTTGTTTTCTATCCTCCAAAAATTTGTTTACCTTGATTTTTTTTTTTAAGTCTGTTTTTATGGAAAATTTCAAACATTTGTAAAAGTAGAAAGACTAGTATAATGAAACTTCCTGTTCCTGTCACCTAACCTACACAATTTGTATTCAGTGTTTTCTGTGCCCCTGGTCACTCTCTTCCTCTACATGGAAGATTATTAACTATTTATTTTATATAGTAGTTTTCAAACTGACCAGTAAAAAGTTGTTTATAGTATTTTTAAATCTCTCTAATTGGTAATTACAGCCATTTTTTAGTTACTTTTTTTTTTAGTTGTGCCTTTTCTCTTTTTCTTAAGCCATCTTGCCAAAAGTATTTTCAAAGAACCTGCTTTTCACTTGTTTTGATCCCTCAAAAAAGTTTGTTTTTTTAGTTCATTAATGTTTTATTTATTTATTTTTGTACTGTCTGTGATTTTATTTTAAGGTTCTTTTGCAAAAGATTTTTGGTATGTTAATCATAGCTGTCTGTTGGTTGCCTTGTTTATCTTAAAGATTTCCACTGCATATCTATCCTTTATGACAGAAACAATAAATATGGGCTTGAGAGTGAAATAAAACTATTTAGGTAGGAATAAAAACTTACTTGGAAAAACAAAACAAAAAACAAGGTTTAGGACTGTCCCAATGATTCTCTCCCTCCCAGGCCTCTTACTGCTGCACTTAGGCCAATTTGATAGACACATCGTTTGCTGGAGGGTCCGAAGTTATGCAAGTTACTCTAGCCATTCCATCAAGGACTATCATAAGGGTGTAAGGCACAGGTATGTCCTTTCATGCAGCACGATACCAGCTTCCAAACCAATTCTAAAGAATTTACCCAATTCATTGACATGTAGTGTTTTTAAACATCTCAATATGGTCCAGGAACAGTGGCCATCCGCCCCAGATTTTCCACTACAGGCATAGTGTCTTTCTATTTTCAGATCATGCTTTTTTCTTTTTTCGAAAAATACAGTTCTTAGAGCTATAGATGTTAACTTGTGTGCTTGGCATACGACAAGTCAGCTCCCCTCTAGACTGCTTTAAATTCTCACAAAAAAGGCCATGAAGATTAAAGAGATTACAGAGTGCTAATGATAACCCCTGTTCACTAAGTAGCAGAGTCTTTCCTTAAGAAATAAAGCACAGGGGCCAGCCCCATGGCTTAGCGGTTAAGTGCGTGCGCTCTTCTACCGGCGGCCTGGGTTTGGATCCCGGGCGGGCACTGATGGCACCGCTTCTCCGGCCATGCTGAGGTGGCGTCCCACATGCAGCAACTAGAAGGATGTGCAACTATGACATACATCTACTGGGGCTTTGGGGAGAAAAAGGAGGAGGATTGGCAATAGATGTTAGCTCAGAGCCGGTCTTCCTCAGCAAAAAGAGGAGGATTGGCATGGATGTTAGCTCAGGGCTGATCTTCCTCACACACACACAAAAAATAAAAGAAAGAAAGCACCCATGGGGAGACCAGCTTACAGTAGATTATCTGTTGAATAAATAAAGATTTGCCATTTCCTTGCAGCTGGTAGGAGCTTCTGGTGGAACCAGCCTCTAATTTTTTTTCTTGGCAGTCCCTATCATCCACCCCTGAAGTAAAACTGCTGAGATCATAGGTAGAATCTTGGTGCTTCTGGTGACTTTCTGGACAGCCAACTAGTTACTATAAACCAACGTGTCTAAAACAAGCTGATCAGTGAAATAGACAGAGAGCTGAGTAAATAGTCACAGAAGGAAGTGGTGGGGGGTCTGCCTCAACCTGTAAAAACACTACTCTCCACTCCACTCTAGGGCTTAGGAACTTGGTGACAAACTCCAACAGCACAACTGTCTTTTAGAGTGTATATATTCACAGATCCCTACCCTCACTGAATCTATTGCCCTAGACCCATACATTTTTGGGGTAGTCATAACTTCTTCCATGATGTCCCCTAAAAGCATGGGTGTCTCAGATATGGTCAATCCCAAGGAAGCCAGAATATTCCCTTGCACGATGTGTTACTTTGCTAGAGCTGCCGTAACGAAGTACCACAAACTGGGTGGCTGAAACAAATGAAGTTATTTCCTCAAAGTTCCGGAAGCTAGATGTCTGAGAACAAGGTGTCGGCAGGTTTGGTTTCTTCTCTTGTAGGTGGCTGCCTTCTAACTGTGTCCTCACATAGTCTTCTCTGTATGTGTGTGTCCTAATCTCTTATAATGACGCCAGTCATAATGGGCTTGGGCCCACCCATCTGACCTCATTTTACCTTCATTACCTCTGTAAAGGCCCCGTCTCCAAATTCTGTCACATTCTGAGGTACTGGAGGTTAGGATTTCAACATATGAATTTGAGGGTGACACAATTCAACCCATAAAACTTATTTTTCCCTTTAGGAACTCATGACTGCTAAGAGAATCTTCAGGAACTTAGGAGCCAGACTCAAAAAAGCTGTCTGTTTCTTAATCTGAGTGACGAGTCTGTGCTATTTGTCTAGGATAAAATGAGAGAATTGAGACTCCAGAGGTTTGAAAAGCAAAATTCTTAAATTGTTAAAAACGTAATTCTCATACACAAGGTAGCATGAGTTAAAGTTTTATTTAACTCATTAATGAAGGAGCTGGGAAAATGACAGAGCTGGATGGAAAAGAATTAGAAGTAGGTTTCATATAATTAGGGGGGAAAGGAGTTCTGAAATGAGAGTTCTAATTTAGATATAAAACCAGTTAATCTTTTGCAGGCAATTAAACCATAACATTTGAGGTTTTCCATAGGATATATATATATATTTTTTAATTTTATTTATTTATTTTTCCCCCAAAGCCCCGGTAGATAGTTGTATGTCATAGTTGCACATCCTTCTAGTTGCTGTATGTGGGACACAGCCTCAGCATGGCCAGAGAAGCGGTGCGTTGGTGCGCGCCCGGGATCCGAACTCGGGCCACCAGCAGCGGAGCGCGCGCACTTAACCGCTAAGCCACGGGGCCGGCCCAGGATATATTTTTTTAAATCACACTCTTAGCAGTTTTCTACAAGCTAACGTCCAACATTATAGGATTGGGTCACATAATCATTTTGTATTATTTCAGGGTTTTAGATACTTTTCTTGCATAAATAAAACCACCACTTAGAATCAAATACATATTGTCCTTCATCCTGAGTCTCCTCAAACAACTTTGCCAGCCCTGGAATTTAACATAAATAGTTCTGAAGATTGACTTCTGGCATGACAGCATGAGGAGCTCCACTGACCTGCTCCCCAGTAAAACTGATGAAAACCAAAAAAAAGCAACAATTTAAGGGCTCTGGAAATAGTCCTGAGGGAAACAGCAAACAAAGGAAAATTTATTCAGGAACATCTGCAGAAATTTGGTAAGAAAAGTGAAAATCTGTGGCCTTTGAACCAAGATGTCTCCCTCTCTTCCAGCTCCCAGCTCCCAGGCAGACTGCTGCAGCCAAGAATCTCCCCCAGCACCCAGAGAACTTTCTTCCTGGGAGGAACAGAATAGCAGCTTTTCTCATCCTGCCCGCAGCCACTTGTTGCTGAGACGAAGTCCCAAGTGTGGTCCTGAGGAAAACAGAAGATCCTCGTCTATAGGTCATTGGCTAGAGCTATGTTATGTGGCCATCTAGCTGCAGGGGAGGCCAAGCACATATTTAGCTTTTCCAGCCTCTATATTAGGCATATAAAACAGAAAGGAAGATTGGAAATGGTTACAGAGTTGGTGAGCGAAAAGTGACTGCCACAAGGAGTTGCAGTCTGATTGAAAAGGGAGACTAGAGTGTTAGTCTTGAAGCTTCTGAGGACTGAAACCATCTACCCCTACACTCAGTCTGGACACAGAACCACTCCTTACTGTCTACGTTAGCACAACTTTGTGCTATCTCTTTGTCTTCATTAGCAAGACTTTGCTGCCGTTCTGTCTTCGTTAGTATGACTTTTATTTTTCCAGGAGTCTCCTGTGTAGGTAAATGGTTTGATTTTTCATATAGGATCTTCCAGAAAGACTCATCAGATTTTCAGTGGAAAGCGTCAATAGTTTGTGCCCTAAGATTCTTTGAGTTCCTCCCCCTCAAAATCCTCTCCTTGCTATTTCCACCAATCCTGGACTGTGGTTCATGACCTTTACCCAATCCTAATCAAGATTCCGCCTCCCCCTCTTTGAAAGACCTGCCTTAAACTTCCACTTCTTAATAAATTCTGACCTTACTCCCCCGATCTGAGACCATTTAAGACACTGCCGGGCCAGCCCTGTGGCGTAGTGGTTAAGTGCGCGCGCTCCGCTGCTGGCGGCCTGGGTTCGGATCCCGGGCGTGCACTGACACACCGCTTGTCCGGCCATGCTGAGGCGGCGTTCCACGTACAGCAACTAGAAGGATGTGCAACTATGACATACAGCTATCTACTGGGGCTGCAGAGAGAAAAAGGGAGAAAAAGGAGGAGGATTGGCGATAGATGTTAGCTCAGGGCTGGTCTTCCTCAGCAAAAAGAGGATTGGCACCGACACACCGCTTGTCCGGCTATGCTGAGGTAGTGTTCCACATACAGCAACTAGAAGGATGTGCAACTACGACATACAACTATCTACTGGGGCTTTGGAGAGAAAAAGGGAAAAAAAGGAGGAGGATTGGCAACAGATGTTAGCTCAAGGCCGGTCTTCCTCAGCAAAAAGAGGAGGATTGGCATGGATGTTAGCTCAGGGCTGATCTTCCTCACACACACACAAAAAAACAAAACACTGCCAAAGCTTTTTCAAAGCTTACTGAGGTAAGCAATAAACTAGCTTTGCTTTATCAGCAGGTATGTTGGTGATATTTGGAGAGCCAGCTTTTGACACTGCTTTTGCGTAGAAAACTTGTTTTTACTTAGATCGTATGTTTATTTAAGGAGTCTGGTAGAGACGAGGCCCTAACTGTGCATGCACCCCCAACAGTTCATCCCTCAGTAACTCTACTGCCCTCCAATTATTCCCCTCCAAGAAGCCTGTGTCTGGTTTCCTCAGGATATCAGGAGAATCCTGGTTTACCAAGATGAGGAATCCTGTATATCAAAGTGTGTCTGAGTTCAGTTGAGTTCCACACATGTTTGCTTGTGCTTGTTGTGTGTTAGATTCTGTGCTGGGCACAGAGAGAAATAAAGCACATCCTCTGCTTTAGAGCTCAGAGTCTAATCAGAGTGACAGACACATATACAAATAATTATAATAAAATGAGTTAAACGTCAGGATGGATTAGGATGAAATGTTATGGCCGCACATAGGAGAAGGATCTAATTCAGTGTGAGCTGTAGGAAAGGCTTCTGGAGGAGGGGAAACTTGAGCTGGGTATCATAGAATGGGCAGGAGGAGGCCAGAGGAATGAGAGGAAGGGCATGCAGACAATGGGAAAAGCATGAGCAAAGATGCCAAGGTAAAAGCATGGTGTGAAACAGAAGGCTAACGTTTAAGTATTGTCAGTTTAAGGAGCATAAGATGTGAAGCTAGGAAGGACATGAGATGAAGCTAGGAACATGAGTGGAGCCGCATCAGGACAGGCATTCTATGCCAGTTTAAGGAGTCTTGACTTTGTCTTGTACACACTGGAGAGCCATGAAAGAGCTGTAGACTTGTGCTGTCTAATATGGTAGCCCCTGGCCACACGTGGCTTATTGGACACTTGAAATGTGGCAAGTCCAAATTGAGATGTGCTGTAAGTGTAAAATGAACCCTGGATTTTGAAGACTTGGTACAAAAGAAAGAATGTTAAATATCTCATTAATAACTTTTCATATTGATTACGTGCTGAAATAATACTTTGGTATATTGGGTTAAATAAGATATTATTAAAATTAATTCCATCTGTTTTTTAAAATGTGCCTGCTAGAAAACTGTAAATTACATATGAGGCTCAAATGTGTGGCTTGCATTATGTTTCTACTGGGAAGTGTCGCTTTAAGCCATTGGAGGAAGACAGAAGAGATGAAGACAGAAGAAGGTCAAGAGCCTGATTTCTGAAGCCAGACTGGCTGGGTTCAAATCTTAGCTCCACACTTAAGAGCTGTGCGATCCTGGGCAAATTGCTTAGTTTCTTGGTGTATTAGTTAGCTAGGAGTGCCATAAGAAAATACCACAGACTGGGCTTTGTAAACAACAGAAATTAAGTTTCTTACAGTTCTGGAGGCTGGAAGTCCAAGATCAGGTTGTCAGCAAGTTTCGTTTCTCCTGAGGCCCCTCCCCTTGGCTTGCAGACAGCCAGCCTCTTGCTGTGTCCTCACGCCCTTTGCTCTGTGTGTGTGCATCCTTGGGGTCTCTTCCTCTTATAAGGACACCAATCCTATTGGATTCTGGCCCCACCCTTATGACCTCACTTAACCTTAATCACCTCTTTAAAGGCCCTATCTCCAAATACAGTCACACTGAGGGTTAGGGCTTCAACATATGAATTTTGGGGGACACAATTCAGTCCATAGCACTTGGCGATTTGGTTGCCTCTCTATAAAATGGGGATGATGATAATACCTTTCTCATAGAGGTATGAGAAATAAATTACTTACTATATATAAAGTTACTTAGAATAGTGCCTGTGCATAATAAATGTTATCCAAAAGTTATCTATTATTTAACCGTCCAGTCCCCAAATTGTGTGCTTGACCTTCATCTCCCATGAAGAAATGAGCCAGAAGTTCTAACTTTTCCTCCAGTGAATAGACATTTCCCCTTTCCCTTAGATCCCAGGGATGCAGCACAGACACAAGGATGAAGCTAGAAATCCAGTAGGGAGGAAGATTTCTTTCTTCCTTTGTCTCTGCCTCAAGAGCTAATTATCTTAGCTAGGTGTTTGGAAAAAGTCAAAGATGTCTTAAACTAGTGGGATAGGTCCTAATATTATACCATCATCTTAGAGCGGTGTCAGTCAGGTAAACAATAGTTTGGCTAGAAAATGATGGAAATTAGCATAAAGCTGGAGTAATCTTCCTGGTTTGCTGTATTCCTACTCTGACACGAGACAATCCACAAAAGGTCCGGGGAGTAATCTGGTGTTAATGATCTCAGTGGACTTAAAAGGGTCAGGTGGACAAGGAAAAACCTGCCCATCCATCTCAGACCCAAAGCCTGAGATCTAAAATGCCTTCACGCAGGGCCAGCCCGGTGGCACAGCAGTTAAGTGCGCGTGCTCCGCTTCGGCAGCCTGGGGTTCGCAGGTTTGGATCCTGGGCACGCACCAATGCACTGCTTGTCAAGCCATGCTGTGGCAGCGTCCCATATAAAGTAGAGGAAGATGGGCACGGATGTTAGCCCAGCGCCAATCTTCCCCAGCAAAAAAAAAAAAAGAGGACTGGCATCGGATGTTAGCGCAGGGCTGATCTTCCTCACCAAGAAAATAAAAAGTAAAATAAAATGCCTTCACGCTCAAGTGTTGCTTATCCTAAAGTCACCCTCTGCTAGGGGCTGGATATGCCCTCCAACTAAGCCAGGAATTTAAATTAAATACGATACTGTCAACATGGTGGAGGCTCTGCAGACAGCTGTTCCTTATCCCTCTACCAGTGTCTTCATTCTCAGCCTATTTTTTCCATTTGGAGCAGTTTTTCTCAACCCTTTGTTATTCTCCTTTGATAAATGTACAAATCTCATGCCCGCCTTTAGGATGATTAGAAGGTTTATAATAAACACCGTGGCCCAAAACAAATAAAGCAATGGCAATTTTTGAGAACAAATGTATTTTGGTCTTGAAGAAATCCGTGTTTTTTTGTTTTTTGTTTTTAATTTTATTTCTTTCTTTATTTTTTCCCCCAAAGCCCCAGTAGATAGTTGTATGTCATAGCTGCACGTCCTTCTAGTTGCTGTATGTGGGACGCGGCCTCAGCATGGCCGGAGAAGCGGTGCGTTGGTGCGCGCCGGGGTCCCAACCCGGGCGCCAGCAGCGGAGTGTGTGCATCTAACCGCTAAGCCACGGGGCCAGCCCAAAATCTGTGTTTTTTAACCTTACTAAGGTGGCGTCAGTGTGAACACTGAGTAGCAATTTTGGCTTTACCATAATAAGCCTTGCATCTTTCACAGTGTGGAAGGCACAGCATTTTCTTTTCTTTTTTTTTGTGAGGAAGATCAGCCCTGAGCTAACATCCATGCTAATCCTCCTCTTTTTGCTGAGGAAGATGGGCTCTGAGCTAACACCTATTGCCAATCCTCCTCCTTTTTTTCACCCGATTTCTCCCCCCAAAGCCCCAGTAGATAGTTATATGTCATAGTTGCACTCCTTCTAGTTGCTGTATGTGGGACGCGGCCTCAGCATCGCCAGAGAAGCGATGTGTCAGTGCGCACCCGGGATCCGAACCCGGGCCGCCAGTAGCAGAGCTCGAGCACTTAACCGCTAAGCCACGGAGCCCGCCCCAGGCACAGCATTTTCAAAGCCGCGGTTGCCATTGTGTGTGGTTTACAAAGCCAGAGGTGCAGAGGAATCAGTTTAGCAAATGTACATTGATGGAAATGATACAATGGCCTACAAAATCAGTTCTCTTCTTTGTGATAAACAGGCAACTACTTTGTTCCTAAATTCTCCAACATGCTTTTCTAAATGTTTTCTTATGCAACTGACTCAAAATTGTGTCACTTAAACCTTTCTTCAGGCTTTTTCTGGCAAAGACTAAATATCAGGAAGGAAGAATTTTCCCCGGAGTTTCACAAAGGAAATTTGGGTTTACCCCCGAAAGTTAGGCTGAATTTATCCTGCAGCTGGAATAGATGAGCTTGGCATTTGTTTTTCTTGGAAACCGATCTCAAAATCCTTGTCCTTTAGAGCATCATCAAGATGAGAAAAATGAAACATTTTAATATCAGCTTGAAGAATCTAGAAATGGATTTTTGTTATAAATACTTAGAGGAACCAACAAGGTTGGAATTTGAGCCTTTATATTTCAGATTCAATGTCTTCAGGGCTTCAATTCTTTATTCCAAACAAAATAAGCTCAATTGCAAGTTAGCTTTTTTTGAAAAGTTTGAAAAAGTTAGCCTCGCCTCAAAGCAGGATAATAGTTTCTAAATTTAGCCAAGTGAATATTTTTCTGGCCACCCACAAACTTCAGCATGAAACTGAAGAAATTTGTACAAATTTGGCATCGGTGTTCAGATATTCACAAAAATAGGCAAATCCAGTTGTTTTCTACCCACCCACTAATTGCCTTGATGGCCCGCAGTCCCCAGCAACCTACCAGGGACTCTCAAACTCACTGCAGCCACAGCCAGTCTCTGTCCCTTTTTCTTCTGTGTTCAGTTATCTCGTCCTACCTCCCCCAGAGATTTCACTCTATCCACGACCCATTATCTACATCCATTGTCCATTCTCTGCTTCTTTCCCCTCATCTGCTCTACCGGATTTTCCTATCAGCCTTTTTGTGTGTGTGTGGGAGATCAGCCCTGAGCTAACATCCATGCCAATCCTCCTCTTTTTTGCTGAGGAAGATTGGCCCTGAGCTAACATCTGTGTCCATCTTCCTCTACTTTACATGGGACACCTGCCACAGCATGGCATGACACGTGGTGCGTCCGTGCGCACCTGGGATCCGACCTGCCAACCCCTGGCCGCTGAAGCAGAGTGCACGCACTTAACCGTTTGCACCACCCAGCCGCCATCCTATCAGCCTTTTCAACATGCTCAAGTCTCTCCAATCTTAGAACAAGGAAAGAAAACCCTCAGTGCTCCTTTGCCTACCCTTCTATTTCTCATCTTCCCCTTCACAGCCAAACTTCCTAAGAGAATTGTCTGTACTTCTTCATCTTCTTACACTCATCAAAGTCCCCTCTTTTTTGCCACGTAATAAGAACTCAAAACTAGACCTTGCTTTAAAATAAAAACCTGCACTCTCCTTAAAACAGAGACACTTTGCGTTTGGAGTAGGAATTGTAGCACAGATGGTACCAAACACACAATACAAATAACACCCTTTGGCTAACGAATGTGTGCTGAGCACCACGTTGGTTCTACAGCTTGTTCTGGATGCTTTCTCATTCCATATTCTCCACATGCCTATCAGCCTAGAATGTCACACTTGAATCTCTGTATTTTATATTAGGAAAATGAGGTTTTTTTTTTTTTTTTTTTTGTGAGGAAGATCAGCCCTGAGCTAACATCCATGCTAATCCTCCTCTTTTTGCTGAGGAAGACCGGCTCTGAGCTAACATCTATTGCCAATCCTCCTTTTTTTTTTTTTTCCCCCAAAGCCCCAGTAGATAGCTATATGTCATAGTTGCACATCCTTCTAGTTGCTGTATGTGGGACGCGGCCTCAGCATGGCCGGAGAAGCGGTGCGTCGGTGCGCGCCCGAGATCCGAACCCGGGCCGCCAGTAGCGGAGAGCGCACACTTAACTGCTAAGCCACGGGGCCGGCCCGGAAAATGAGTTTTTTTGAATACTATTTAGCTATAAAAAAAGATGCAGTTTTGCCATTTGTGACAACATGGATGGACCTTGAGGGTATTATGCTAAGCGAAATAAGTCACATGGAGAAAGTCAAATACTGTATGATCTCACTCATAAGTAGAAGATAGAAACAACAGCAACAAACACACACATAGATACAGAGATTAGATCTGTGGTTACCAGAGGGGAAGTGGGGAGGGAGGAGGGCAAAAGGGGTGATAGGGCATGTGTGTATGGTGATAGATGGTAATTAGCCTCTGGGTGGTGAACATGAAGGTCTGCACGGAAATCGAAATGATGTACACCTGAAACATATAATATTATAAATCAGTTACCTCAATAAAAAAAATAAATTACATTAAATAAAACCAAAATGTTTTCTGTTTTTCCCCATTGTGAGATTCTGATATGTTCCTTTCCCACTCCCTGGTTGAGAATTGCTGATCTAGAGAGAGTAAACATTTAAGGAAATAATAATTCCTTTTTTCTTCTAAGCAGACTGTGGACCCAGACTTTCTGCATCAGTAACAGTGACATCCCCAGGAAGTATAGACGATTAGAGTGCAAACACAGCCTTGCAATTAGGGCCTCTGAATGCCAGGTGACCTTTTCTCTCACAGTGGAAATATCATTGTCATGTTTCTCTTATAATTTGTGACTAAGAATGAATGTCATCACCCATAATCTCTTGCTCTTCTGATTACCGGCCACTGTATAAATAACACAGCTACATGTGATTGAATTTCCCAAGGTTGCAGACCCTTAGTTAAGGACTAACAGAGTAAAACATCCTTGGTGAGACCAAGGTGAATTTGAAGATAACTCCTGGCTCTAAACTTGGGAAATTATTGGCCATTCATTCACTCAGCACACAGTAAAGTACTTACTATGTGAGTCCTGTGGTTGCAAAGTCAAGTAAGACCAGGCTCCTGTGCCCTGGTTAGAGGGAGAGAGATAACCAAGCAGACATTTATTAAGCATTGTAAGCGAGGGGTTTATAAAACACCAGAGGAGTGTAATGGAAGGGGAAGGAGCCAGAGAGAAGTCTGGGCAGGGTCTTGAATGATGTAATAGTCAGGAGAGTCTAGGTGATGCTGTGATAACAGATAAACCCTAAAAATTCACAGCTTCCAATAATGAATAAATAAGTTCATTTCTATGGGCCAGGCAACCACTCCATCTTGTAGTTGTGTCATCTAAAACACATAGCTCCAAGTCCTCAGCAGGGAAAGAACAGTGATTCTTTTTTATTTACTTTTTATTATTTTACTGAGGTCATATTGATTTACAACATTGTGTAATTTCAGGTGTACATTATTATATGTCAGTTTCTGTATGGACTGCATCGTGCTCACCACCAATAGTCTAGTTTTTATCCATCACCATATATATGTGCCCCTTTACACCTTTCGCCCACCCCCCCATCCCCTTCCCCTCTGATAACCACTAATCTCTTCTCTTTATCCATGTGTTTGTTTATCTTCCATGTATGAGTGAAATCATATGGTGTGTGTCTTTCTCTGTCTGGCTTATTTTGCTTAACATAATACCCTCAAGGTCCATCCATGTTGTTGCAAATGGGAAAATTTTGTCTTTTTTTATGGCTGAGTAGTATTCCATTGTATCTATATATACCACGTCTTTATCCATTCATCAGTTGATGGGCACTGGGTTGCTTCCACATCTTGGCAATTGTGAGTAATGCTGCAATGAACATAGGGGTGCATAGATCTCTTTGTATTGTTGCTTTCATGTTCTTTAGATTAAATACCCAGTAGTGGGCTAGCTGGATTGTAGAGTATTTCTATTTTTAATTTTTTGAGAAATCTCCCTACTGTTTTCCATAGTGACTGCACCAGTTTGCATTCCCACCAGCAGTATATGAGGAAAGAGCAATGATTCTTAAATGCCCCAGTTCTTAAATGCCTTGTCTGAGAAGTGAAACATGGCACATACTTATATAATATTACGCAATATTATTGCATGGGACATACTTATACCGAAAGAGAATTTGTTGTTTATCTGAAATTCAGGTTTAACTGGGCATCCTGCATTTTTATTTGCTAAATCTGGCAATAGTTAAGGAAAGATTTGCTGACATTTTGTGAACAGTTGCCACCCCCGGCAGCAGAGATGGATGGGTCCTGAGCGTTGGCCTGACATTTTGAGCTGCACAGCCACCACAGGCCCTAATAGCTCTTGCTGGCATGTAGGTTCTGCTGGGGAGGACAGGCAGAGCAGAGCCCAGGCAGTAGCCAGAAGACCACAGCTGTTGGAGGAAATGCAGGGCTGCCTGTGTGGGCAGGAGAGCTGTCTCTGTGCTGACAGTCCCTCAGGAGCCCTTCCAGAGGCCAGAGCCTCCCACACACCTGGCCTGGAAGCTCACATGGGCTTCTAGGGTTAGAGCTGGTCCCATGTGGTCAGTTGCAGAAGAAGAGAGGAGTCCTTCCGGGCACTGTGTCTGTCCAAATGTCCTAGGGGCCACCCAACCCAAAGCAGGGCACAGGGCAAGGTGTATTACTGTTCTGGGACTGCTCCCTCCGCACAAACTACCATCAGTGGCACAGGGGTCCATCTCTGAAACTCCAGCATCCCGGCTCAGCCCTCAGGGCAGCAGAACACGGGCGTGTTTCAGAGCACACTCGGGCAGGCCTGCCTCTATATTTGCAGAGCCTGGGGCAAGAGTAAACCCACCTCATATCGACAAATATACCTTCCTAAATACAAAATTGAAAAATATGTGAAAAGCTCTGACTTTTATGTGGCTGAAAGTTGGCAGGCTATTAAAGATGACTGAATTTAATTATTCACATGTCTGGGTGTTATGTTGAGAAGGCAGTGGTGTTTGGATGAGTAATAAAATAAAGACATACATAATTTATAAGATTTATATATATATTCCATAAAATTTGGGTTTTTAAAAATTCATTTCAGCCAAATTATGTTGACATATTAAAGATTTTCACATAATTTGTATTCTTTTGGCAGTAATCATCCAAAGCATAGGTTGGCAAACTTTTTCTGTGAAGGACCAGATAGTAAAAATTTTAGGTTTTGCGGGCCATATGGTTTCTGTGAAAACTATTCAGTTCTGCCACTGTAACATGAAGGCTGCCACTGACAACATGTAAATGATGAGCAGCATAGCTGTGTTCCAATAAAACTTTACTTACAAAACAAAAACAGGTGGTGGGCCAGATTTTATCCTGCAGGATTAAAAATAAAATGTAATTGTGTTCACAGGGTACAAAATTTGAATATATTTTATCAAAAACAGTAAATCAAAATCAAAATGAAAAATTTAAATTATTTTAATTCATTTTCAATAAATAATCTCCTAAAATATTCAAAATCCTGTGTTAAGAATAAAATACAAATTACAATTAGTTGGGCTGGCCCTGTGGCTTGGTGGTTAAGTGCGCGCGCTGCGATGCTGGCGGCCCGGGTTCGGATCCCGGGTGCGCATCGAGGCACCACTTCTCTGTCCATCCTGAGGCCGAGTCCCACATACAGCAACTAGAAGGGTGTGCAGCTATGACATGCAACTATCTACTGGGGCTTTGGGGGCAAAAAATAAAGTAAATAAGATCTTTAAAAAAAAAAAAAATTACAATTAGTTAATATCAACATTTTAAGTCAAAAGCATTTAAATAAAGCTGACTTTTTAGTTTTGTAAAGATGATTAAATCTTATTAAATATTTTTATGAAAATAAAACTATTCACAATTGTAGCCTTTAATATTCATTTAGTTGCCAACATCAAGAACTGATATCGTGCTTCATATGCGTTAGAAGTCTACCTATATATTGATAAATTTAAAAGTCATATGAATCGTTAATGTTGCAAAATTTCCTCAGCTGTCATGAGCAAATGTTGCAAAAATTGTGCAAATGTGTGAGTACCTCTAGAGTCATGAATTAGACAGAACGTGAAGAAAAACAGAAAACGGACACTAAGCATGACTGGGAAATGGCACTTCATGCGAGAATGTGTTACACTGGTACTATCAAACAGAAGAGGTTTAACAAGTTAACCTGTCTTCTCTCTTTTTTATATACTTTCAGTTCTCAATCCTCCTTACACTTTGAAGCATCTGCTTCTGATGTCGGCAGTGATACAATGAGAAACTTTCTGGGCATTTGGAAGCTGCCACCTCTTGTTTCAAGAATGTGGAGCAAGAGAGGTGGAGAAACAGTTCCTGAGTCTGGAAGGGGATGATCATGGCGGTGGATATTTAGAGTCACAGGGTGCTTATGCCAGTGCTAAGACTAGAATCCAGAGTGATGGGATTTTTAACAAATGAATTTTTATGTTTATGCCAAATCTTTCTTTTCTTCTTTAAAATTTTTCTGTATTAAAATGTTCCGCTTTCCCAGGCGGCCACTGAAGATGGCAGAGGGCAGGGCCTGGTGCTGGATGGCCCAGGCCATCTCCCCAGGCACCTGGCGGCCATCGTGGCCAAACAGGTACCACTGGGCCAGGAGGTGGTGGTCGTGCTCTGTGAGGGCATCAACATTTCTGGCAATTTCTACAGAAGCAAATTAAAGTACCTAGCCTTCCTCTGTAAGCAGATGGTCGCCAGCCCACCCTGCAGCCACTATCCCTTCCAAGTCTCCAGCCACATCTTTTGGGCGGTACCCGGCAGGCTGGCCACAAGACCAAAGGAGGCCAGGCCACCCTGAGTGCTTCAAGGCGTTTGATGGGCCCACCGCCCTATGACACCCTCTGACAAGGAAAAGCAGAGGGTGGTTCCTGTTGCCCTCAAGGCTGTGCATCTGAAACTTACAAGGAAGATTGCCTAAACCAGGAGCCTGGCTCATAAGGTTGGCTGGAAGAACCAGGCAGGGACAGCCACCCTGGAGGAGAAGAGGAAGAAGGCCAAGATCCATTACGAGCAGGAAGAACAGCTCACAAGGCTGCGGAAACAGGCCAAAAAAGAAAGTGCAGAAGAAAATTGACAAATACTACACAGAGGTCCTCAAGGACCTCGGACTCCTGGTCTGAGCCCAATAAAGACTGTTTACTCCTCAAAAAAAAAAAAAAAGCTTCATATTTCACCTGTATGACTTTTACAATCAGATGATGAACCAGAAAGTGCTATTTTATGTATTAATAAATTTATTTTTTAAGAATGTGCTTGTAATATGCAGGGACCTCTGAAAAGCAGGGTTGATGGTGGGGGCTCCTCTTGCTACAATTAAAGAGCATCCCAGCCTGGAGACGTTCCTGGAGAAGCTTGATAGCATGAGGGCTTAGGGCTGGCACAAGCAGGATTTTCCTTTTAGCTTCCTTTTAATTTCTGACTCTCTTCTCTGAGTGTCTATGGCAAATCAGACACCTCCATCCCTTAGCAAACGTCATGTGCAGTTTTTTTCAGAGAAAAGCACTTTTCTGTGTATCTTGTGTTCCCTTTTGGTTCCCCAGTTTTACCTGTTGAAAACTTACCCATCTTTTAGGGTCTAGCTTGAAGGCCAGCTCCTTGAAGATAGCTTTCCTGACCTTGGCAGCTGGAAGGATCTCTCCCTTTTCTGAGGCCCCATAGGCCTTTATTTAAGCCAAGCAGAAATGCTTCTTAAAAACTAGCTTGATCTAGAAGCCATAGTCCTTCCTACATCTTTGCAGAAGCTACCAACGTAGTGTGTGGTTTAAGGAAGCCATGGAGTCTCCTTGCCCAGTATCTTCCCTTTTAGAAGGTCACCCTGGGGGCTGGCCCGGTGGCACAGCAGTTAAATTTGCACACTCTGCTTCCCCCACCCGGGGTTTGCCAGTTCGGATCCTGGGCGCAGACCTACTCACCGCTCATCAAGCCATGCTGAGGCAGCATCCCACATAGAAGAGCTACAACTCTACAACTATGATACACAACTATGTACTGGGGCTTTGGGGAAAAAAAAGAAAAAGAGGAAGATGGGCAACAGATGTTAGCGCAGGGCCAATCTTCCTGAAAAAAAAAAGTCACCCTAGAGAGGTCCTGGGAGCTAGCCTGAGGTGACTTTAGGCTTGTTAGTCTTGGGTGAGGTGGAGAGTTGGTCTCCAGAAAGCCATTTACAGTGTATTCTGGAGTCATCATGTTCTAAAAGACCAGAAGGTAGAGGCATGGAAAACATCTAACAGTGTAAACTGTAATGGGTGTGCATTTAAGGTCCTACACTTGAATTATACAAAATTCGAATATATTGCAGGGGTTTATTATCAAGACCCCTGGGAAAAGATCCACTTGATTCTACAAGGTCAGACTATTCCCAGAGTATTGCGCTCAGTTTTAGGGCTTAAATAGCTCTTTAGGTAGATGTAGTTTAAAACAACAATAATGGGCCGGCCCCGTGGCTTAGTGGTTAAGTGCACGCGCTCCGCTGCTGGCAGCCCTGGTTCGGATCCCGGGCACGCGGCAACGCACTGCTTGTCTGGCCATGCTGAGGCCGCGTCCCACATAGAGCAACTAGAAGGATGTGTGACTATGACATACAACTATCTACTGGGGCTTTGGGGAGAAAAAGGGGGAAAAAAAAGGAGGAGGATTGGCAATAGATGTTAGCTCAGGGCCAGTCTTCCTCAGCAAAAAAAGAGGAGGATTGACATGGATGTTAGCTCAGGGCTGATCTTCCTCACAAAATAAATAAATAAATAAATAAAACAATAACAACAGAACAATAAGGAGTTACCCAGAATGATGGGAGACTCAAAGCCACATTCTAGAATGCCACATGGAGAGGGACCTAAAAATCTTCCAGCTCAAATAAGTTGTGATTTGTGAAAATGCAAGCTAATTAAATTGAGAAGGGAGGGATTCTGAACAGCCAGCGTGCTCACAGGCTATAGCCACACCTGCTGCTTTTGCTGCCCAGCACCCCTTGACCCTTCTGAGAAAACATTACCCTGTATTTCCCTCGGGAACCACTCCTCCCTGGCTCAGTCCCTGGGACTTGCGTGAGGCTGACCCGGCACTCAGGGTGAGGCCTGGTGGCTAATTATTGATCCCGTTACCCAGCACAGTGTTGTGGTTGGTTTAGCTATGGGCACTTGTCCCCCGAGATAAATAGACTCAAGGCTTCTGTGTCACTCTTGGGGGAGAAGCTTTCTTTGTCCACTGGATTTGAAGCCGAGAGGCTGTAAGAACTGCTACTGTAGCAGCGACATATAATCATGAGGGGGAAACCTGAGAATGGAGCAAGCAGGGCTAAGAGGAAGAAACTGGCTTCCAGAGGCATTGTTGGAGTTCGGTCAAGCCACACCTAAGTCAGATCTGTCAGTGAATTTTTTTGCTTATGGGAGCCAATCAATTCCAGTTTCATTTTCAACATTTTGGAGCATTTTCAGTCACTAGAACCAAAAGTCTCCTACGTAGTACACAGCAAGGCTATGAAGGAGGGGCACCCAGGAAACAGGAATTTTAACAGCAGCTGGTGACTTGGTAATATGGAGGGCTAGTCTCTTTGGGCAGATTTAGACGACGTGTGACAACCTGTGTTTTACGTGAGCATCTAAGGTTTGTGGCTTGTCAGCCCAATATTGGGGCTGATTTGGCAAATTGTATTTAAGAAATAGCTACCATAATGTGAAAGAATAATTTGATTTAAAAATTACCCATGACTACTTAGGGTTTATTCCACAAACCTGCCAGAGAGAAATCAAAGCATAAGAGATCTTTTGAACTGGCTCATACACACTTCCTGTTGCATTACCCACTTGGGCACAGAGTCAAAGTTTCTCATTCATATCCGTATTAAAACAACTGGATGAGCAAGTCAGTACAATGTGGGGCGTCATCAGAGTCCTGGAGACAGTTGGTGCCAGGAGACAGTCACCTGGGGATATATCATCTAGGAACCTCTGAGCCCTTGAATGAACAGGAAATGAAACATGGAGGGAGATGACTAATCTAAAGCTTTTCTACAGCAGCTTGCTCCAAGGATGCGCCGCTGAGCTGAATATTAACACCCATTGGCAACCTAGGACTGACAGGAACTAAAGCCATTCCTTTCTTCCTTCCCTAAATATGTAGAACACTTACTAGGTACCTAGAGCTTTGCCAGTGTGGGGGATCAGAATTTGCTACCCCAAATGTGTCTCTTTGGCTTGATCGTTTTTAAGAGCAAAAGACTCTGAAAGAAACTTTGACCTTCTCACTAAATTCCTAAAAGAATTTAAGATAGAAGACCTGTTCCAGGAAGGAGCTAATACCATAAAATAACTATAGTATAATGTAAAATAGGTGTGATAAGAAAGGCACCAACGAGCCCATTTTTATCAAAGTTCTGTCTCTGTGGTCACATTCTCTATAGGTGGCCCAGCAAACACTTATTTAACAAACATCCGCATTTCCCTCTCCATGTAAATTGCCTTCCTCCCCTTTGAAGACCCAACCCTCTACCTGCAACATCCTCCTTTGTCTTCAGCTAAAGATGATATTTAAGGTGGCAGCTTCTGCCATTCTGGCAAGTCTCTCAGTTTTCCTGGGTTTGTCCCATGTATACATATGATTAAACTTTGTTAGATTTCTTGTGTTATTCTGTCTCATGTCAATTTAATTCTTAGACCAGCCAGAAGGATCTAGAGGGTAGAGGAATTGTCTTCCTCTTCTACACCAGATACAGGGATAGCCGGTTAATATGGCAACTCCATGCCTTTGAGCAATTTATAGTCTAATGGGAAAGACAGATAAGTAAGTGCTAAAAGTGACTTATCGGGAGACTTTGGGAATAAAAATGTACACTTAATATTTGTGTATTTCACTATGTAAATTATACCTCAATTTTAAAAAATGGGAAGAAAAAAAGAATCATTTGAAAGCTCTACTGGAAATCCAGGCGGGGTATAATCAGAGCACCAAAATAGACACGATTTGTGGAAGATATAAGGCAGATGTGATCAGATTAATAAAAACATGACATGGGGCTGACCCGGTGGTGTAGTGGTTAAGTTCATATCCTCCGCTTTGGTGGCCCAGGGTTCGTGGGTTCAGATGCCAGTAGCAGACCTACACACCACTCATCAAGCCATGCTGTGGCAGTGTCCCACATGCAAAATAGAGGAAGATTGGCACAGATGTTAGCTCAGGGGCCAATTTTCCTCACCAAAAAAAAAAAAAAAAAAAAAGACAGAGCCAAGGACCTACAACCCCATGAATGCAGAAAGAGAGGCTCTCCAAAAAAGTGAATTTTCTAATTAGAACTCTAGAATTATCCAAAGTTCAGAGACAGCAGGGACAGGGAGAAGGAACTGGTATGATGGTGAGCTGGTAGTTAATTCATGAGCTGCAAACATCTGCATCCCATTTTCTGCTTTAGAAGTGGCCAGCTCTGAATTTGTTTCCCAAGTGAAAATTTTAAGTAAAGATTATTGCTTACCAAATAAGATGAGAGTCATGTTATAAGAGGTTCCCAGAGAAGACACTGGAGCCAGAGAATTTAGCCACTGACCTAGTTTTCCCCTCTCAGCCCCCAAAACCATTGGAGCTAGGACCACTATAACCAAATCTCCATTTCCTCCTAAGAAAACAAGATTCTTTTTTTTGTGTGAGGAAGATAAGCCCTGAGCTAACATCCGTTGCTAATCCTCCGCTTTTTGCTGAGGAAGATTGGCCCTGGGGTAACATCTGTGCCCATCTTCCTCTACTTACATGGGATGCCACCACAGCATGGCTTGACAAGTGGTGCCTCAGTCTGTGCCCGGGAGCCAAACCTGAGAACCCCGGGCTGCCAAAGTGGAGTGTGCAAATTTACCCACTACGCCACTGGGGCGGCCCCTGAAAGCAGAGATTCTTACCTGGGTTGGGGAAATATATCCAAACTACCAGTAATTCTAAACAGATGAGACTCGCATGTAAAAATAAGAACAGGCAGTCAAAAATCCTGAAACGATTGAGGAAAACTAGCAGAAGAGTCATCAAACTCTACAAATAAATGGACAACCTCCTGATGAAATAAAGTTAATCAGGAAAGAAAACTTTAAAATATGATAGTTGGTACACTAAGAGGAATTGATGATGTTATGACATCTATAGAAATAAAAACCATTCTATAAGAAGAAACAGAGTTCTTGGAAATTAAAAACATGATTGCTGAAATAAAAAATATTTCAACAGATGCACTGAAGAGCAGAATAGATATGGATGAAGATAAAGTCAGTGAACAGGAAGACTGAGTTAAGGCAGTCTCCCACATTCACTGAATAAAGGCAAAGAAGATGAAGAGTTTAAGAAAAATACTGAGTCATGGAAGCCAGAGACAAGCTTTTAGGAATTGCCGACCATAAATTCCAGAAGGGACAAATAGAAAGAATTGAGGGAGTGAATTAATCAAAGAATTGAAAGAAAAAATGTCTCTGCGGAAGAAAGGCTCAAATCTACAAATGGAAAGGGCCCAATGAGTGAGTGCTGGGCAAGAATAATGAAAAACTACATTCTCATGAAATTCCTGAATTCCAAAAATAAAGGGAAAATCCCAAAAGCTTAGTGTGAGGGCCGTCAGAGAAACATCACTTGGAAGGAATTGATACCCTTTGGGTCTCATCTGCTACACTGATGCCAGAAGAACAAAATTCTGAGGGAAAATTATTTTCAACCCAGAATTCTAGACACAATTAACCTACCATTGAATTATTTTGAATTCAGAATTCTGCCCTCAGTTAATTTATAATTAAATCACAAGAGCAAAATCAAGATATATTTGGACATGCAAAGATTCAGAAAGTTTACCATTGAGGAATACTTTCTGAAAGAGATACTCAAAGATGCACCAGAACAAGATGAGGAGGAGGAGGAGGAGAGAGAGGAGGAAGAAAGAGAAAGATAGGACACAAAAAACAGCAGTAAGCAAAGAAACCAGCAAAACCTGTAGCTAAGTCTATTGCAACATAATTGAATAAAGTATTTCTAGTTTGAGGATTGCACTATTGGCCAAAGTCAGCGATATGGGGTCCTCATTGTCAGCTGGTATTTATTTATTTATTTATTTATTTGGTGAGGAAGATTAGCCTTGAGCTAACATCTGTTGCCAATCCTCCTCTTTTTTTGCTGAGGAAGGTTGGAGATTGGCCCTGGGCTAACATCCATGGCCATCTTCCTCTACTTTATATATGGGAGGCCGCCACAGCATGGCTTGACAAGCGGTGTGTAGGTCCATGCCTGGGATCCAAACCTGTGAACCCCGGGCCGCCAGAAGCAGAGCACTCGATCTTAATCACTACGCCACTGGGGCTTATTTATCAAGGAAAGTCTAGATGGATTGGCCTTCACAGCTGAGTGCTTCCACAGCAATTGTGTCAGTCATTGCTGGACGTGCTCCACTTCTCCTCAGGGCTGTGGTGGCTGCAGCGATCCTTGGGCTGAGCCTGGGTCTGGAAATGGGCTGACAGCAGGCTTTCTTTCAGGGTTTCTGGAACAAACAGACCAACCGCTGAGGCTTCCTCAAGGGAGGCAGGAGACTCTGCGTGTGTGTGACAGATTGGGTGACAGAGCCCCAGGCTTGCTTGGTGTTGCCCCACCTCCCGAGGTCAGGGGGAGGAGGGGTGAATACTGTGCCAGCTGCTCCCTGAACTTGAGTCTGTTAGAGTGTCTGATGTTTGCTCCCAAATCCAAATCTTCTACTCCTCCAGCTTCTGCTGGTGGGAACGCAGAGCGTCCGAATCCCATTAGAGCTGCACTTGCCAGTGTAAAGTGGGCTAGGGGCCTTCCCAGCTCTACTGAGCCGTCCCTTCCCATCCATGTTTGTTTTGCTCTTCTGAGAACACTGGTGTTTGGGGTGGGCTACATGTCAGATAACACTGGTTCTAGCACAGCCATGGGCAGCAGCCAATAGCATATTTCATATCTCATAAAGTTCCACAAACTAACTCCAGGTAGGGTGCGTGTTTGGGAGGAGGGAGAGGCGTGTTGGAGAAAGCAGAGTAATCCTACTGTTTCTCAGTTGGCAACAGCGTTTCTGAGTCACTGAGTGTCTAAGAATGACAAGTCTACCTTTGCTTGATTTAGATAGTCATCAGCAGGGCATTTCTCCATAGAGAAGGTCTCTGTTATCAGTCTTGACAATCTGCTTGAGAGGATGACTCCATTCTGGGAGGGTCAACGTGGCTCCGTTCAGGTGGCCTTGCGGTCTTCTCAGATGTCATGTCAGCTAGGGATAGATGTGTGTGAGCGTGGAGTGGGGTGTTACAGAGGGACTCACTTTTATCTGTTGCAAATACAATTTTTCAACCAACATGATTTAAACATTTAAATCATTCCTGTTAGGGCCGGCCCCGTGGCTTAGCGGTTAAGTGCATGCGCTCCACTACTGGTGGCCCGGGTTCGGATTCCGGGTGTGCACCGATGCACCGCACCGCTTTTCCGGCCATGCTGAGGCCACATCCTACATACAGCAACTAGAAGGATGTGCAACTATGACATACAACTATCTACTGGGGCTTTGGGGAAAAAAAAAGGAGGAGGATTGGCAATAGATGTTAGCTCAGAGCCAGTCTTCCTCAGCAAAAAGAAGAGGATTAGCACGGATGTTAGCTCAGGGCTGATCTTCCTCACAAAAAAAAAAAAAAGAAAAAAAAATGAAATCATTCTTGTTAATGCTAACTTCAAGCAATAAATTCAACACCAGAGTATATCAAACTCATTACAATTAGATATTCAAACCATTCCTGAAATATCCACATATAAGCAATTTATTTACACTTTGCAAGCCTGCTAGTGGTATTCCCAAGCCAGCCTCTGAGAAGTGTAGTACATCATTTTTAAGTCAGGAGTGCGATGATCAAGCAAGGGATTTTTCCAGGAGGGTTCCAGGATAGTTGGTATCCAGCCTCCCTCTCCCCTTCTCCTTCTAGACTTATTCCCAGATGGGAACCCTCCAGGCAAACCCCAAACTTCACATTGGAAGAAGACACAGCTAAGGGCAGCCTGAAGAAAAACCCTAGAGATACTGGACCAGAGTTCACCTTCTATTTGTCTGCCCTCCTCCCTCCCACACCCCTACATCCCACGCCCACTCAGGGCTCTCTTGGGATTCCACCCACTTACGTCTCAGGGACTGGGGGATGGGGCTTTCCAAGGACATTTCCTGTAATTCTAATCCAATATAGATTTGCTAGGATCCAAATTTTATTTGGAAAATCCTATATGTTAGTGCCTGTCTGGTAAAATAAAAATAAAAATTGGCACCTAAATTTTTTTGTCATTAATTTTTTTTAAACAATTTAACCTTTTTTTTATGTGTGAAGAAGATTAGCCCTGAGCTAACATCCATTGCCAGTCCTCCTCTTTTTTGCTGAGGAAGACTGGCCCTGGGCTAACATCCGTGCCCATCTTCCTCTACTTTATATGGGACACCGCCACAGCACGGCTTGATAAACAGTGCATAGGTCTGCGCCCGGGATCTGATCCTGCGAACCCCGGTCTGCCGAAGTGGAGCACGTGAACTTAACCACTATGCCACTGGGCTGGCCCCCAATTTAACCATTTTTAAATGTTCAGTTCAGTGGCATTCAGTACATTCACATTATTGTGCAACCATCACCACCATCCATCCACACAGCTTTTTTCATCTTGCGAAACTGAATTCCCTACTCATTAAACACTAACGCCCCATTCTTCTCTCCCCTAGCCACTAGCAACCACTCTTCTACCTTCTGTCTTTATGAATTTGACTACTCTAAGTACCTCATATGAGTGGAAGGAAGATTGTGAGGAAGATTGGCCCTGAGCTAACATCTGTGCCAACCTTCCTCTATTTTGTATGTGCGTCGCTGCCACAGCATGGCTGCCAACAAGTGGTATAGGTCTGTGCCCAGGAACCAAACCTGGGCTGCCAAAGCGGAGCATGCCGAACTTAATTAACCGCTAGGCCACGGGGCTGGCCCCAAAAATGATTTTTCAAAAGTATGGAAATTAGAGCCAGTCCTGATGGCCTAGTAGTTAAAGTTTGGCGCTTACCACTTCAGTGGCCCAGGTTTGCCTTCCCTGTCTTGGAACCACACCATCTGTCTGTCAATTGCCATGCTGTGACAGCTGCTCACATAGAAGAAATAGAATGATTTACAACTAGGATATACAACCATGTACTGGGGCTTTGGGAAGGGAAAAAAAAAGTATGGAAATTAACAGTTTTTCTGGAGGGCCAGGAAACTGGTATTTGGGAGGCCTGAAGCCGAAGAAGGCTGAGTGTAATGAACAATATGTACGTAGATGAGCAAAATATAATGCTTTAAAATTGGTAACAGGGGGCTGGCCCGGTGGCACAAGTAGTTAAGTGCGCGCGCGCCGCTGTGGGGTGGCCCGGGGTTCCCCGGTTCGGATCCCGGGCGCGCACCGACACACCGCTTGGCAGGCCATGCTGTGGTGGCATCCCATATAAAGTGGAGGAAGATGGGCACGGATGTTAGCCCAGGGCCAGTCTTCCTCAGCAAAAAAAGAAGAGGATTGGCAGATGTTAGTGCAGGGCAGATCTTCCTCAAAAAAAAAAAAAAAATTGGTAAGAAGTGTACTTTGCTCCGGCCCCGTGGCTTAGCAGTTAAGTGTGCACGCTCCGCTGCTGGCGGCCAGGGTTCGGATCCCGGTCACGCACCGACGCACTGCTTCTCTGGCCATGCTGAGGCCATGTCCCACGTACAGCAACTAGAAGGATGTGCAATTATGACATACAACTATCTACTGGGGCTTTGGGGGAAAATAAATAAATAAATAAATAAAATTAAAAAAAGAAAGAAGTATACTTTGCATTTTTTTCAACAATCCTACATAGCGGTTCTGAATTAAATTTTAAAATATTATAAATATTTTTATAAAATATTATAATCGACACATTATATTAACACATACAAATAATAACTTGAAGTATGCATATATTTTTTAAAAATTTTAAATTGCATATATTTTTACTTTTTTCACCCTATTTCCCATCTCTTTTGGTGGATATTTTTGTGGAGGACACGTGGCAAATCTAATCCAATGCATTCCTCAAAGCTATCTGGTTCATTGACGTCATTCTTTCTTGTTTGAAAGCACTGTTGCATATTTAATTGTGTGTATGTGTGTGTGTATCTTGGGCCATTTTCCTGGGGTTTGGGAAAAAGGGGAGAGAGAACTTTCAGGGCTTACGATGCCATCTTGAAACCAAAAGTCAAAATTTTCTTTGATGAAGTCATTAAAATCTAGATGTCATGGAAAAAAAGAGCTCTCTCGCAATTCTCTTTTGGAAGATGTGGGTGTATCGGCCATGCTCTCTTACAAGAAGAACATTTTTCTTTAGCTAAATATTTTCTCAGCAATAATCCCACTGCTCCAAATTTAACACTGGTTCAATATTCTGTTTTAATTCTAGTGACAAATACTGACGAGGAGACGATTTTTCATTCCTTGCTTCCATGAACTCACTATTGGGTAAGAAGTACATTTTTTTTTTTACAAAAAATATGTGTTTGAAAGCAAAAATGAGGGGCCGGCCTGGTGGCACAAGCGGTTAAGTGTGTGCGCTCTGCTGCGGCGGCCTGGGGTTCGCCGGTTTGGATCCTGGGCGCACTCCGACGTGCCGCTTGTCAGGCCATGCTGTGGCGGCATCCCACATAAAGTGGAGGAAGATGGGCACGGATGTTAGCTCAGGGCCAGTCTTCCTCAGGAAAAAAAAAAAAAAGGAGGATTGACATCAGATGTACCGCAGGGCTGATCTTCCTCACACACACACACACACACACACACAAAACAAAAGCAAAAATGAGCCAATAAAAAGAATTGATGAAAATCACACAATCTAATATAGAATATAAGAGTCACATGGAGTGTGCTAATGTAAAATTTTCAAAATATTGAAAACATGATTCATGCAAATATAAAAGGAAAATCTATCTAAGATTTCATTCAACTAATTAATTCATGAGGAACTCAGCAAGATGTTGTCTTCAAAGGAGAACTAGTAAGATATTAAGGTTCAAAGGAAAATTTGAAGAATAAATATTTGTATAATATATACACACATATAATATATATGTATTCCAGTTGGGAAGGATGAAATGAATTTGCTAATAGATACAAAACTGGTTAACTGGTTAATATCATCTAGGAAAAAATCTAATTATTAGGTTTATCTTATTTTCACCTGGCAGAAATCACTTATATCTCTACTGGAAAAACTTAATTTGCATCGCTACGGACAAGAATCTTTTGCATTATCATCAATTTTCTGCAAGTTAACTTCTACCCCTAGAGAGCTGTAAAATAGCCTAGTCAATAGAAAGTCCATTAAAATGCACAACCTTTAGAATCAGATAATTTCCAGTAAGGATACCAGGCAACACCCAGCACCCCACTGAAAAGACACCCAGGAATCTCCTTTGCCCATTTCCAAGTTTTGGACAATTTTTCCTGACATCACCAATTAAGAAAAAAAAAAAAATATATATATGTATATATATACACACACATAAGTATATTTAAATTTATTTGTTTATTCTGCAGGGGGGCATGGCAGAGAAGGAGAGGTAGAGGTTGGTTGAAGAATGTATTTTTGTTGAAACAATTACATGATTTCAAAGTTCATGGAGAGCTGAGCTTAACAAAAATTTTGTCTAAATACTAGGCGATAGACTGCAGTACCACACTGCCCATCTACTACTCCCCAGAGCAGACTCTCTTATCTTTGCGGAACAAAAAAATAATTAGCAAGAAAGCCTGCTGCAGAAGAGCCTAGGAAGTTTATTTTTAACTACTTCTTTTTAAGGCTGCACAACAAGTTTAGCCCTTATATGGGTGTGTTCATGGGTGGTTAGAGTTAGGCCAGGCTCAGGGTAGAGAGAGAAAGCAAGTGAGGATATGGGTGAAGTAGGTGGGGGGCCCTGTTCTTGGAGAGCCCCACAGATATCACCAGCTCAAAGCTTCAAACTGGAACTTTCTTCTCCCCCTGCAGCCTCTCCAACTTGCAACAACTCCCTTTGGTTCTCTATCTCAGCGGCTCCCACCACCATCAACTCAGCTGCCCAAACCAGAAATTTTAGGTGCCATCTGTAATTTCTCTTTCCTTCTCCTCCACATTCTACTGGTCGTAAAACCCAGTGGATTCCACCCAGTATCACTCTCATTTGCCACTTCTCTCTATGCTCATTGCCAATGCCCTGCTCCTGGACAGGGCTTCTCTTGCCTGGACTCCTGCAGCAGCTCCAGACAGCCTCCCTGCCTCCCATGCCCCAGTTCCAATCCTACAGAGCAGACACAGGGAGCCTTTCCCCATGAGCTCACTCTCTGCTTAAAACCCTGCCACAGCTTCTCAGCAACCTTCTTTACTCGGTTTATGAGGTCTTATTTATCTCTGCAGCTTAATGCCCCTCTCCAACCGTCTGTTCCCACTCTAAGGAGGTCTTCCTCCCCATTTCTAGAATACGCTCTCTGGTCTCTGTCCCTGCATATGCCTTTCTCACTGCTTGGATTCCTCTCCCACGTCCTTCTCATCCTCAGGGTCTTAGCTTACTTCCTCCTGAAGCCCCCTCCCTGACGCCCCAAGATGGGTGTCCTCGGAGCAGCAGGAACTCCTGCCAGCCTTTCCCCCGCCACAGCTCTGTCACCCCTTACGATCTTGTCACCTGGTCAAGGCTGTCGCCCTGGGTGGCCTGGCTCGGCGGCTTCTCGCCCTCTCACCTTGCCCTTGGAGCTCCAGCCATCTCACCCCAGCTCTTTCACCTCCTCGAAGATTCCCGCTCCTCTGCCCCTCACCCCTCTTCCTGTGCCACCCCGGGGGTGCCTCCCTGAGCTCCTGACCCGCTCGGATCCCCCGTTGGTTTCATACGCTTAGCGCACGGCGCACGTTCGGGGCTCTAGGGCTCAGCTGTGTCACTATCTCCTGGATGGCTGTCCCCCTTATGGAACGTACGCGCCGCGAGTGCCGGGCCCTGTCTCTCCGCCCGCGGTGTGTGCCCAGTGCCACCGCGCGCAGCAGGTGCACGACTGAGCGCACGAGCGAGGGAAGCACGGAGCCGGGAGGAGGGCTGGCGCCCCGCCGCCTCCCGGGGCCCCTGCAGCGCCCTCCGCTGCCCCGCGCGGCGCCGGAAGCGGCCGGGCCGGCCCCCTTCCCGCGGCGCCCGCTGCCTTATCTCGGCGCCTCGGGGCGCAGGAGGAGGCGCGGGCGCGCCGGGAGGGACGCGGCGGCGGCATGGGCCAGGGGCCCCGGGGCGCGGGCCGCCTGCTGCCGCTCCTGCTGCTGCTCGGCCTGGCCCGCGTGGCGACCGGAGCGGCGGGCGCGGACGGTGAGTGCGGGCGGGGCGCAGGGGCCCCCCCGGCTGGGTCCTCGAGGACGCCGCCCGGGACGCTTCCCCTCCCCCGGGCCGGGCGCGCGCGGAGCCCCGGCGTGGAGCGCAGGTGGGGCCCACTCCAGCGGTTGGGAATCAGGAAGGCGGATCTCAAAGAAGCAGGAGGGACGTCCCCGTCCCCGCCCCAGGGACGCGGTGGAGACCTGTTTGGAGGCGACCTTGCCCGCGCCCCCGGGGGACCTGAGGGATGTGGGGGCTGGGCGCAGGCGCGGGCCCCGGGGGAGAGCCGCGCCGGCCGTGGAAGGGCGTGGAAGGGCGTTCCGGCTGCTCTGTCACGCTTCCGGCTCTGCTGTGGCTTTTGCACGACAAATTCTTGACCTGAAGCAACTTTCTTTCTGCCTTTTAAGTTTTTCATCTTGATGAAGAACCAGATGCTAATATGGTGATAAAGAAGTGTGAGGAAGTTTACAGGAACAAAGCATTCATTAATCAATTCATGCATTCCACATATGGGCCTCGTTTCTCTGTGCAGGATGACAGGTCTCCTGCTGGCCCTCATTGAGTTCATATTCTGGAGGAGACAGATAGCAAAGAATCCATTCCAGGCAATTGGAGTAGTTTTTTCTTCCGTCTGCAAAACGCAGTGTTGAATGTGGTAGGAGTTACACGGAGGATTCAGGCATGTGGGGGAGGTGGCATTTGCCCAAATAACTGTAATAGACGGCAGAATATCAAAAAGTGCTCTGAGATGGTGTGGGTGGTCAGAGGAGGGAAAGATTACTCAAGCTGGGGGAATCCAGTGGAGTCATGGATGAGGTGACCCTTGAACTGGGCGATCAAGGATTGGTAATATTTGGACATGGGAAGATGAAGAAAAGGCATTCCAGCTTATAGCAGAGGGCACAGTCAGCTCTCCACAAATATGTGCAGAATGAATGATTTTCAGAGGGAGAGGCTGAGAGAGGACGCACATGGAGGCACAAAAGCTTGGGGCCTGTAGTTCAGTTAGACTGGTAGGTAGGAGATGGATGGGAAATGGAGGTGGAAAAGCAGATTAGATTTAACCAGAAGGCAGAGTGCCTTGATTGGCAGACCAAGGCATTTAGACTTAGCTGTTCCTGGACAGTGGGAAGCCACTGGAAGTCATTGCAGGTTTTTGTACAGAGAGTGATATAAAAAGTGGATATAAGGAAACCCTCTGGCTTCCTTAATAAAACCAAACACTGATCCTAAAGTGGAAGGGAAATTTCGTGAGGGAGAGTGATATGGGGGGTACTTTGCAGCTCAGACTCTTGTTCCCCCAAATTCTCTTCATCTTGGGACTTTTACCATCACTGGTGGGTGTTTCACTTGATGGGTCAACCTTCTGGAGTGGCTATTTTTGTACATCAGATGCTCTGGTAGGCTTTCTGGCTTCCTTCCCTGTCTTAGTCGCCCATGGCAGTGTTCGTGAAAGCTTGCTCACCCTAGTAGCCTATTTCAGAATCTTTGCCTTAAGACTCTCTAGCCTAGGGAACTGTCAAATGTGGCCCCATCCAATTGCTGAGCTAAGACTGTTGGACAAAGGAACTACCTAAGGTCATCCATTCGCTGCTACTACTTAAAGGCTATGGGGTGCATTTTGGAAGATGGAAGTCAAGGTTGCCTGGTTGATGGGGCCGCCCCGTGGCTTAGCGGTTAAGTGCGCGCGCTCCGCTCCTGGCAGCCCGGGTTCGGATTCCGGGGCGTGCACTGACGCACCGCTTCTCCGGCCATGCTGAGGCCGCATCCCACATACAGCAACTAGAAGGATGTGCAGCTATGACATACAACTATCTACTGGGGCTTTGGGGAAAAAAAATAAATAAATAAAATCTTGAAAAAAAAAAAAAGGTTGCCTGGTTGAGCCTCCTCTCCCTGCGTAGGCATTCTCCCTTCATTTACGACCTTGGAGAATCTGGTTTTATTAAGGGCAGGTTTCCTTGTAGTGAACAATGTGGGGAATGACTGGAGGCTTAGAGCCATTGAGGGAGTTGCCATAGCTGGCCTAGAAGTTCTGAGGACTGGCCCACAGTAATGATGGCAGGCGAAGAGGACTGTGTGTAGATGAGAAGGTGGAAGTAGAACTGGAGGGAGTTAATAACAGATGTTAAGGTGCAAGGGAACAGAAGAAAGATGACACTAAGATTTGGGGACTGGGTGACTTGGATATATGGTTCTATAGGAGGAGAAAAAAGATCTGGGAAGAAAGATGACTAGTTGTTTTGGCTATCCTGAATTTGAGGCAATGTTAGGGCTTTTGGAGAGATGAAATCCATAGGGAGTTAATACTCTGGACAATAGGTGTGTGCATATGATGTAGACTTGATGGTCACTCGAAGCCTTGAGGTTGCTAAGATTAAGAGGACCAAGGACAGATGCTTTTCGTTTTTGGTGAGGAAGATTAGTCCAGAGCTAAATCTGTTGCCAATCCCCCTCTTTTTGCCGAGGAAGATGGGCCCTGGGCTAACATCCGTGCCTATCTTCCTCTACTTTATGTGTGGGACGCCACCATAGCATGGCTTGATAAGCGATGCGTAGGTCCACGCCTGGGATCCAAACCTGGGAACCCTGGGCCACTGAAGCGGAGTGTGCGCACTTAACCACTATGCCACCGGGGCAGCCCCCAAAGACACATTCTTGAGGAAGACCAAGTTTAGATGGTACACTCAAGTGGAGGAGAAAGAGAAGCAGCCACGTAGGTAGGAGGAAAACTGGGCTAGTAGAGCCTCAGGGAAACCAGGGGAGGGGAAGCCGAGGGGACAGAGATTGAGAAAAAGGCTTTGGATTTGGTGACTCTGGTCAGTAGTGAGCGAGCAGTAGCAGAGCAGTGAGCATGAGAGCCGGATGCAGAGGGCTCTCGGGTGAGTATAGAGACCTTGCCTGCAGAGCAGATACTGTTTAAAGAAGTTAGAAGGAAAGAGAATGTATCATTCAGTTGTGCTGGCCAAGTCAATGCAAGAATTATTTGGGCAAGGGTGGTAAAGCAGACTCAAGCACGTTTTAGACTGAGGGGCATTATTCAGTAGAGAAGGAGAAGTTGCAAATGCAAAAATAAATGTGGGGCCAGCCCAGTGGTGTAGTGTTGTTTGCACACTCTGCTTTGGTGGCCTGGGGTTCACAGGTTTGGATCCTGGGCGTGGACCTACACACCGCTCATCAAGCCATGCTATGGCAGCATCCCACATGCAAAATAGAGGAAGATTGGTACAGATCTTAGCTCAGAGACAATCTTCCTCACCAAAAAAAAAAAAAAAAAGCAAAAATAAGTGTGAGATATTTAATGGAGCAGTCAAAAAACAAAGTTGGTCTTCAAGTGGGAAAGCTTAGTCTCTGAAAGGGGAGAGAAGGAGAAGATTGGAGAACTGCTCATCCCTTCGTCCATGCCCACAGCAATCTACTTAGTGAGTGCTATTCATATTCAAAACCAGCCCTGTTGTCTTCCCTCCTGGGAAGCCCCTTGGAGTTTTCCAGTTCCCTTTCCAGCACCAGAGATGCCATGCCCGTGCCTCTGTACCAGATTTGTAGGGAACACTTACACACTTACTTATATACATACATGTTTATATAGTACCCTTTCTCTACATGCTTATACCATATTGCAGCGTAATTGTTTACTGGACTAAGCTCCTTGTGAGTAGGGACTGTGGCTTGTTTTAGGAATCTGGCATGGAAATAAACAAAGACTACCCAAATGAGAAGAGGCCAAGCCTATTTATTCAGAGCTTGCTATAGCGAGTGAATCAGCCACCATCACTTACATTTGACAGAGACTCAAAGGCAGGCAGGGCAGCGTAAAAGCTTTATAGTAGAACGAAGGGGAGGGTTTCAGGTGTGCCCTGGTTAGAGGATGTTGGCATGCGGAAGCTGGGTGTGGCTTAGTAACAGTAGGCATCCTATGTCATTGGTTAGGGAAGCATATTTGGTTTTCTCTTATTGGTCCTAAGTTTGAAGCTGGGGCAAAAATTAGGGAAGCTGGCCATTATTGATTAAATTGTGACCATTTGACACTTATTCCTGCAGAGGTTGTGGTTTGACTTCTTGGACTGATGGCTGCAGATTGTGGGTCAGAGTTCTGTTTTTATATATGGTCTGGCCATTGTCCATTTGTATAATCAGTCTCTCGCTGGTAACACGTGCTGAATTACATTTGTTACCAAAGATGTTTCAGGGAGGGAGAGTGGAAGAGGCGACGTCAGATGGCCCGAGTGTGAGGAAAGGGCGAGAGGCATAGCTGGTAGAGCAGAAGGGTGTTGGTGAGTGGGTGGGTGGGGTGCTAGGCCCAGGGGAATAGAGAGGTCAGGAATGGGTGAGGAGGGGTGGAACCAGTCAGTCTTGTTTCTTAACATTTATCTGGCATTTCTCAGAGTCTGGGAGTGGCTGGGGACTTGTTGGCTCAGGCCTGGCTGGGGTTTGGGAAGGCCAGAGGTGGTGTAGGGGATCAGAATTGGCCTCCCCAAAATGTGCCTCTTTGGCGTGAGGAATATTTTGGGTTGGTTACTTTTAAAAACTGCAGACATGGGAGAAGCTCTGAAAAGTAGAAATTACCCCTTGTAAGAGACATTTACATTTGTAAGGGAAATCTCCGTTTGTAAAGGTATCTCGTCTCTATACCAGGGAGAAGGAGGGATGATCTTATCCCTAGAAACTCTTATCAATGAGGAAGGCGAGGACTTAAATCTGCATAATAACCTTACTCTTGTTTACTGTGCTTTTCTGGTAATCTCTCATAACTAACTTCCTCTACCCCCAATATCCTTCTTTGTTTGTAGCTGAAGATCGTATTCTAGATGAAAGCCTCTGCCATTTTGTTGAATTACCCAGTTTCCTGGGTCTCTCCCATATATACATGTTATAAAGCTTTGTTGGATTTTCTCCTGTTATTCTGTCTCATCTCAATTTAATTCATACCCCAGCCGGAAGGACCCAGAGTGGGTAGAGGATATGTCTTCCTCCCCTACAGAGGACGGGCAGAAGCCTTGAGAAACTTGGGGAAGCAATGGTTGAGAAGTTGGGGAAGTTGTTCTCACTGTATAAAGGGCACCTGACTTCACTAATCATTCATTTTATAGGCTTGATCTTCACTCTGTCATCATGAATCACAGCAGCATATTCACTGTTCAGAGTAGAGAAGAGGAAGAAAGAGGAGAAATGGAGGGAGTGAATTGTTTTGGAGTGACTTACAGTTGCTCAAAGTAAGGGGGCAGGATCAGAGCTCATGAAGAAGGGCCCCACTGTGGCCTGTCTTCCACCTCCAGGGACTTGGCCCTGGACACATCCTCAGCCTTCTGGTCAAATCCTAAAGTGGGCCCCTAGGTCTCTGCAGCCTGAGATAGCCCGAGGTAGCCAGTGGCCTTTTGGCCTCAGCTCTGCAGAGGAGATGGGGGGATGATTTTTACAGATTAAAAAAAAGTGTACAGCCTACTGGACAATGTGAGTCAGGTGTGAGGCATGCCTAGTAATGGGTGACATACTGGACATGAACCTAGGGTGTGGCCTAAATGAAAGGCTGCTTAACTCAAAACTCAAAAGCATTGAAATTGGGACAGTGTCGGTTGGTTCCTGGTCTGGAAGCCAGGTATGGAGGCCCCACTGCAAGTTCGTCTTGGTCAAACAGGAAGTGGAAAGAAGAGGGCAAAAGGAACTGAGGGCCCTATAACCATTTACACGAGGAAAGGTTATGGGTTCTTGATGGGGAATGTCAGTCCTCGGTTGGGGTGGGGTAGGGAGATAGACGATGGTTCACGTTGCCCTGCAAGGATTATAGTGTTTGAGAGGGTAAAGTGCTTTCTGTCTGAGGGGATTTTAAAGCAAGGGCTATGTTTTTGTTTTTCTCTGTCAGGGATGTTGGAGAGGAGAGAATATGAGCTTTCTCAGGTTCCTTCCCTCTCTGGAATTTGATGCAGTCTCTTAAGAGCAACGCCATTTTATGTAGTGTTGTAGAAGACTTGAGAATGCTTTCTCTTCCTGAGTTTGGGCCCCCTTTGCTTATTTATGCAGGTCATCTGATCTGTTTCCACATGTCTCCACAAGTTTGAGAGACGGGATCTCATGAAGGTTGTGCAGTGGGTCTGTTTGGTCTGACTGTGAATGGCTGGGGATTCGATTCAGATTTAAATTCAAGGACTCCCTTTGTGCCTTTAAACTGCCTTCGTCCCTGGACGGTGGACAGAATCTCTTCATTGTAATGTCAAAGTCCATCTGCTGTTATTTCAAAAGTACAGTTAACTTGTTGCTTGCTACTGAAATAAAGAGTGAAAGTAGCTTGCTCAGGCTGGCAGCCTCCATTCCATCGTGAGGTCTAGGTTTACTTGTTGTGTGGTGGAGAGGAGGGAGAGGTGGGCAGGGTTGAAAGGGGGAGGGGGGTGAACTTCTGAGTCAGGAATTACCCAGAAGGCTGGGAGGATGTGGGGAAGGCAGGGAGTGATTATGTAAATGAAGATATTAGGGTTCCCAGAAAATCATCCCCATGAATAGGTAGGCATCTGTCCACACAAAGATATTGCTTTGGGTTTTGCATCAACGCAGTTCTCCATGCTCTCTTCGTTAGTAATTGGGAGTTGGCTAGCTGTCGGTACCTTCATTTATTCATTAACAAAGAGTTGTTGAGAAGTTGTTGTAATACTGTCTAACATATTCTAATTGCTTTTCATGTATTAACTCATTTACTCTTTGATCCTTGCCACAACCATATGAGTGTCGATGGAAAATAACCAATAAACATTCTATAGATAAGAGAGATAAGATGACCTTTACTTGAGCCAAGCTGAGGATTATAACCCGGGAAGGCAGTTTCCACAAAGGAAGAAAGTGTTCTGGAGAAGCGTGGCTTTCAGCACGGTCTTAACACCTTTTCAGAACAAAGGACATACACCAAACACGCCCAGGATACATATTCATCAAAGTTTCAAAGAGGTATTCAGCCCCACATTAGCAGGTCAACATGACCCTGACGTCCCGGAAAGGGAAGCTGTCTTCAGAAGTACTAATATGGGCGTGACCCGTACTGGTGGGTCTAGGAGGGGAAGTATGCATTCTTATCTTAAAAGAGTGCACTGTTTGACCTTGAGAAAATGTTTAATGCATTCCCCACTTTAATGGTCAAAGCAGACGCACAACGCATGCCTGGCAGGCCACAAATCAGGCTCCTGTAGTTCAAGCTGAATCAGTTTTGAACCAGAAGAGCTGCCCCATACACCTCAATATGTGAAAATCTATTGTCATGAGGTAGCTTTGCTGTTATCGTCCTATTACAGATTTACAGGAAACTGAGGCACCGGGATCATCAAGGATTACACAACTAGCAAGTGGCGGAGCTAGGAATGTAGCCCAATAATCCCTCTCTCTCTTTTTTTTTGTTGTGAGGAAGATCGGCCCTGAGCTAACATCTGCCAATCCTCCTCTTTCTGCTGAGGAAGACTGGTGCTGGGCTAACATCCTTGCCCATCTTCCTCTGCTTTATATGGGACGCTGCCACAGCATGGCCTGACAAGCGGTGCGTCGGTGCGCGTCCGGGATCCGAACCGGCGAACCCCAGGCCACCGCAGCGGAGCGGGCGCACTTAACTGCTTGCGCCACCAGGCCCGTCCCCCAATAATCCCTCTCTTGACCCTGCTCTGAGGCCAAATACCAGGCACTGTATCTTGCATGACTTGTTTCTAACAATAATAACAATATCTATAGGAAGAGATATAAATATTCATGTAAATTAGCTCTTTGTCTAGTACTTTAGAGCTCATACAGCATTTATATTTCTCATTGAGTCCTTGCAACAGGATCTACATCTCACAGATTAAAACTGTTACCACCCAAGGGGAGTCGTCCCCCCACGGCAAGACATGCCGAGAGTCAAGAGGCAAGGTGGTAGGAGAGAAAGGGTTTTATTACAGCCTGCTAGCAAGGGGGAAGATGGCTGACTAATGTCTGAAAGAACCATCTTACAGAACAAAGACTACAGGCCAGTTAGATAGGGGGCTGGTCTCCAGTTGTAGGGGAGGCATCGGATCTTCAGGTGGGGGCATCCATCTGATCTTCGCTTGGGGACAGACATCTGGTCTTAGTTCCTGGCAGTCCTTTGTTTTATTGGATATGTATCAGAGACCGGAGCAACGCCCTATACCCTGGTCTTTCAGCTGATGGCTATCAGCATAGACTCTGCCTTGGGGTCATCACATTCCTAAAGAACTCAAGAGAACAAACTTATTGACTTATAGCAGCTGGGAGGGGCCATAAAATCTACAGAGCAGGAAAAAAAAAAGTTAAAAAAAAAAATCTACAGAGCAGGTGGATCTCCTAGGGGGTGCATATCCAGCTGGATTAGTTCATCAGGTCATTCGAAGTTACAATATTGTTTCTTTTCGATGATATGATTTCCTTTATGTCAACCTTGTGTTGAGCTGGTATCAAAACTGGAGGACTGACAGTTTAGCTTGCCTAAGTTCACGTAACCAGGGAGCAAGAGGGAAGACTACAGCCTAAGTTGAGACACCAAAACCTGTGTCATCCTCGTAGTGTTGGATGTGGTTTTAGCTGGCTTAGTCGCTGCAGAGTGGAGAACAGAAGTGAGTCTAGGGTGGCAGCCCTAACTGGGGGACACATAATAGTAACAAAGAGTACTTGTCAGGCTTTTCCTCCTTCTAGATTTTGGAATCCCCACTCTCCTGTTTCTCTGCCAGTGATTCTCGGCGTCCCTGGGGTGGTGGGGAGGGGAGCCCTCACCTTTGCGGTGAGTATCCCTCTGATACTATATGGCAGCCACCTCTGTGTTCTCCTGAGCAGTCTGCTGGTGACAGAACTCAAGTCGTCCTTGACATGGATGTGATGCTGGCCCCTTACACAGCTCCCCCTCAGGTCACGGGAAAGGCATGGTGATCTTTCATTAGCCTGGAGAATTCCTCTCGTTTGGGTTATTCTGTCACAGTGGTTCCATAGCTCTGCTATGCATCAGTCTAGACTTGGTGAAAGACTTCTTTCAGTATTGCCTCCTCTGTCCCCAGGATTCTGACCCAAGTCCTTGAGGTTGAGCTGGACTTGCAGTGCTGCTCTTGTGTGGGCCACCTGGGAGCTTCTTAGAAATGCAGATTCTCAGGCCCCACCCCCTACCTACTGAATCAGAGTCTCTGGGGATTCTGTTTTAACAAGCTCTCCGGGTAGGGTGACCAACTGTCTTGGTTTGCACCAAATTGAGGGATTTCCTGGGACACAGGACTTTTAGTATTAAAACTGGGACTAATTAGTCACCCTGTCTCCAGGCGGTTCTTAACCGAGCTTGGGGCTGTTGAACAATGGACACTGTTGTGTGGTCAGAAGTGCGCGCCTCCCCTCACCATCCTTGGATTGGGGTTGTGCTCCCTGCCCCTTTCTTTAGGATACCTTTTTTTCCCAGGAGGGAATTTGGTCCCTCAAGCAATTAGAACTCAGAGGGCCACCCTGCAAGGTGCTGCAGACTAAGCTAACCATGGCTGAATAATATGCTTCAGCTGAGGCCCCTCTTCCTCTGCAAACCACCCTCTTTTCTGCAGGTGATCTGAGAAGCCTTTGGTAGCCTGGTATACATCTTGGTAGCCTGTCTTTTTTGCCTGTATGGGGAACAAACATTTATTGAGCTAAACACGCCAGCAGGTACCATCCTTGGGGCTACACTTATGCTAAATTATTCTTAATGATACCGAACCAAGTGGGCTCGCCTCCTGGTGAGCTAAATGAGACTCTACACCAGTGGAAGTTGTCTCACAAAGTAAAGTGTATTTGCAGCAAATAGGAGGCCACGAGGAATCATTTCCAAAGTCATGCATCCCCAAAGTGTTACTGCACCAGGTCCGTTTTTGCCTGCCGCCCAGAAAGCCAATCACCAAGACAACGAGATTGCAGAGAGAGAGGGTTTAATCACAAGGCAGCCAAGTGAGGAAAACGGAAGAACAAGTCTCAAATCCGCCTCCCTGAAAATAGGGACTCAGGGGTATTTATGGGGAAGGGGCAAGGTGGTGTGAAATGATTGGAGGTGAGGAGGGATGCGGTAATTGATGATCTGCGCAGGCGTAGTCAGGCTTCATGTTTCTTCATAGGACACATCTTCACAGAAGGGCGGTATTAGCCTGCCCTGATGGTGGAGTTCCAATCTCTTGCCGCCAAAAGGGCCCAGTTGATGGGTTGGTGGTCTCAATCCAGCCTGAAGTGGACAAGGGGTTCAGTTCCTGAAAAAATAGCTCAAACATCCATTACCGTGGTGACCCCGACTCCAGGGGGATGTTACCTGTAGGAACCTAGTGGGAGTCAGAGAGCGTATTGCCCAAACAGCACAGTTAACAATGGATAAGTTTATCATGCAGATTTAAGTCCTCATCTTCTGTTCTGATAAGTTTCTAGGTAAGGACATCCTCCCTTCTTCCTGGTACAGGGAAGAAGATACCTTTACAGATGGAGATTTTCTTTTCAAATGTAAATGTCTCTCATAAAGCGTTACCAGAACTAAGAATGGGTTTAGCACGGACCCACCCAGACACAGGAGATGTCTATGGTAATGGCCTATTCTGGGGGCAGGCCTCCCATCCCAAACTCCTTTGGTCAGTTAGTGGGGGTGGGGGCCAAAACATCATTCAGGCAGAGACATAGTATGAGTTGGCAAATTCCAATCCCCCACAGTTACTAGCTGCTTAATCATCAATGGCTGTTTGCTGGTTTCAAAAGGGAAGCAGGAATTTTATTTCAGTCAGAGAATGAATATTCAAAAGGGAGAGGCGGGTATTCGCTTGTGCAGGCTCAGTTGGAAAATATGCTTCTGCATACAGTGCAGATTAAGGTATGAAGCTAAATCTCCTCCTGAACAGATCTTGGTATTAAAATTAAGGCAAGGGGGCCGGCCCAGTGGCATATCGGTTAAGTGCACGCGCCTCCGCTTCTGTGGCCCAGGGTTTGCAGGTTCGGATCCCAGGCGCGGACAGACACACCGCTTGTCAGGCCATGCTGTGGCGGTGTCCCATATAAAGTAGAGGAAGATGGGCACGGATGTTAGCCCAGGGCCAATCTTCCTCAGCAAAAAGAGGAGGATTGGCATCGGATGTTAGCTCAGGGCTAGTCTTTCTCACACACACAAAAAATTAAGGCAAGGTCACGGGCCTCACTTTTGTAGGGGGGCTTGGTTAGTTTCCGGGTGGTTGCTGGGTTTTTCTCCTTAACATAAAAACAGTTAAATGCTTCCAAACCCACCCTTGAGTTCCTCAGGGCACTAGTCCGTGACATTAATGGGTCGTTAAAAACAGGTACCCTAAGGATGCAGTGTCAGAACATTAAAGAGAAAGGACTTTAGGGGCCATTTAACCCCTGCAAAATGTGATACACCTGGGAGCTTGTTAGAAATGCAAAATACAGGGCCCCGCCCCAGACCAACTGAATCAAGAGCCTGAAGATAAACAAGATCCCCAGGTAATTTGAATGTGCTTTAAAACTTGAGTCCAAAGCCGTTGTTTTACAGATGAAAAAACTCAGACCCAGAGAGGTTAAGTGACTTGCTAAAGGTCACGCAATGAATTAGACTCAGCTGGGTTGAGCATCCAATTTTGACGCTCAAGTCCAGTGCTTTCTTCTATACCGGCTGCCTTCCTGCAAGGCCATATTTTGTTTGTCTCATTCTATGTATTGAATGAACTGGAACTTAATTCAGTTTATTTAAAAAACCTTTAAATTCTGTCCTTCACTAATTCAGATGGGACTTCCTTTATTTATCTGAGTGGGTGGCACTACTTTGCTTCTTAATTTTTTGGTGTGTTCATTAGATTTACTCAACAGTTACGTGAAGTAATCATTTTCCACCTGATGTAAGTTTCTGGAACTGAATGTATATAAATGCTGCCATCTTTATAAAGACAAGTATTCTATATGAGAAAAAAATCATTTTACCGTTTTATTGCTGATTTCATTAGTATGGTGTTTATATCTATTATTGCACTACACGCACACACCAGGGAGAATGTTCATCATTATATAGCTGATCACAGCTGGGTTTGTGGACTTGACCCAGGATCCATTATTTAAAAGGTGTTTCCAGGATTTGCATGTAATTATGACTTGATAATGTCCTTATGGTACTATTTTAAAATGTTATGTGTCAAAATGTTAAAATGGTTAAATATATTTACCCCGTATCAATGGACATTTAGGTATGGGGACTCATTCTCACTCAGCTCTGCCTGTTGCCCTTATAATCAGAAGCTTTTCTGGTTCATTTTCTCCGGGTTGTGAAACTCCATCTTATGCCAGAATTAGTGAGAGAATCTGGGCATCTAACTACTCCTTATACATATTTTCAACATTGAACTTTCAGGCCTATGCCTTATGCTTGCCTTCTGAGACACTCAGTGACCCCAATTCCTGAGTCTGTTGGGGTTGGCTTTTAGTTCTTCCTCTCTCAGGCAATTTCCATGCGTCCATCTCTTCCATATTCTGCAATATTGTCGACATCCTTTGTCTGCCATCATCTTCTCTCCCAGGGTTTATATATTTCTAGTCCTTGATGTCATTTTTTGAGGGAGGGGGCTTGTTAGAGAGTGTATTAAATCTGCAATGTTTAACTGGAAGTCTTTCATTTGTGATTTAAAGAAATCTTTATGTGTTTTTTGTTATAAGCTCTTTCTGATTTGTAATTTTATGTATTTCTACATGTTCTTTTTTTCCCCCTCACCAATCTTACTTGAGTTTGGAGTCTTAATGATACACTAACTTTGGGGAGAGTGTTTTGTTTGCCAATGAATTTGAATATATTTTCTAATTCTTTAACATCTTTTTATATTTATTTATTTATTTATTTTTTGTGAGGAAGATCGGCCCTGAGCTAACATCTGCCAATCCTCCTCTTTTTGCTGATGAAGACTGGCCCTGGGCTAACACCCGTGCCCATCTTCCTCCACTTTATATGGGACAGCGCCACAGCATGACCTGACAAGCGGTGTGTTGGTGCATGCCCGAATGTGAACCTTGGGCCGCGGAAGCGGAGCGTGTGCATTTAACCACTACGCCACCAGGCCGGCCCTAACATCGTTTTTTTTTTTTGTTTTTTTGTTTTTTTTGGTGAGGAAGATCAGCCGTGAGCTAACATCCATACCAATCCTCCTCTTTTTTTCTTTTTTGCTGAGGAAGACTGGCCCTGGTCTAACATCCGTGCCCATCTTCCTCCACTTTATATGGGATGCCACCACAGCATGGCCTGACAAGCTGTGCGTTGGTGCGCGCCTGGGATCCAGAACCGGGCCGCCAGCAGCAGAGCGCGCGCACTTAACTGCTACTACGCCATGGGGCCGGTCCCGCTAACATCTTTTTAATCTTAATGAATTCCTAACCCCCCATAAACCTCTATTTTCTTTTTTCCTCAAATTTCTTGCATTGAAATTCTAGTTTTTTTCCCACCTCTCTGCCTGCTTTTCTTTCGCGCTCTCTCTCTCTTTTTTTTTTTTTGTGAGGAAGATTAGTCCTGAGCTAACATCTGTTGCCAATCCTCCTCTTTTTGCTGAGGAAGACTGGCCCTGGGCTGACATCTGTGCCCATTTTCCTCCACTTTATACGTGACACCGCCACAGCATGGCTTGACAAGTGGTGTGCTGGCCCATGCCCAGGATCTGAACCCTCGAACCCCTGGCTGCTGAAGTGGAGTGCTCGAACTTAACTGCTACGCCACTCGGCTGGGCCCTTCTTTCTCTCTTTTAAAGCATAAAACCATGCAAAACTCAAATTTTCTGGAGTAGATAAGTTTTCATATCTAGTATTAAACATTTCAATTTTGATATTCTCTTTGTCCCAAGAATTATGTAGGAGAATGTTCTGTAGTTTCCAAGTAGGTTTTCTTTTGGGGATGCTCGTCTCATGTTTTATTTTGTAGTTTTAATACATTATTACACGGTCAGATAGTATGACCTCTATCATATCTACATTTTTGAAATTTTTTGCATTTTTCTTTATGGTCTGGGATATAATAAATTTTGTAAATATTCCATGGTTAATTTGTTACTTCTTAGTGATAAGTAATGGTTTGTCTCATTTCTGTGTTATCTTTTGTTAAAAAAAAAAAAAAAAGCAAGCGTGGTTAAGAGTATTTAGAAATCTCCCTGTCTCAGTTGGTTTCATGCTTGGAGCAGCCCGAGGACTAAGTCTTTATTACCTGGGTGGTAATGGGGCCAAGACTCAGATGGAATTCCATGCTGAAAGGTTCTCCTTACCGTGCCTTCCTGAAATTACAGACACCGAGAGAGCCACACAGTCTCCCACATAGCCTCGGGTAGAAATTCTTGTTTGATCTTGGGCCATATATCACCATTGGTAGATTTGGATGTTTCAGGAGTTTCAGCCCCAAACATTTTTGCTGTTTATCTAAGTAACTTGGATCTGGTCATTCCACTGGGACCTGGCTGTTGCCTCACTGACATTTTAAACACATTTTCCCTAAAAGGAAAATGGATAGGGTAATAGATAGGTTAATTCGTCCCCCCTCCATTTGCTTTTGGAGCTGTAGCAAGTAGGATTACAGCTTTCTTTATCGAGTCAGTCAATAAAAATGTATTGAATATTTATGTTGCTCCATAATGACATATAGGCAAATGACATAATCCCTGTCCTTGAGAATCTCATTCAGAATACCAAGCTGGGAAGACAGAGCTGGAATAGACTATAATGACAAATTAACATGGTTGATATGGGAATGTACAAGTATCGGGGAGCACAGAGGAAGATACACTCAATTTTCCTCCAGAATGGAGGCATGGGGAAGACCTCAGGGAGAGTGTGACATTTAAGCTGGGTCTTGAAATAGGAGTAGGTGATAGCTGGACAGAGAAGGAGGGATAGGCGTTCTATGTGAAGATAACGTCATGACTAAACATGAAGTATGACAGGATAGCATGTAAGGGAAAGAATAGTCGGCCTCCTGCTTAGAGAATACTGTGTGTAGTTGGGGTTTGGGAACAGTGAGGCTGGAGGAGATAGCCCAGAGTCAGACCGTTAAGAGCATTGATTGCCAGGTAGAGGAATTTGTACTTTCCTCTGTGGGCAATGAGTAGCCATTGCAGGCTTTTAAGGATGAGATCAGATCTATCCTTTTTAATTTTGGTATTCAAATTTTAGTTCTCTGTTATAAATGTCTACTACCTAAAATGTGACTTGACTAGAGGAGGTGATTGAATTTTCCTTTTCCTGAAATATACAATTTATGATTCTGGTTTAGACGTCTGTGCCACTTGCCATGAACATGCTACCTGTGAGCAGAGAGAAGGGAAGAAGATGTGTATGTGCAAGTATGGATTTGCGGGCAATGGGAGGACGCAGTGTGTCGGTAAGTTTTGAGTCCTGGGTTAAGTTGAAAGGTGAATCAAGAAACAATATTCTCTAGTGTTAAAGAGTTGATGTCCTTGGGGGGAAAACGTTGTTACTTTGTTCACGTGTTTTTATACTTCTATAAAAAGACTTGTATAACAAAGACAACAACTTGTATAACAAAGACAACAGAACTTGTCTTTGTTTTAGCATTTGGATATATCTTTTCTCTAGTGTTTGCGAGGAAGTATCTCTTACGTTAGAGGTCATTGAACTTGAATCTCTGGAAACTCTCTGACCTAACACAAATTTGAATCTGTTTCAAGTCTTGAGTTTAACTTCACAACTCAAATATTGCATTTCTTAATTTCTCTGGTTGCTTTGATATAAAACTATTTATATTAGTACCATGAGGAAAAACAAAACACAATTGCCTATTGGACTTTTTGGCTGATTGGTGAAATACTGTTGCTGTGAGTCTCATGTCTGCCAGTGTCTATCCTCCACATTTTTTGTAGTTGTGACCTTTGGGGTCTTGAGTGACTTAAAGGAATACAAAGACCCCTAGGTTAGAAGCATCTGAGGTTATTTTTTGCCTCCTGGCATCCACCGAACCACGAAAGGCAGACAATATCCAGGTTCCAGCCCAATTCAGAGAGAGGGAGAGTTTCACAGCAACTTCACAAGAGTGAATGTTAGGATAATCGGTAATGTCAGTTTCCTCCCAGCAACCTTGTTACGTGCAGTAGAAATATTGATAGTTTTGCCTTGCATTTGTGGATTGACAGTGTGGACAACCTTGTTGTGATATCTTTGTTTCTTTTCTACCTAAAGAAAAATAACAGTTCAGTCCGGAGTTCAAAAAGTCATGTTCTCCTTCACAGATGCAAGCCTTCACAATCACATACTTTTGCCTGTTCCTGCAGGTTGGAGGTGTACCTTCTTCTTTTTTTTTTTTTTTTTGTGAGGAAGATCAGCCCTGAGCTTACATCTGATGCCAATCCTCCTCTTTTTTTTTGTTTTTTTGTTTTTTCCTGAGGAAGATTGGCCCTGGGCTAACATCCGTGCCCATCTTCCTCTACTGTGTATGGGATGCCACCACAGCATGGCTTGACAAGTGGTTTGTGCGTGCCCGGGATCCGAACCTGCGAACCCCGAGCTGCCACAGCGGAGCATGCGTACTTAACCGCTGTGCCACCGGGCCGGCCTGAGGTCTACCTTCTTTGACCCTCTCTCTTTAGGATTCTGCCCATGAGAAGTGTGGCTGCCCTGCAGTCTGAGGTTCCTGAGGGCATTTCCCCTACCCCCTTCTCCACCCACCACTTGCTAGCTGGGACTTGAAATGAAGTTGGAATGGAGGAGCATGGCCAAACCTTTTCTGCTCCCTTCACTAATGAAGTCCTCCTCCCATGAACACTAGCTGCACTATTGATTGCTCTTTGACTCCTTAACAATAGAAACTTCTCTTAATGGGAGGAGGGGGCTTTATGAATTTATGTGGTACTTGCTCCCAAACACTAGACACTGCATCTCCCAGTACTTGGCCTGCTGAGACAGCACTATGGTTACAGGTGAGGTTATACATGACCCAGAGGTGCTATGACATGGTATTTTTTTGTGTGTGTGTGAGGAAGATTAGCCCCGAGTAACATCTGATGCCAATCCTTCTCTTTTTGGTGAGGAAGATAGGCCCTGAGCTAACATTCGTGCCCATCTTCCTCTACTTTATGTGGGACACCGCCACAGCATGGCCTGACAAGCGGTGTGTTGGTGTATGCCCGGGATCCGAACCTGCGAACCCTGGGCTGCCACAGCAGAGTGCACGCACCTAACCGCTATACCACCGGGCTGGCCCCTCTGACATGGTATTAAGCCAAGGAACCTAAGAATTCTAGAAATCCCTTACAAACGCTTCTGGCGAAGTCTGCAGGGGAGACACCTCAGAAACAATTGCAAAGGAAAGAGATATCCCATTTTGTGGGCAGCTGGACTTGTGTCTGAAACCCCCATGCCGTGCTCAATTAGCTGGACTGGACACTTGGCCTGGCTATGGCTTAAGGGCCCGTTCTGTCTCTAAGCTCTCATGCGGATCTTACCACAGACCGTTTTAACGATGAATCATGTTCTAGGTTCAATTAAATTTTAAAAAGATAATACAAGACAAAAACACCAGTTTTTTGGGGGTCCTTTTGAGTTAGCAGGAATCGAGCACAGTTGTGAGAAGCAGTTGAACTGCTTTGAGAGGACCAATGGTGCAATAAAACACTAAATAACAAATGAACAGAAAAACTCCAGTTCGTAAGTTGATGATCTGCTCCCGCTCCCCACCCCCGCCAAATCACTAGCTGATCTATTCAGCTCTAAAAGGATACATAAGAAACTGGCCACAGGAGTTTGCTCTGATGGTAGAGGCGAGAGGCGAGGGCACAGTCAGCAAACTCTGGCATGCAGGCCAAATTTAGCCTCTGCCTGTTTTTGTAAGGAGAGTTTTATTAGAACACAGCATTGTTCATTTGTTTACGTATCCTCTGTGGCTGCTTTCGGGCTCCAAGAGCACGAGTGAGCAGTTGCAACCAGAGACCTATGACTGGCCCTTTACAGAAAAAGTTTGCTGACCCCTGGGTAGAGGAAGAGACAGGAGGGAGATTGACTTTCATTTTACATCTACGTTGAGTTATTGAATTAAGAATATTCAGGGCAGGCTTCTGTGGACTCATCAAGCATCCCTCATTCCAGCTCCTCCTGCTGGGTGACTAACATTATTTACAAGGGTCACTGATGATTATTAGCAGGAGCTGTTCCTGCCACAATATTAGCCCTGTGCCCGGATGAGGCTGGAGCACTTAATTCCATTATGTTTCCTGGTAACTCAGAAGTAACAAATTTTCCAGTTAATCACTGGATGTAAAATCATCCTACTCTGGCTTTCATGAAAAAGCAAGAGGAAGCTGAGCTGGAGAAGTGGGATTCTGCTGGATTTCTTTCCTCAAGCCTCTGATAATATCTTTTTAAGTGTGGAAAAGTTCGACAAGAATCCCCTTCTCCCAATCTTCAAATAAGATGGATTGCCAGACTGAGATGTTGGGTTTCTCTTGTGGATTTGTATCTACCTGGGACATGACGAAGGGCCCATGTCCTATAGTCTGAGAAGCATAGGGAAAGGAAAAGAGGCTGGGAAAGTAGATTCTTAAGCTGTTGTCACAGAATATCGATTCCCGAGTCCGTAGCACAGGAGGACAGTCTGGGTTGTTGAATGTGGTGTGGATTGATAGCCCTTCCTGAGCGTGTCTCAATGTATCAACAGATAAAAATGAGTGCCAGTTTGGAGCCACCGTGGTCTGTGGGAACCACACATCTTGTCACAACACGCTCGGAGGCTTTTATTGCATCTGCCTAGAAGGATACCGAGCCACAAACAACAACAAGACGTTCATTCCCAATGACGGCACGTTTTGCACAGGTACGCAAGGAGAGGGCTGCAGGGGTGGCAACTCCGTGATGGCAGGACAGTGTCTGGGTGTGGAGGAGGGAGAGGGCAGGGCCAGGACAGGGTGTGATTTAAGGGAGGGACTCTCCTTTAAGAATATCTTAAATGAGGGAAATTTGGCCATGGACTGAGTATTAGTTAATATTAGGGAATTACTACTAATTTTGTTAGACAGGATAATGGTATTGTGGTATTGAGGATAATATTCTTATTTTGGGAGATGCATGCTGAAGCATCTAGGGGTGTTATTATGAAGTATCTAGTGTTATAGCTGAAGGTATTTTCAATGGCAAAATGTGAACAATTGTTGAATCTCAGGGAGTGAGTCTATGGGAGTTCATTGTAATAAATTCTTCTTCTTGCTCTGTGTGTTTGATCATTTTTATAACAAACAACAAGGAGGGACTCGCAGAGATGGTGTGCCATCTGCAGATTCCTATAACCCCAGGTGGGGTGTTCTTGGGGTGACTCTGGCACTCGCCAGCTGTGTGCACACTGCCCACTAAGGGCCCAGGGGGTGGGCACTGTGATGTCGGCTCCTGGGAGGTCAGAGTGCTGCTCCTGTTAGAGAGGTGGGCTTGCCTCCCAGAGGAATAAGGTAAGGAGTGCAACTTTTAGGACATCAGTAGCTTCGAAGGTCAGATTTCTGGGCATATGTTGGTATTTTAATACTAGGGCTAGGCAAAACCCTCCGAATTTTCAGTGGCCCCTGTACTATCTGAACTCTATTTACAGCACGTCGTGATAATATAGCTCTTGAGTTTTCTTAGACAATGTTTGAGCAATAATGAAGAGGCAAGGCAGGAAAAGACTCCTGGTTCTGAGATGGTTTTGCATAGACCTCATGACTGCTTAAAGGCTTTGTGATATTTAAAGGTTTTCAGGGAAAAGAGAGAGAGGAGAACACGTTTCGTCTTCTTATTCCCCAGGAACCACAGGTTCTGATGCTCTGATTCATTCTCCCTCTTGACTTGTACAAGGTAAAAATCCCTCAAAGGATACATTTGATTTATTCTTGGCATGAATGAACACATTCCCTCAGAAAAAGCATTTTATAATATCCTCTTGTTTTAGGTAACAAATTACTTGCTACATGATTGCGGGAGCGTAATGTTGCAGAATTAAAAAAAAAAGATAACAATTATAAAAAAAAAAACGTACAAGATGATGATCTGGTGTTCAGTTCATTCAATACACATTTCTCATGCAGTTCCTACGTGCCAAGGCTGTGCTAGTGCAAGATGATGGCAGACAGCTAATTTCAGTATAAAGTGTTAGTGATTGGGAAGCAAAGGGTGCTTACTGGAATCCAGGATCCATGGGGGCACTTACCTTGGAAGTGGGGAAGGGATTGGGGGAACTTTCTGGAGGACAGGACACCTGAAATTGTATTTTCAAGGCTGTGGGAGTTTGCCAGGAAAAACTTTTATTTATTTATTTATTTGTGAGGAAGATCAGCCCTGAGCTAACATCCATGCTAATCCTCCTCTTTTTGCTGAGGAAGACTGGCCTTGGGCTAACATCCGTGCCCCTCTTCCTCCACTTTATATGCCACAGCATGGCCTGACAAGCGGTGCGTCTTGAGGGATCCAAACCCTGGGATCTGAACCCCGGGCAGCCAGCAGTGGAGTGCACGCACTTAACCACTGCGCCACGGGGCCGGCCCCAGGAAAAACTTTTATAACTGTATATATCAGTATGGTTCCCAAGGATGCATTCTACTTTTAAAAAGATACGAAGAAGGAGGATAAGAAGAAAGAAGTATTTTATGAAAACGCCAAATAGATGTCAGCCTGATAAGAACCAATCTTCCTGGAACAAAATCCTGATGTAGGCTCTGCTTCTATCTATTCTACTTCTTGTAATTATTTAGTGACCTTTCCTTTTTTTTAAAAAAATTGAGGTATAATTCACATGCCGTAAAATTTACCTTTTGGAAGTGCATACTTCAATGGTTTTTAGTATATTCACAAAGTTATGCAACAATCTCCTCCATCTAATTTTAGAACATCTCCATCACCCCCAAAGGAAGCCCTATATCCATTGGCAGTCATTCTCATGATCTTTCCTTTTGAGGTCTCCAGTTATCACTTTGTAAAAGCTGACTGATGACTTTTCTTTTTTTTTCTTTCTTTTTATTGAGGTCACATTGGTTTATAACATTATATAAATTACAGGTGTGTATCATTATATTTCGAGTTCTACATAGCCTGCGTGTTCACCACCAAAAGTCTAGTTGCCATCTGTCGCCATACACATGTCCCCTTTTACCCCTTTCGCCCTCCCCCCACTTCTCCTTCCCCCCTGGTAACCACCAATCTGTTCTCTGTATCTATGTGTTTTTTTATCTTCCACATATGAGTGGAGTCATATGGTATTTGTCTTTCTCTGTCTGACTCTTTTCACTTAGCATAATACCCTCATGGTCCATCCATGTTGTTGCAAATGGCACGATTTTGTCTTTTTTTAAGGCTGAGTAGTATTCCATTGTACATATATACCACATCTTCTTTATCTATTCAGATAGATGACTTTTCTTTTTTTTTTTTTTTTCCCCCCAAAGCCCCAGTGGATAGTTGTATGTTGTAGCTGCACATCCTTCTAGTTGCTGTATGTGGGACTCGGCCTCAGGATGAACGGAGAAGCGGTGCCTCGATGCGCACCCGGGATCCGAACCCGGGCCACCAGCATCGCAGCGCGCGCACTTAACCACCAAGCCACAGGGCCGGCCCAAGATGACTTTTCTTGATGGTATTGAGTTTTTTTTCAGAATCACGGTTGCCACAGAAACATCAGTGGACTTTAGCTAGGGCAGAGGCTCAGTAAGTTTTAGGGTATCAGCAGGTATCCAGTATTTGCCTGGAACCACATGATGTGAATCCTAGTTCTTAAATTCCAAGAAATCCTGTGACCAGGTGTTTATTGTACTTTGCAGAGTTCAAATCAAATTCAGGAGCTTGTTGCAAGTAGGCCTCTTTGGATGCCACCAAGGATAGATGAGGACTGAGTTGTAGGGGTTCTAGTTCTGGAGAACCTGCAGATGTTCTGACCCCCAGGGCTGCCCTCTGAATGACTCCTGGGCATCATGGAAACTGCCATGAGCCACAACCCGAGGGAAGAAGCTCTGTGGCACTTCCAGTGTGAGGGTGGTTTGACTTGCGTGGGCTGAGAGTAAGTGGAGAGAAATGAGACTGATGTGGGAATAAGGCCTGGGGCTGTCATCCCCCCACCATCATGACTCCAAGTAAGCATGGCCTTGGGAGGGTCTGCTGAAAACTACAAAATACTTTTCTGTGCCTCTGAACTCCCCAACTCTTGGGAATCCATCTCGACTCTGAGGGCAGCAGCAACTTTCTTTTTCATAAGTTCATTTCCTGCGATATCAGAGCCTGATGCCATTTCTTCTGGAGAAATGTAACAGCGCTTCACCCTTGGCTGAGAAATGGGGAAAAGGGGAGGAAAAAAAAGAACCTAGAGGGAGTGAATGATTTGTCATTCATCAATTCCTGGAACCTCCTGCCCAAAGCCGGTATCCCATAGGCCTGCCTATTGTGAAGTAAACACCTTCATTCCTAGATGTAAATCCCTACTGCTACCAAGACCAGTGTAGTCGGTTGGTTTCTCTCCCAGGTCAGGAGCTGCCTTCTCCATGTGAGCCATTGTCTACAAGCTTCTCAGCTGCCCCTCTCTTTCAGGTCCTGGAGCAGCCTGCTGTGGCCTCAGACACAAATGCATAGCCCCACCGAGATTCTGCTTGTCTGCGTGGGCTGTTGCTCAATAGGCTTGCAGCTGTCCTGGGGTTTTTCCCAGTGCTCTCTCCAAACAGAACTTTGCTCCCCAAATCCCAGTCCTTTGTTTTAGCTGGATTTGTTTCCAAAGAGTCATGTTTTACCAGTCTGAAAGAAGGAAGAAGCAAGGAAAGATAAACCCAAGGAAAAGCACAGAGAGGGCATTGCTCCCTACTTCCCAGAGCGGTGCTCACAAGCATTGGCTCCTTGCCTGCCTTCCCTGTGGAATCCCTCTGATTCCTGTTTATGTCTCCCACTGTGGTGGGTGATGGCTTCAGGCTCCTGCTCTGCCCCAGCTCCTAGGAAGGAGAAAGAGGCCGCAGATTCTGAATCAAAAGATGGTTAAACCAAAGCTCCATCCCCACAAATGCCAGAGGCCTTGACTAAGGCACCGTTGTCCCTCTTTGGGAGTGAGGGGGGCATGCCTGAGTTCCCCCTGCAGGTTGACGTCTCCCACCCTTTACTCTTGCTTCTTACTTGCTCAAGCCCCAGGATATGGATGTCCCAGGTTCTGTCCCAAGGCCCTGTTGAGTATAGCAAAATACATATATATGGTTCTTTTTTACTCCACTAATTTAAAGTTTTGGGAGGAGTAGTAGGCACAGGAGCTGGGCTTAAGTTTATCTTTGAACTATCTATAAAGTAGGCTTTCCTAAGCAAGCTATCAATATTGGCAAGATTGTGAAGGAAATGTTTAGCCCTTTGAGTTCAGACTCTTTGCTCATGGCGAACACATCTCTGAGCATGACCTCAAAAATGGTTCTTCATTTATTCAGAGACTGCTTTAGCAAAAGTTATGTGTCAAAAAAGATGGAGGTGTTACCCTAGGATGGAGCTCTGGAATAGATTAGGGGTGAATGGGTCATTTAGTTCTGATTGTGATGATCCATGATTGTACTTCCCAAAAGAAGACAGAAGAATAAGGCAATATGTTTTTCCTCATAAGAAGGAATATAGCTTTGTTTTTTCCGCTTATTAAAAAAAAACACATACTAGGGGCCGGCCCTGTGGTGTAGTGGTTAAGTGTGCGCGCTCCGCTACTGGCGGCCCAGGTTCGGATCCTGGGCGCACACCGATCCACCGCTTGTCCGGCCATGCTGAGGCTGCGTCCCACATACAGCAACTAGAAGGATGTGCAACTATGACATACAACTATCTACTGGGGCTTTGGGGGAAAAAAAAGGAGGAGGATTGGCAATAGATGTTAGCTCAGAGCTGGTCTTCCTCAGCAAAAAGAGGAGGATTAGCATGGATGTTAGCTCGGGGCTGATCTTCCTCACACACACAAAAATAAATAAAAATAGAAAAACATAAAAAAAATAAAGAAACGTGAGGGCACTTCCTAGTGTGATGGAAATGCTCTATATCTTATTTTGGATGTTGGCTACATGGTTGTATGAGATTTTCAAAATTCATGAACTGGACACTTAAGATCAGTACATTTTATTGTATGTAAATTATTACTTAAAAAATAATATGGAGGTAGATATACGAAACCTTTTATCTTAACCTCATGGAATTTATTATATGGCTATAATATGTTACTTAACTGATTCTTTTTTTCCCGTTGTGATTATTTCCTTGTTGGGTTTTTTTTTTTTTTTGAGGAAGTTTAGCCCTGAGCTAACATCTGTTGCCAATCCTCCTCTTTTTGCTGAGGAAGATTGGCCCTGGGCTAACATCCCTGCCCATCTTCCTCTAATTTACATGTGGGACGCTGCCACAGCATGGCTTGGTAAGCAGTGTGTATGTAAGTCTGCTCCTGGGATCTGAACCTGTGAACCCTGGGTGGCCAAAGCAGAGCACGTGAACTTAACCACTATGCCCCTGGGCCAGCCTCGGGTTATTTTATTTTGCTATTATGAGAAATGCTATAATGAACATCCTTGTAGTTATATCCTTACAAATAATTATCTCCTTGTTATAAATTCTGGAAAATGGTTACTGTGTCAAAGGTATACATACATACACATTTTACATTTTAATAACGTGCCAGACTGTCTTCCGGAAAGTTCATACCAATATTCTCTCTCACTAATCATTTCACGAAGGTCTTCATTTCTTCACATCCTTGCCCACACTGGATAATATCAACAAATGATGTGAATTTAACAGTTCTGATTTTAAATGGGTGTTTGTGTTCCTCTAATGTGGCTTCTTAAGATGTAGGCTTCTTAGCTGAATTTGGCGTTTGAGGAGGGAAGGTGGCAAGAAAAAAGTAATTGCTTTCCAAACTCCATGGAGTTGGAAGGATCTAGTTCTTAGGTGGCAATATGGAGAAAAGTAGGCTGTGAGAGCATTTTCATGAATTTGAAAGTTCTTCAATGCGTTTTTCTCACTGGATCCATTCTGATTCTTCAGATTGTAAAGGCTTCTCAAGACAAGAAGTATTCACAGAGTAGCTTCTTTTTATTTTATTTATTTATTTATTTGTGAGGAAGATCAGCCCTGTGCTAACATCTGCCAATCCTCCTCTTTTTTTTGCTGAAGAAGACCGGCCCTGGGTTAACATACATGCCCATCTTCCTCCACTTTATATGGGACGCTGCCACAGCATGGCCTGCCAAGCAGTGCACGCCGGGGGTCTGAACCGGTGAACCTCGGGCAAACCCTGGGCCGCTGCAGCGGAGCACTCGCACTTAACCACTTGCGCCACTGGGCCGTCCCGAGTAGCTTCTTTTTAAACTCTGGCCTCTTTGGCACTCCTGTTCTAGCTAAGGCTCCGCCAGATGGATTTTCTGCTTCAATCCTGTATCATTCAAATCTAGTGGAGCAAGCCATGTGGCCACTCCCTAGACCCCAACCAGGAAGCCTGGGGAGTGTGTATTATGTGTGTGTGCATGTGTGTGTGTGTGCATTGCTCATGGCCATGCTCAGGCTCAGGTGTGGGTTATGAAGTAGTGGCTTGTGCTCCAGGGAGAACTGAGTCAGTAGAGAGGCAAGGCCCATTTGTGTACTAGCTACTATGGAGTGAGGACCTACCGTCTGCTGGGCACTGTGCTAAGTGTTTCCACACATGTTCTATTTAATCCCCTCAAAAAACCTACTAAAATTAACTTCTTTTTACAGAAATGGTTTAGAAAGGTTAAGGAACGGACATTAGTACATCTAGTAAATGGCAGAATCAGTTCTCAAACCTGGGTCTGTTTGACTTTCAAACCCATGCTATTAGTTGAAAGGGCTAAATATAGAACACCAGGCCCTGGGACCAGGTCAGAGTGTTCTGTTCGGTTTTGCTACTTTCTAGTAAGTAATTGCTCTGGCTGCAGATAAAGTTAAACAATCCCGTATGTAGAATGGGACACAGGGAATTCCCCCCCTTGATTAGTTAAGTATGTTAATAAGGTTTCTTAGAACAAGTTTTCTCTTCACAAGCAAGTATATTATAACCTTGGAGACTCCATGGAGTCTACCCCATGTGGAGAAGTTGTTCTGATGAGCTTAACATGTTTATCCAGCTAAGATTCTAGAACAGATTAGAAAAGGGATGGTTTTTTTTTTTAGGAGTCTTTCTTTTCTTTTTTTTTTTTTTGTGAGGAAGATCAGCCCTGAGCTAACATCTGTGCTAATCCTCCTCTTTTTGCTGAGGAAGACCAGCTCTGAGCTCACATCTGTTTGCCAATCTTCCTCCCTTTTTTTTTTTTTCCCCTTTTTCTCCCCAAAGCCCCAGTAGATAGTTGTATGTCATAGTTGCACATCGTTCTAGTTGCTGTATGTGGGACGTGGCCTCAGCATGGCCGGACAAGCGGTACATTGGTGCGCGCCCTGGAGCCGAACCTGGGCCGCCGGTAGCGGAGCGCTCGCACTTAACCGCTAAGCCATGGGGCTGGCCCAGAAAAGGGATGGTTTGTGAGCATTAAGAGGTAGCAGGGGATTAAAATTCAAAATCCTGTCATACTAATCTCAGTAATCCATGGTAGATATATCTAGACTTCATTGATGATCTCTTCGGCAATCCCTGTGGACGGGGAATTATTGATGGGATGCTAGTACAATTAGATTGTAATGAGAGAGACTGTGTGGCGTAGTGGTTAAGAATATGGTCTCTGGAGCCAGATATCTGGCTTCAAATCCTGGCTTTACCACTACTTACTTCCGTGACTTCAGCCCAGTTAGGTAACCACTCTATGCTTCAGTTACTTCAGCTGTAAAATGGGGACAGTACTAGCATCTACCTCATGGGTTATTGTGAGGATTACATGAGATGAAAATAATCACTAATAAATAACGAAGTGTTTAGAACGGTGCCTGGCATGTGCAGGATGACATGCAGGAGTTATTGTTATTAACAATCATTGTGACAATTATTATTATTAGGTAGTTGAATGACTGTACACAAAACAAACTGATTAATGACTGTAGTGACTCATACAGAGCTGATCAGTATCTAGAAACTCCAAATTTGTTCCACATCACTGCTGCTTAGCCACATTTTTGCCATATAGTATGTCTACTGCTTATTTTTATTTTTATTTATTTATTTATTTTATTATTTTTTTTGTGAGGAAGATCAGCCCTGAGCTAACATCCATGTTAATCCTCCTCTTTTTGCTGAGGAAGACCGACTCTGAGCTAACATCTATTGCCAATCCTCCTCCTTTTGTTTTTTCCCCTCCAAAGCCCCAGTAGATAGTTGTATATCATAGTTGCACATCTTTCTAGGTGCTGTATGTGGGACGTGGCCTCAGCATGGCTGGAGAAGCGGTGCGTCGGTGCGCGCCTGGGATCCGAACCCGGGCTGCCAGTAGTGGAGCGGGCGCACTTAACCGCTAAGCCACAGGGCCGGCCCTACTGCTTATTTTTAGAAGTCTCCTGAAAAATCTATTTATTCGCACCCACTATCTTTTGAGGAGTCTAGGGTGAGTGGACAGGCTGGAAAATGGTTTCTGTGTCAAAGGTATACAGATGTATTTACAGATTCCTCATTGGAATAAAAAATCTTGATAAGCTAAAATGATGGGTGCAACTCTAGGAACACGTGTTGGCTTCTGCAGTGTTGAAATCGTCTCTAAAGTTCATACTAGATTAAGATTGATTTTTACTTTACATTATTTTAAGAATCCTTTTTTTTAATAATTTTATTTATTTATTTATTTTTCCCCCAAAGCCCCAGTAGATAGTTGTATGTCATAGCTGCACATCCTTCTAGTTGCTGTATATGGGACACGGCCTCAGCATGGCTGGAGAAGCGGTGCGTCGATGCTCGCCTGGGATCCGAACCCAGGCCGCCAGCAGTGGAGCGCGCGCACTTAACCGCTAAGCCACGGGGCCGGCCCAGAATCCTTTTTTAACAATTACCGAAAACTCCATGATTCTATTATCAACAGTCATTTAACTCTAAGTATTACTAGTTTCATTTCTTGCTACTCTTTGTTGTGTTTTATTGTCTTCCCCTTTCTTGACATCTTATTTATTCTTTTTTTTTTTTTTTTGGTAAGGAAGATCAGCCCTGAGCCAACATCTGATGCCCATCCTCGTCTTTTTGCCGAGGAAGATTGGCCTTGGGCTAACATCCGTGCCCATCTTCCTCTACTTTATATGGGACGCCGCTACAGCATGGCTTAACAAGCAGTGCGTCAATGTGCGCCTGGGATCCGAACCTGCGAACCCCGGGCTGCTGCAGCGGAGTGCGTGTACTTAACCGCTGTGCCGCCAGGCTGGCCCTGACATTATTTATTCTGATGTTTTTCACTGGCTTGAGTATTTTCTCAAAATCTTTTTCAGAAAAGAAATGTCAGTGGTATAATTCCTGAGATCATTCATGTTCCAAAAGGTCATTTCTTTGCTTAAATATAGCATGATGTTTTGCCCCGTTTTCCTTAGAACTCCATAAATATTACTCCATTACTATCTAGCATTTAGTGTTTCAGACAAAAAGTCCCGGGTCAGACTGGTTCTCTTTTCCTTATAGAGTACCCCCTTTCTCTCAGGAAGTTTATGGATCTTTCTCTTATTCCATGAAATTCAGAGTGACTTTCTTTTTTCAGCATTCATGCCTGTCACCTTAAAAGACTATTTGGATTTGAATATATAAACTGAGCAATTTTTTCTTTTGATATTAATTCTTCTATGTCTACTCCATTCTCTTCTGTAATTTCTCTTAAATGGATATTAAATATTTTGGATCTGTCATCATATCAATTTTTGGTCCTATAGTTTCTATCTCACATAATTTTATTTTTCTATATGTTTTTGGTGAATTCTTCAGGTTGGAATTTGTGAATTTATTTTCTAGCAGTGACCAACCTATTATTCAATGCCTCTATTGAGTTTTTATTTTTGGCATTCATATTTTGGTTTTAGTTTTCAAGACCTCATTGTTTCCTCAGAAACTCCTCTCTTTTATCATTGATATAGTATCCTCTTAATCTTGTTTGGACTTCTGCCTCTCTTCATATGTCAAGAGTGTCTTGGTTATCTATTATTGCATGACTCTACTCTTCCCACCCTCCCAAATTTAGTGGCTTAAAACTATTATTTCTGGCAATTCCATGGCTAGGTGGTTTTGTCAGTCGTGTGGATATATTTAGTGGTGGCTGGGCTGGGTTGGGCTGGTAGGTAAAAGACCTTGATACTGACTATCAGTAGGGCACCTTAGTTCTCTTCCGCATGGCCTCTCTCTTCATGTGGCTCTCATCTTGAGGGCTTCTCCGAGTGGTCTTTCTCCCAAGCACAATAGCCTGGATTTGCTTACAATCATGGACACTGGATTCCAACAGAGGGAAAGAGGAAGCTGCCATCTACAAGGCTAGGTCCAGAGCAGGCACAGTGTTACTGTTGCCACATTCTATTGGCCAAAGCAAGTCTCAAGGCCAGCCCAAGGGGAGGGCAAATGAATCCCACTCTTGGTGGGAGGAGGGGAGGAATTGTTGTCAGCCATCTTTGGAGACTATCCCCCACAGAGTTCCTCAAAGTTTGCTGCACTAAAGGTGTAGGTTGGTCAGAATTGGTAACTTGTGTGGGCTCCTTCAGCAAGTGAATGAATTACTGGTTCCCAAACAATGACCAGTGAGTGATGAGGTGTTCATTGGTCCAAGACCAAAAAACGAAGAAACGTAAAGGAGCATATAGTGAATTTTAATAAAATCACATTAAACAAAAATTTAAAAGGATTCTGAGATTATTTTCTTCCTTCTTTTTGGGAGGTTAAACTGTTCTTTCTTTTATGAAATTATGGTATTAGTAGGTTTTTGGGGGAAAATAAAAGGCTTTACCTGGCAAAATAGAATATTGGCCACCTTATATCAATCCTTCCAAAATGACTGGTCTTTGAAATCCCAGAGTCCAGGAACAACTAGGCTTTCTTCAGTCATGCTGCTCCCTGTCCACTGCCCCCCTGATGGTTCTTGCAAATGTGCTGGGAAAGGTCCCATTTCGCTTAAGGTACTTTTTTTCTCCAAGTGAAATTGGTGTGTGTGGCTCTGATGGAATTCCTGAAGCTTTTAGTTTTGTTCTCTAAGCCAGTTCTGAGGGAAGAAACTACCAACTGGCAGAGAGATTTCTTCTTCAGCCTCTAAATTATTGTGTGGTTTTCACCCGTGTACCTGCTGCCTCTGGCAATCTTCATTCAAGGCGAAAAGTCTGCTGAGGGGCATGTCTTATCCTTCTTGAAGCCTGTTTTAAGCCCATCTAATCTTGGTAAAATTAGTGAGACCCTTCTGAATTATCCCTTTACTTCCTGCCTCACCATCTTGTGCTCATGAGCTGAAAAGCATTTTTCACTCTGGTCTAAATTGTTTTGGGTTTGGAGTTCTACTTCAGATATTTTAGAGGCTATTTGTGAGGTTGAGGCCATCTTTATTTTATAGTAATTGAATTTTTTAGCATTCTTTTTTGGGTTCATTTTGTTAGGTGTCAGAGCGTTGATGACGGTTGATGGTTTTTATAAATTCCCAGAATACGTTGACAAGTATTTCTTGAGCACATCTTAGTGCCTGTGATGGGAAGGATACATAAGAAGAACGCTTATGGAGTAAAATAAAATTCATGATACAATTGCAAACAAATGTGTCCATTTATAAGGGTAGTTTGGGAATGTAAGGAATGGCTCTCACAATGCCCTCCCCAGCACCTTTTTTTTTTTTACCTTTTTCTGTTTTTCTCTTCCTTCTTGTATTTGGGATGGGTCTCAAGACATAGATGAGTGTGAGGTTTCCGGCGTGTGCAGGCACGGAGGATGGTGTGTGAACACCCATGGGAGCTTTGAATGCTACTGTATGGATGGATACTTGCCAAAGAATGGGCCCGAGCCTTTCCATCCGACCAGAGATGCCACGTCATGCACAGGTGGGTTTCTGCCAAAGAATGCAGCATCTGAAGGTGAGATTCTATTGATGGTGACTCTCCTGCTCTGAGTGTATGTCTGTGGGTCTGTGTTGGGGACATGGGTGAAGATTATCTGTTCCTTTGTGCATTTGTGCGACCTATGAAATAAAGAAAGTAATCAAGATTGAAGGGGCTATATTAGAAAAGCTAAAATTAGTCAACCAGGGATTTTTAGCGGTTAATAGATATTCAGATATTAAACTTTATGTTAGATCGTAAACACAGCTGATCTGGTAAGGACCAGCATCTCAAAAGTGATCCTGAAAATTATAAAAGCATATATATCTTAAGGTATTTTGCAATTCAAAATTTTCACTTCATTGGGCTAGGCTTCTCTTTAGTTAGTATGAATTAGTGAGGGTTGGTTGCCAACTTCTTTCTGCCTTGTGCATGTGGAGATTCTATTACCTATGGAAGGCCAGAAGATTGAATAGAGACAATCCTTGGAGCCATGCCCAGAAGTCATGTGGAAATGAACCAGCCTATTTAAAATATGGCTCCAGGGTGTGTGTGTGTGGGGAGAGGGGATGGGATAGAAGTGGAGAGAAATTATGAATTTTGAAAATTCACATTCACGTAGTAATGAATTTGATGTTAATTTGTTTTCAGAAATAGACTGTGGCACCCCTCCTGAAGTCCCAGATGGCTATATCATAGGAAATTATACCTCTAGGCTTGGCAGTCAGGTTCGTTATGCTTGCAAAGAAGGATTTTTCAGTGTCCCAGAAGATACAGTTTCAAGCTGTACACCCTTGGGCACCTGGGAGTCCCCAAAGTTAAATTGCCAAGGTGAGTTTTCAAAAGGTTCGGGTTCACAGTTTATACCATTTTGAGATTGTTTTCATATTTCTCTCTAAATTTCTCTTTGGGGTAGTGAATAAATTAAGTAAATCCAATAAATTCCCATTGTTTCTAATGTCCTCTTGGTATTTTCAGGAATAGTATCTTCTCATTTGCAAATAATGATAATTCCATCCTTCATTTTTCTATATTTATAAAAGTTATATTTTTCTCTTGACTAATCACTTAGCTAGTGTTTTCAGAACAAAAATTTAAATAGTAGTGTGGACCTTCAATGTTCTTTTCTTATTCCTGACTTTCATGGCAATGGTTTTACTGTTTCATTATTCATTCATGGTCTTGGCTTTTTGATGTTAGGTATATCTACTCATATACTTATGTACACTAATACAGCCCTATGTGTCAAGGGCTGTTCTAAGCATTTTATATATATATTGACTCATTCAATCCTCACAGTATCCCTGTGGGTAGGGACTATTATTGTTATCACATTTTACAGATGAGAAAACTGAGGCATTGGAGAAGTTAAGTAATTTGTTCAAGGTTATACAACTAGTGATAAAGCTGAAATTTAAACCCAGAAATTCTAGTTTCAGAGGTTGTGTTCTTAATCACTTTGCTATACTGCTTCTGTTTTTGTGATCATGTTGGCTTTTGTTTTGTTTTCTAATTTTGGCTTTCTCTCCCTTCATCTGTTATCATTTTACTGTTTTTTGGCTATATATGCATAATCTTAAGGAAGCATCCATCTATTCCCATTTTACTAGGATTTTTAAAAAAAAATCAGAAATGAGTTATTTTTATCACGTCTTTTAGGTGTGTGTTAAGGGGATCATATATATTTTTTCTCCTTTGAGCCAGTTATATGGTGGGTTATATTTTTAGATTTCCTGTTAATGATGAATACTAATTGCTGGAATGGATTCTTCTGGATCTTTGGTGTTTTATTTTTTTAATCTGGGTTATATTTGCTAAATTTTACTTAGAATTCTTACATTGATATTCATAAGTGAGATTGGTCTATTTTCTTTTTCTATGCCACCTTTGTTGGATTTGGTATCAACGTTATACTAAATTTTATTATTTTTTTAATTTTTATTTATTTATCTTATTTTATTTTTTTGGTGTGGAAGATTGGCCCTGAGCTAACATCTGTGCCAATCTTCCTCCATTTTGTACGTGGGACGCTGCCACAGCATGGCTTGATGAGTGGCATGTAGGTCTGCGCCTGGGATCTGAACCTGCAAACCCCAGGCCACTGAAGCGGAGCACATGAAATTAATCACTACACCACTGGGCCAGCCCTCTAAATTTTAAAAAAAGAATGTGAAAGGATTTCCTTCTTTCTCTGGAATATTTTAAATAGAATTTCTAAAGATTTGGGAGATTTCACCTGGAAAACCATCTGAATGTGACACCTTTGGAGAGGTAGCCCTTGGGCTATTTAAAAAAACTTAATACTTACTAGTCTGTTTAGTATCCTGTTCTTTTTGGTATCCATTTTGGTAATGTACGTATTCCTAGAAAATCACTTATTTCATCTAGATTTTCAAATTTATTTGTAGAGAGAAATGTAAAGCACTCACACTTTTGATTTTCTGTGGTTATATTTATTTATAGTTGTTTATAATAGTGAAATATTAGAAACAATCCCCAATGTCTATCAATAGATGGGTTAAATAAATCATGGCATGTACATAAAATGGAATATTATGTAGCCAATAAAAATTATGTTGGAAAAGAATGTTTTTTGACATAGGTAAGTATTAACAGTATATTATGGAGTTACAAACTGTGTGAATAACATGCTCTTAATTTTGAAAAAGTTCGTATGTACGGATATGCTTACAAAAAGTTTAGAAGGCTATACATCAAGATGTTAGTAGTGGTAATTTTTTTTTTTAATTTTATTTATTTATTTTTTCCCCCAAAGCCCCAGTAGATAGTTGTATGTCATAGCTGCACATCCTTCTAGTTGCTGTATGTGGGACGCGGCCTCAGCATGGCCGGAGAAGTGGTGCGTCGGTGCGTGCCCGGGATCCAGACCCAGGCCGCCAGCAGTGGAGCGCGAGCACTTAACGGCTAAGCCATGGGGCCGGCCCTGCAGTGGTAATTTCCACTGGGGGGATCCTGGATGACTTTTACATTTTATATACTTTCTGTATTGAAGGAATTTTTAACATATTAGACAAAGTCACAAAGATGTTTCCATTTTAGAAAAAAGAAAAAAAACAGTTTTCACTGAATTTATTGTGTAGCTAAGAAACCTCAGTGACGTGCTTGGCTAAGTTAATCCTTCTGATATTCTGATTTGTGATTCAGGCTCTGAACACATTTTGTTAATTATCATACTGGGGGTTAAGAAAGTCTAAAAGTACATTTCAGTTCTAACATTATCTTTCAGTGGATCAGTTAAAATGCAGAATTTAGATGAAAATGTGCCATAATGCATATCAAAGAACTCGCTAAGGATTTCTATAGGAAACCCCAGATAAAATAATTTGTATTACTTTGAAAATTAGTAGTCATCTGGATTATTGGACTGAGAATGTAGAAAGTTAATGTGGAGGAGAATGCTTGTTACAGTCCCCAAAGAACTGTTATTTAGAAGTTCTTCACTTCTTTTTTTTCCCTCCTCTAAATAACTGCTCCCTCTGCCTGCTGGCACCTTCCTCCTCCTCCCCTGTGTCACCACATGGCCGTCGGCTTCTCACAGGCTGTGCCTGCTCCTCTCTCAGCACACCCCTTCTTATTTATCCTTCACTCTTCTTGGGGCTCCAGAATCTGGGCCGTGTGCCAGCTGGCACTGTATTTTTAGCTCAGAGTGATAAAGCCACAGGAATGGGGAATTCCACTAAAAACAGTAGCAAACTGTGAACTTGGGTGCCGCTGAGGAGCAGGTACTTGTGAAGGGAGCAGCTGTGTGTTACAGATGGCAGCTTTTGTGTCCAATAACGGACTTTCCCGTCAGAGAAGGTACAGTTGGTGGATCCCGTGGTTTGCCTTCTCCCAATTGCTATGTCCGTGGAGGCTCTGCTGCCTTGGCAGGGAGGCCTGTGACGTGGGGGCCCCATCTAAGCAGCCCTCAGAGGTGGGAGCTGGAAGTGAGGATGAAAACTTCCAACGGCAGGGGCCCCTGGGGCCCCTATTCTGCTGTAGGTAGAAATTTACGGAAATGTCAGTCACACATTTCCATCAACTTTCTGGAAAAGATAGAATCTCTAGCTTGCATTTCCTAGTATTTTGTTATTATCATTATTTCTTTAATTTTCAGAAAAGGTGCAAGTTGTAAGTGCGGCTTAAAGAACTTAAGTTTTTAAAATTCAGCCAAGCCAGGAACAAGGTGAGGAAATCACTTTAGCCGTGTTGTCATCAACAACAAATCCAGTCGAGGTCTGCCGCTACAGATATACCGTGATAGATAGATCCTGTTACTAAGAAAGTCTGGAGTCTGAGAGGAGAGAAAAGTCAGGTGCACCACAAACTATTATAAAAGGGTGAGCTCCTAAGTATTATGTGAGAAGATTGGAGAAAGATGAAGAGATTCAGATGGGGAAATGGGGTGGAAACATGGAAGGGTGGCATTTTTGCTTTTCCCTTTGAGTGGTCTGCCTCCTGTGTAAGAGTCCAGTGAGGAGTGGTTTGCAGTGTAGGCAGACCAATTGGAGGGTTCTGGGACTATCTGTCTTCTAGATATGCTCCCATACGTTATGGGGCCTGATCCACCTTTTGGGCTGGGAATTCTCACCGGCGGTGTGTCCGTACTGAACAGTCCCTTTAAGAATCCACTTCTCGGGGCCAGCCCGGTGGCACAAGCAGTTAAGTGAGTCTGCTCCACTGCTGTGGCCTGGGGTTCGCCGGTTCGGATCCTGGGTGTGGACCTACACACTGCTCATCAAGCCATGCTGTGGCGGCATCCCATGTACAAAATAGGGGAAGACTGGCACAGATGTTAGCTCAGCGACAATCTTCCTCAAACAAAAAGAGGAAGATTGGCAACAGACGTTAGCTTAGGGCCAATCTTCCCCACCAAAACAAAAAAAAACGCAAATACAAATGCTGTCTGAGGTGATTAATATGTTGGTATTATTTCCTGTTTTACAAATACTCTATTTACAACTAATAATGGATATTATTTCCCATTAAGAACCACAGTGAGGAAACAACTCACCCCATGTCTCTAGTTTATTGCATCAAGATGAGAATCCAAAGCACTTTTCTAGAAGGCAAATTCCATGTAGAAGCAGCCCTAATGAGTCCTGGAGATGGAAGGCAATGATGAAAAGTTGAGGGTCTTAGAAGGAGAGAGATGCTGGGGCAAACATGCCTTCCTGCACAGTGTGATCTCGGACCCACCCAGCGGGTATTTAATGTTGCTGAGTCAACTCTTCATCTTTTGAGATTTTCTTAATGGAGCCCAAGCTTATCTCTACAAAGTTGGGAAGTCTTTGAAAAAGCTTTGACCTAAGTTGGAAAACAAATTAGCGCGTTCAGGTGAGGGGTGGCAGATAAGTTTCATTGCGCTGCTGTCTCTGAATTTTCAGTAGTGCTGTGGAGAGGACTCTGAGACCATATCTGGACTTAGCAGGGAAGAGTGCTGTGATCGACACATGGTGTCCACCATGGGTGAGGGAGCACTGAGTGGCAGCATACTTACCTTGTGTCTGTCATCTATGTTCTAGGTGATGGGAGGTTTTGCTCATTTGAAATGGATTTTTTGGTACCTCACTAAATGCTGATCTTTTAAAACATTGAGGAAAAAAACTGTATTGACTTACTCACTGCATACAACAAATCTCTTGTGTCACCCTTTTGCCAAGTAAATGCCGTTAAAATATGTCACTTAGAAATGGTTGGAGTCATTTGAGTGTGCAAAATGAATGATGACAGTGGTTATGAGACTCAGGGTGGTGAAGCATGAGCCTTAGAATCAGAAAGACTTGTGTGACTTTTGGCTGAGCCACTTACTAGTTACGTAACCACCTCTGAACTTCTCTAAACTCCAGTGTCTTTCTGTAGAAGGAGATAAAATTGTTTTCATCCTATGGAGTTATTATGAAGATTTAATGAGATAATGATATAAAAGCACTTGGCAGTGCCTGATGCTGATTAGCTGCTGGATGAGTGTTAGCCATTGTAAGAGAGTCATAATCCAGTGGAGAGTGGCAGGTAATGTTTCTACCAAAATTTAAGATCTTTCTGAAAATTCTTCAGCTTTCACATTATCTTATTTATCGTTTTTTGATTCACATATTCTATTTGCAGCTACAATATTAAAATGAAGAGTTTTAATATTTTTTGAAAAAAGATTCATCTGCAGCTCAAAGCATAAAAAACCATTATCACCTCTACAAATGGCAGATCCTGATGAGAGAGATGCTGATAAACTATTTTTTTCTTTCTAGCACCCATGCTTTACCTACCCTATCACCTCCTCTGCAGTTTCTGAAGTGTCCAGATTCTAGCTAGAATTTTTATACTAGACACAGTAAGTGTTGGTATGTGAAATGAAAAACTTTCTTTTTCCTCCAAATGAGCTTTCTTTAGGAATATGATCCAAAGAAATGAATTGTTAGCTGAGGCTAAAGTTCAGGAAAGAGTTTTGAATACAGGATACATCAAAAAGTAATTCTTTTCTTTCTACTGCCTTAAGAGCAAGTGAACTTTTTGGTACTAATGAGCCCGTTAGCTTAGTTACAGCAGTTAATAAGCTACTCTTGAGAATGTGCTTCATGGCAGACTATAACCCTCCCTTTCTTTTGATGGTTACAATAGCACTTTATAAATTCAAGTTGCCATATATTGAGATGTCAGATTCCAACCTCCAACGCTGATGATATATGTAATTTAGTACCCAAGTGATCCAATCCTGGAATGATGGTCTAACTATATTTGGCTCAATTTGGAACATGCCATAAAGTGCGTGAAACTTTGTCATAAAGTTACACTTTTCAGCCCCATTCTGTAGGCCACATGTCTTACATATAAACATCACAAATGTTAATAATGTTTGTAATAATATTAATAACTCACATGACTACAGGGATATTTTAAAAATATAGGATATGGGTACAGCCCACAAAGAACTTACCGTTATGGGGGGAAGAGAACATTTTTACAAATGAAACAAATGATGAAAGTATAGATAAAAGTGCTGAGTTATCTAATTCAGAACATGAGTCTAGTGTCGACTCTGGTGTTAATCTGTCTAGACCATTTGGACCCTTAAAACCTACCCCTTTACACTAGTTTCCAGGTAATATGTAATTTGAATTGATTCTAAGGCACAATAGAGACTTATTTCTATTATTGTTGGGTGAAGATGAAAACTGACTTTAATGTGATATTCCTCAGTTTTCATACTTGTTTCTGCTTTTTGCCAGAGCTTTCCATCTAGTAGTTTATTTTTCTGGGAAGATTTTTTTTTTTGGGTCAATATCTATAAATGGAATAGGTCTATCATTCATTCCCCTGGCACTTGGCAAAATGTCTGCCTCAATTTATAGACATTATTGATCATTTTTTTTCTTTCTCAGCTTGGTATTTATTGGTCTCTAAAACAGTCTTAGATGAAGCCTTATATTACTATGTTATTTCCGTCATCAATCACATTGTACTGATGTTTATAATAAACAGCAGCCAATGTGAATAATTTGGTGATACAATCAGTTATTGATTAGATGCTAAATTGCCTATATCTTTCACCAAACAGATTTCCTTCTGGAATATTTTCTTGGTAGAATATTAAAGCTAGCAGTGTGGACAAACGTTGCAAAAGTTACAATATAAATGTGGTCCTTGAAACTGGTACAGCGCATTTTCCCCCAGGGAGACCTATTTTGAAGTTGACTATTTGAATAACATCACAGATAATAGGACAGTAAGGAAAAATTCCCAGCCATGTTCATAATTAGTTGAGTGTATTCCTGATGCAGATCCAAACACTGTTAGTTAATAATGTAATTAGCCAGAGAAACGTGTGCTTTAGTGAACACTCCCAATGCACATGCAATGCAAATTTGTGCTGCTTATATTTTTCTTTCCTTTGGACATATACTGTTTTTAAATGGCTTGTTTCCTTGTGATAAACCTTTGGGGTTTTCATGTAGACCTATATTTTCATTACCACCAACTGCAGCCTCTGTTGGATTGATTTTTGAGTATTTCTTAATAGGAGCCACCCACTTTCTTGGGTACCATTTGGTCTGAGCAGAAGTTTCAGTGGCTGCCATCTCTCTTAAGCGTGGTGGGAATGTCTGTGACAGGGCCATGTTCCAAGTGAGACCTAAGCCCCCATATCATGGGGTTAAACATCAGTACCAAGAAGGCTTTAGGGGGTCACACAGCTGCAGTGGGGAGTCTATTTCTAGCAGTTCTCTTGCTCTGGGAAAGTTCTTGGAGACAAGATTGGCCAGAGGGAATTGTCATAGAACCCTTCCAGACTGATGTGAATGCTCCTTCGTGCAACCTTTCTCCTGAGGTTTTAGCTAACCTATAAGATCAGTCTCAGTCAGGGTCTAGAGTGGATCTCTTCATCGTGAGGCTGCCCAGATTTAAGAGACCTGGATTTTGGGGGTCACACAAACTATGGTTTGAATACTGGCTCTATCTTTTACTGGTGGTGTGACTTTTGAATGTGACTTAAGCTCTTAGGACCTCCATTTTCGTATCTATCAACTACATGAGAAAAAACCATCCAGCTTACAGGGTTTCTGTGAGGAATAACTAAGATAGTGTATGTCTAATAGACTACCAATTTAGTGATCTTCTGTACTCTTCTCCCTTTAGTATCTGTGCTTCTTCCCTAATCCAACTGTCTGTCACTGAGTTCCCTCCCAAACCTCTCCAAGGTGCTCTTTAGAATTCCAGCTTTAAGGTCCATAAACCTACATAAACCTATACCCTCAGTCTCTTCCCTGATGCTCCCTCTACTTCCTGCTGTAACTGAACCCTTGTTTAAACTAGAAGATGTTTTAGATGTAGACAAAGACTGGGCAGTCTTATGAAACGTTAACTACCTGTTCGGTTGGTTGCTCATGTGTACACAAATATACTCATGTCTTGGAATATTTTGGGCTGGTAAAACATGGTTTTGATGCTGGGAAAACATGATGAGGGCCAAGGGGTCTTGTGTCTGGTAAACATGTAGGAAAAGGGAACAAAGCCCTGTGAGCAGCCATGGGACTTGAGAGGTAGGCAGGGTTGGAGGATTTATGAAATGATCACCTCATTCCGGTCCCATAACTGCTCAGGACTTGAATCTGCACTGACCAGAGGCTGACTCTGTTTTTTTAAATCTCAGAGCCAAGCGACTGGTCAGGTGGGTTGGGCTGTTGTATTGAGGGTCTTATGATAACTCCAATGACAACAGATGAAACCTTGTGCTGGGAGGCCTCCCTCGGGAAAAACTCTGGGGTTCTGCAACAGATCAAGCATCCATAATGGGATGGAGAAGAGTGCAATTCCATTAAATCCACCAATTCTGTATCAGAAGCTCCTTTACTATTTCTAAGGCCAAGAATGGTTGGTGAGGAGTTGGGAACAGATCATACCATTTTCTCTATTTTGAATGCTTTATCTCAATAAATGAACTTATGTTTTAAAAGCCTGGATGTCAGGAGTGCTTAATTTTTTGGGCTTTCTACAGATTGAAGAGAAAACTAAAAATCAGAATGAATGCCAAAAGTTATATATTTTTTTCTTTCTTTATTTAGGTATAACTGGGATTATTGATTACATTTGGAAGTGGTATAGGTCTGTGTCTGGGAACTGAACCCAGGCCGCCAAAGTAGAGTGTGCTGAACTTAACCACGAGGCCACCAGTGCTGGCCTGTGTTATGCTTTCTTGAATAAAATTATATCTATGAGTTCCCCACTGCTGCATGAGAAATTTAGTATGTTTTATTTCTTCCTTCACCTCACTGCTCAGATTTTATTGAAATAATTTGGAATTTTATTTTCAAATTATTAATTTTTTTACATTGTTCAGCTTTTAGTTCTAGAATCCTTTACTACTAGTTGTATCAAGCTCTACAGTCACATTTAAATGATTATGGGGACTTATCTGTACATTATGTTGATTTCATTGTTCACTAGTGTTTCTTCTAAAACTTATCCTCCTCGTTTATTTATTTATTCTGATTCATTTTTTTGCTGGACTGGAGTTATTTTTGATTTTTTTTTCTAAAAAAGGTACACATGTGGAGTTTTTAATTGTTAAATATCTGAAAGTGACTTTCTTTTACTCTTATGTGAAGTAGAGTTTGGCTGGGTCTAAAATGATAATGTCATAGTCCTTTTACTTCTGATAGTTCTCTTTAAATATTCCAGTGTCTTCTAGTAGTCAGAGTTGCAGAGAAGAAATTTCATAACAATTTTATAATTCCAGGTTTGTCTCCCTCCATGCAACTGATTTTTTTCTTTGACAAGTGCATATAAATTGAATGTTTAGACTATAAGTACTTCCCACATTAATTTGCCTTAAAAAGTTCAGAAGTTTTGTATATATTTCATTTAATATTCAGTTGGTAACAAAACTCCTACAATTGCATTATCTTCTACTCAGGAGTTAATAATCTGAAGATACACAGTAAAAGGTACCAGAAAATCTTAATGTTTAAAAGAAACCTGAGGTGGGTTATTCATTGACCAGGGAATTCTTTATAATGTAAATAATCTCATAATTGGAATATTATCTATGTATACGTATTTGTAAATTTCATTAAAGTCAGACATATTTATTTTCTCTACTTCTGAACAGTCTCATATAACTATACCTGCAACTGGATTATTTGATGGGTTAGTGTTCTCTCTTTTCCCGTATGGGTGGACTCTATCATTACTAAACATTTATTTCTAAAATATGAATGATAGGAGTAGAAGTCGGGGGTCATAACGAGTGCTGTGTTACTTCCCATTGCAGAGATCAACTGTGGCCGCCCTCCGGAAATGCAGCATGCCATCCTGGTGGGGAATCACAGCTCCAAACTGGGCAGTGTGGCTCACTATGTCTGTCAAGAGGGCTTTGAGAGCCCTGGAGGAAAGATCACTTCTGTTTGCACAGAGAAAGGCACCTGGAGAGAAAGTACTTTGACATGCAAAGGTATAGACTTTATTCTATGGGGTTTCTGTTTCCCAGAAGCAAATAGCCAGTGGGAGTATGAGACCTAAAGCCATTGGATTGCTCACTCTGTGTCCTGTGTCTGGCTGTCCCATTCACCTGGGTGGGCACCTGGCTTTAGGTTTGTCAGCTAAATCCTGAAAATTTAGAGAATGGATTGGGAAAATAAGTTAGAAAATTTTATGCCTCCGTCTTTTGAAACTCAGTTTAAATCACAGTGATTCCTGTCTCCTCTGCTTGGCTGGCTGAGAAATTTTTCTCCATGAACCATTTTCTCAGGGGGGCATACTTAAAAGTCCTAACTTGCACATGTTGACAGCTTTTCAGAGAAAAGTTGGTATAATGATAAAGAGGTTTTTAATGTTCATTTTTGTTTTTAATTGTGGCAAAACACACTACGTAAAATTTACCATCTTAACCATTTTTGAGTGTTATGTATATTCACATTGTTGTGCAACCAATCTCTAGAACTTTTTCATTTTGTAGAACTGAAATTCTGTACCCGTTAAACAATAACTCCCCACTTCCCCCTTTCCCTAGCCTCTGGCACCACCATTCTACTTTCTGTTTCTATGAGTTTGACTAATTTAGATATCTTGTATAAGCAGAATCATGCAGTATTTGTCCTTCTGTAACTGGCTTATTTTACTTAGCATATTATGCTCCAGATTCATCTATGTTGTCACAAATGGTGGGATTTCCTTCTTTTTTAAGGCTGAATAATATTCCATTTTATGTGTGTACCACATTTTGTTTATCCATTCATCCACTGATGGACACTTGTGTTGCTTCCACCTTTTGGTTATTGTGAGTAATGCTGCTATGAGCATGGGTGTACAAGTAGCTCTTTGAGACCCTGCTTTCGATTCTTTTTGATATACACCCCAAAATGGAATTACTGGTGAAAAGGAGTTTTGAGACTTCAGTTCAAATTCTAGCAGTGCCATATATTAGCTGTGTGTCATCAGAGAAGGCATTATTCTCTCAGAGCCTCAATTTCCTCATCTATAAAAGGGAGGAAATAAAGTCTGCTTTTCCTGCTTCCAAGGGTTGTTGAGAGGGAATCAAATGAGATAGTCTATGGGGAGCATTTTGAAAAGTTGAAAGCACCATGCACATATTAGGTCTTTTGCTGAAATTATTAGCCTTGCTTGAAGAAGATCTTCTTCTGAATCAGAAGTGTGCATTCCTACATGTTTTATTTTATACTTCTGCCTCCAAGAAACAAGATGAGAAAAGGCAATGATTCTTACCATTTGTGGTGGTTGGTCAGGGGGTGTGACAAATGGTTGTCATATAGTCTTGAATGGCTTTAGGATTATATCTCTAGCTGTTGACTTGCTTGGCTCTGAAGAGTAAAATCTCAAAGTAGCTTTGGTCTGGGTCTCTGATTTGACTTGCAACATAATTGTGGTAGAATGTCTTGCTCATCAGAGTTTTCCCTAGGCAAGTCTAGCCAGAGCAAGCAAAACATGTGGACTACTGGGGATTATTTGTCCGCAGAGCAATGGTTCGTAACCATTTTGGGGATAGGAATTTGAAGAAATCTATCAAGTCATTCAATAGATATCTATTTAGTATACACTACGTGTGAGGACTTTGCTAGACACTACTTTCTTGGGATTTACAGGGCAAGAGGGTAAACAGACTTTTCTCCACAGAACTGCATATACACATATATGTACAATGTTTTACAAGTTCAAAGTGTTCATGAACCTCTGAAGTCCTTGGCTAAAGCATCACTGGAGTAGATGGAGAACTCAGCTCTGCTGCTAAGGTCTGTCTATGCCATGTAGTTCCCGCATTGTCATCACCACAAATGCAAGAGAATGTAGGCTAGAGACTGCAATCATAGAAACAAAGAAACATAGACATGCATCAGAACCCAGAGATCTAGGTCAGCCTTCTCTTAGAGAGGTCTCATTGACTTGCCCAACTTGCACAGAGAAGCAAAGGCAAACCTGTAACTAACACCATGGACTCCAGGGTCCCAGTCGTAATAGTGGGGAAATTGAGTAGAGCTGATGCCATATTGGAGCAGACTGACGGTCATTTCCAACTTATTATTGCATCTCTAACAGTACCTCTAAGAGTTATTTGGAGGAAGTGAGGCAGCTGCCTCATGGGTTGCTGCATTCAACATTTGGGGAAGTGTTCTTGGCCCAGAGCTACCTGTGGAGTTACTTAGGAAGAGATCTGGACCCTCAGCCATTTACTTCATTGCTCTAGCTGCTCTGTTTCCACGGTTCAGAATTCAATGGGGGTGCAAGGATTAGTCACTACATGAAAAACCAGTGGACCTGCATGGGGCATAGTAAGCTATTAATTAGCTGATGCTTGTAGAGCACTTTGAAGAACAAACATGTTATGTAACTGCTAATTATAATTACTGTCCTCAGCCTGCCACCTTTCACAAACTCTGTTGTCTCCAGCTGCAGCTGTTTCCATGGGTTTATGCAAGCTTTGATTTAAGGAGAGAAAAGGCATTTTCCCTGAGAGCTGTGATCTTTCTGTGAGGAGGCCTCTATGCCCTCAATCAAGATTGGCAGCTAAATTCAATTTCCGCAGATAAAGGGAGTGATTTACATGCTGATTAATTCATGGTGCGGAGCACATGATCTCTGGGTGGGTAGGTAGGAGAGGCTTCTGGAAATGTAGTGAGAGATGCTGATTACCGTGGCTCTTGTTCAGCTGCCCCTCTTCTTTCATCTTTTGTCTATTTTTTTACCCACTTCTTCACACCTCCCCTTCTGTCCCAACTCCCTCTGTCTATTTTGTATTTACCTTCCTCAGTGTTCCCTTTTGGGTTTTTTTTTTTTTTTTTTCCATTTTCTTCTACTTTTCTGCCTACCCTCTGAATGCCTTCTACCTCTGCTCTGTTTTCATTCCATTTACCCCTCTTTTTATATTTGACTGTTTAATTCCAAATTGGGGGGAAGAAGGTGTCTTTACCTGGATTGTTTTTAGTCACCTTAGAAATATTTCTGGAGCCCCTATTTCTTTGGATTAGTAGCACGAGTCTATATATATTTTTCATGGAGTGTGAACTCCGGCAAGGTGGCGGGAGTTTTTTTTTAAGGCCAGACTGAACTGGAAACTCCAGACAGCTAAGAATTAGGCAACCACTTTAGTGTCTGGAAAAACCCCAGGTGGAAGCTTCGTGTTTAGTGAGTTGGTTTACCTCAAGATCAAAGAGGTTGATTCATTCTTGATAAGACTGTCCCTGGCTTTCATTCTGCACAGGTCATTTGGCTCTTTATGTTTAGAATCTGAGTTAATAATTATAAGGTTGACGCTTACTCTCTCCGTGCTCTTAGAAGGATAACATCTCTTTGGGACACAGACTATTTCTCTCCTGGGATCCTTCCTGACCCCCTAAGCTGATTCAGGCCCTGAGTCCAAATGCCTGCTGTTAGCCTCTGCTCCTTCTGTTGTGTTGTTGACCCTCCCCTTCAGCTCCTTGAGTGCTCGCTTGCGGCTCTACACATTCCAGATGGGAAAAGAAAGGTCAGCTGGCATAAGTGGACACGTTTATATGAGTAGCCGCACGGCTGGGGTTTGTTTGAATATGTGTATAATGTGTGGACCGTCAAGCATCATAGCTACTTTCGTTGCACACCACCTTACATGCCCAGAGCTCTGCGAGAAGTCTTAATGCTTGAGTTCGTTTGTCCTCAGCAACACCTTGTGGAGTAAGTATTGTTCTTTTCATTTCATAGATGAGAAATCTGAGACTCATAAAAGTTAAGCAACTTTCCCAAGGTCATTCAGTAACTAGTAAAAGCCAGAGCCAGGATTTGAACTCAGGTCTGTAGGCCCTGAAAGCTCACACTCTCTCTCCTACACCAGTGTTTCCCAAGCTTGAATGATTTGTATGCCACCCTGACAATGTTTGCCATCACACAAGTATTATTTATTTAGTAAGTTTCTTAAAACAGTTTATATTTAAAACTTAAATTTATAATTTAAATTTATTTATTTATTTTAAAAAAATTTATTTATTTATTTATTTGTTTTTCCCCCAAAGCCCCAGTAGATAGTTGTATGTCATAGTTGCACATCCTTCTAGTTGCTATATGTGGGACACGGCCTCAGCATGGCCAGAGAAGCGGTGCGTCGGTGCACGCCTGGGATCCGAACCCGGGCCACCAGCAGCGGAGCGCGCGCACTTAACCGCTAAGCCATGGGGCCGGCCCATATAATTTAAATTTATTGATCAAGGACACTTTATAATATATGTGGTATCATGAGTTTGATGAACTAGGTATATTTGTCTAATATACAGAAAAATCAATACAAAGTGAACATATAAAAATTTATTCAAGTGCTACCAAAAATCATCCTAAATTGTATAATGCATTTTAAGAAGGCACTACTCTAAGCCATGCTGCTTCTACCTATTTTATGTGACTCTAGAGACTTAAAAAAAAGAAAGAAAACATAGCAGAAGTGTTGTAGCCAAACATGCATTTATTCAAAGTAGTCACCTATCACCTTGGGAAGCCATACCCTCATTTCAATGATGCTGCCATTATCAAAATATGTCTGTTTTGTAATCCCTGTTTGGGAATTGCCTTTGGAGGTAGTTTATGAGTCACATTAGAGTATCAGTCATATTACTTTTGAAATCAGAGATAACATTTAACTAGAAATGACATTGGGCTTGGCCATCTGTTTGGGTCACTTAAATTTATTCTGTGTGACCTTTTACTGTTGCCAAAAATAAAGAAAAAGGATATAAAATTAGAAACCAAGAGAGTGTAGTGGACTGGTCCCTGCCCACAATGGGACTTCTGAAAAAGTAGTCTATGCCCCCTGTCTCGGTTCCTCCCATCTTATTCTCTTCTCAGCCTACTGAAGGAGAATCAGGCATCCAACACTCCACTACACTACAGCTCTCTCACCAAGGTCACTAATGACCACCTAACTGCCAAATTCAGAGCACTCTTTTTTGTGTGTGTGTGAGGAAGATTGGCTCTGCGCTAACATCTGTTGCCAATCTTCCTCTTTTTTTTTTTTGCTTGAGGAAGATTGTCCCCGAGCTAACATCTGTGCCAATCTTCCTCTATTTTATATGTGGGACGCTGCCACAGCATGGCTTGATGAGTGGTGTGTAGGTCTGCGAGTGGGTTCCAAACCCACGAACTCCAGGCCCCCGAAGCAGAGCGCGTGAACTTAACACCATGCCACCAGGTCGGCCCCCTAACTACCAAATTCATGTTCTAGTTTCAGTACTCATTCCTCTTAACCTTTCCACAACATTTAGCATTGTTTATCATCTGTCTGTTCATCCATCCATTCAACCAATCAACCAAATAATAAATATTTAAAGAATATATATTTCCAAGGCACTATATTAGATTCTGGGGATAGAGATAAACCTGGTCTTTGCCGTCATATAGCTTACATTTAGGAGAGAGAGACATTAAATAACTAATTACAAAATTATTTAGTTACAAATGTGATAACAGAAAAATGCTGGATGCTAATAGAATACTACAGTACATAACTTTACGTACATGTGTACATTTGTATACACACGCACGTCCGTGCGTGCACACACCACATGTAGAATCTAAAGCAAAGCCAAGGAACTTTACTACCCACTGAGGCTTTGGTTCCCCAAATCCAATGCAGAATTCAATTGGCTATTGTGGGAGGCCTCTTTTTTTTAAGCCAGAGATGCCTAAGTGTCCTATGACAGGACAAGCCAAAGGCCTGCTCTGCCTACTTCTACCCAAAGTCAAACCTCAGATCTAAGCATGACGCTGGGGGCGCTCCATCAGGGGAGGAAGAGCCATATGAGGGAAGAGAGAGAGACTGGTCCTGCCCCCAGGGCCTTGACGATCTGCTCCAGGCACTTTTTGGGTGGGAGGTTGTGGGGGATTGGTGGGAAGGAAGGGAGAGAACTTTTGAGGAAGCAGACACTCTCACAAATCTTTTCTTTCCTTGTCTTCCTATGCACCATACTCTCTCAGCCAACCTCCTATTCTCTTCTGCATTGCTCTTTCTCTAGTGTCTCTGTGGGTTTTGGTGTGTCCCAGTGTTCTGCCATTGGGCCATTCTGTATGTCCTACCTGGATGTTTCACCTGCATCCAGGGCTTCAACTACCATCCACACATTGATGACTTTCAAGACTATTTTTTCACTTGGATAGTTTGCAGATACCTCAGATTTAGCATGTTCTAAACACAATTCATTAGTGTCTTTCTAACAAACCCGGTCTGCTTCCTCCTATATTTCTTTGTTTTTGGTGAGGAAGATTGGCCCTGAGCTAACATCTGTGTCCATCTTCCTCTCTTTTGTATGTGGGACAAAGCCACAGTGTGGCTTGATGTGCGGTGCGTAGGTCTGCGCCTGGGATCCGAACCTGCGAACCCCGTGCCACCGAAGTGGAGCGTGTGAACTTAACCACTACACCACTGGGCCAGCCCCCCTCCTATATTTCTTAAGAGAACAGTAAAAGGCAATCATTCAGACTCTCAAGCTCAAAGACTGGCAGTCAGCCTAGACTCCTTGCTGTTCCTTATCTCTCACCTCCTATTGCTTCTTCTTCAGAATTGTCTCATATTTTTAACTACAGTGCCCTGATTTCATCTGTTCACCTCTTTGCGGAATAATTGCTTCAATGCAAAGGCTCTTGGCTTTGGAGTCTGACACATCTAATTTTGAATCCTGACTTGCCTACTTACTAGCTGTATGACCTTTGGCAGGTTACTTAACTTCTCTAAGCCTCAGGGTTATAAAGAGACACAGTATCTAGCTCATGGGGTTATTTTGAAAATTAAATAAATGATACATTTAAATTACTATACATACTCTCTGGTCCGTAGTAATAACTCCGTAAATGTTCACTCGTTATTGTTTTTATTATTGCTTCTTATGGTTGTTGTGAAGATGAGGACAAGTCTATAAAGACCTATCAGTGTTTGACATATTGTAATCACTGAGTAAATGATATCATATTCTTTCCTTGTGACCTCCAGTTCTGTACTCCAGTCTCCTTCAAAATACACCAGAGTTATCTTTCTTAAAAAAAAGTTCCCATTATTTTCCTGCTTTTAGCTCTCCATTGCTCAGAGGAGTAAGTCTGCACTTAGTCTGGCAGTCCCTGTCTTTCCCAGTCCTGCCCTGTCCTCCCTCTGCAAACTCACTTCCCACCTTTCTTCCTCCTCAGTCACATGATGCTTCTCTCTCACCACTCGGAGTATACCGCACCCTTTTATGATCTAGACCTTGGACCTGCTGTTCTGTCTGCTTAGATCTCTTCCCTACTCTTCATCCATTTATCTATTAAGGTCATGCCCTCCATGAAGCCCGCTTCCCCACATCCTCCGGTGAGAGTCGATGGCTTCTTTGTCTATACCCTGCTGTACTTGTGTGTAACTTTGTTCTAATATTTACCGAGTTGTAATTTACCTGCTTGTATGTTTGCTTCCTCCATTTGACAACATGTTCCTAAGGGGAGGACTTAAGTTCTGATTATTGTCACAGCTCAGTGCCTGGCATGGTATGATGCTTGGTATTTGGTAATCATTCAGTGAATGATGAATAAAGAGCCCTGGAGTTAGTTCCAAAGAGAACTTCCAGAAATGTTATCAGTTATTGGTACTATTAGAATTAGGGCATAGCCTCCTAAGTTATCTCTTTTAAAAGGGCAGCATCGATGTGAATGTTTAATATCTGATATGTTTGTAAAGAAGTCTTTCTAGCTTATTTGTAGACACCTGGAGGGAAAAGCAACCAAGCTTCGTTACACCGCTCCTTGGGATGAAATATCTGACATCCCTATAATTGGATATGGGTCCCATCTGTGCAGAGAGCATGGCACAGGCTGGAGGCAGATGGCATTTTTGAGATGTCATTTGCAGTTGATGTAGTGAATGGGGAAGAAGGAAGGACAAGAAAGGAAACTTTCATGTCTGTGTCTCCTTTCTAATCTCTGCTTGGGTGGCAAAGGGGCCCCGAGTGAGAAGGAAATTTGCTTTACTGGCAACTCAGAGAGAAGGTGTGGATGTTCTCTTTCCTTCTGGACCAGGTGGTGAGTTGGTATCAGAGGGATGTGTGCATGAGCAGAGGAGTCCAGAGCTCTAGGGTGTTGAAGGGCAGCAGAGAGAGAAGGGGCCAGGAATATTTGGGGCTTGTTCAAGCTGATAAAAGACTGGTACCAGCATCATCTTTATGCTACGCAAGGGGGTGAATGGTTAGGATCTTTGCATCTCTTAGGGTACCCATGTCCACAGCTAGAGTATTTCTTTGATTTCAAATTATCTGTGCTCTGGGAAGAAGTATTGATGTAGAGACCCAGGGGTGTTTTAGACAGTCATAGGTGATCCTCTGGTGTCTCTCCAGGAGTTTGCCTCTTTTCTTCTCTCTGCCTCCATTTATTCCCATATACTGATAGCTGACCTGGGCTTACCCAAGACCAGGTAATGTGGGACATAGAATCTCGGAAATGCTGCTGATGAGGTGCTTTTGTAAAGACATAAACTCTTCTGTGGGCAAAGAGATCAGTAGACCAGGGTCTTTCTAAAGGTGACATTGGCTCTGAGTACCAGAGAAATGAGTTGACCCTACAAGGGCCTAAGGTGCAGGATCCCTTTTCCACTTGGAGGCTGAGCAGAGATTTACTAGAAGAGAAGGACAGGAGCTGAGTTGAGGAGAGCCATTTTGAGATGGAGAATTATCTTTCTCACCCTTTTTGTGTGTGTGTGTGTGTGTGTGTGTGAGGAAGATCGGCCCTGAGCTAACATCTGCCAATCCCCCTCTTTCTCCTGAGGAAGACTGGCCCTGGGCTAACATCCATGCCCATCTTCCTCCACTTTATGTGGGACGCCGCCACAGCGTGGCTTGACAAGCGGTGCGTCGGTGCGCACCGGGATCTGAACCTTAACAGCTTGCGCCACCAGGCCGGCCCCCTTTCTCACCCTTCTTGATGGGAGTCTTACCTTGGGTTTCCCAGAAAACAGAGCCTGAGGCAGAGGGCTTATATTTATCACACAATAGGGAATGATATCCCAGGGAGCAGGAGTGAGGGCTAAGGTGAGTAAAGCAGGGAGGAAGGAGAGCCGATAGAAGACGCCTTGTTGCACTGGGTCCACTAAGTGCAGATGATCGCTCCTTCTGTGCAACAGTGCCCTGGGAGGGCTTTGTAGGACTGCCCTTCAGGGGGAAGAAGGATGGGGGAAGATTTACCCACTATCTCCTGTCCCCTTGAGGTGTTAATCCCCCTGCACTTCCAGATTGCATGTGCTTAGGTGTAGGTGCCCCAGCAGGAAAGCCCCAGAAGGGGAGATAAGACACAGTCATGTTGTCAAAGCCCATGTCAGGCTGGAACAAGGCACAGGTGAGGCTGAGAGGTTCTAAAGAATCCATAAGGGATGTCTGATTCAGTGGGAAAGTGGAATATTCCCGTTTGGTGAAATGAGGATTCTCTCCTTTAGGGATGATAGTATGGGAGCTTCTATCTGCGGGGAATTTTATTCTTTTTGATGCTATTGTAAATGAAATTGTTTTCTTAATTTCATTTTTGCATTGTTCCTTGCTAGTATACAGAAATACAACTGATTTTTGTACATTCACCTTGTATCCTACAACCTGGCTGAACTCCTTTCTTAGCTCTAATAGTTTTTATTTTTGTAAATTCCTTAAGATTTTTTATAGACAAGATTATGTCGTCTGGAAATAGAGATCGTTTTACATACCTGCAGGGAATTTTAATTTGATTTTAAGTAGATAAAAAGCTAGAGCCTTGCCCTCTTCCCATCTGAACAACTTCCTAGGTGCTTAACTGGGTCCAGTGGAAACTGTGTTACCTCAGGGAGCCAAGACCCTAATACGGTTTCCCATGTTGACAAATTCGTTACATGAAATACATGCAGCATATTTAAAAGAAGCAGAACACTCGAAGAAATCAGTGGCTTCCTGATAGATCAAGATTAAATAGCTTCAGTTAAAGGAATCCCAGAAGTATCCAGGGACCTTGTGGAGAATTTATTTAGTTTACCCCAGGCTGCTCCTGAGGAATGATCCTGTGTGGTGATGCGTGTCATGTCCCTCTTGGGAACAGCAATCACCTGAAAATAAGAGTGCTCGGTCAGCTGGGTGGGGTGAAGAAGCCAGAGCAAATCCTACCTGTGTGGCTGCAGGGATGACTCAGGGCACAGCTCTGGGCCTCTTTCCATCCCACATGAGTAGAACACCAGTGGCATCCAGTGGCCTGTGAGACCAATCACAGGTTGGAATTCTTACCCATATTCAAGCAGGACTCTCCTTTTCCTCCAGGTTGGGTAATGGGCCAGGCTCATTCATGGTGAAGATAAATGGGGTGATTGGCCTGGGGTAGCTTGAATTGCCTGATTTGGTTTCTGAATCAGAGCATGAATGGTGATCAGCAGAGATATCAGCTGGGCAGATAAACTAAGTCGTGCCCTAGTTTGGTGGTTTCTTACAAAACTAAACATACTCTTGCCATACCATTCAGCAATCTCGCTCCTTGGTATTTACCCAAATGAGTTGAAGGTTTATGTCTACACAAAAAACTGCACACAGATGTTTATAGAAGCTTTATTCATAATTGCCAAAACTTGGAAGCAACTGAGATGTCCTTCAGTAGGTGAATGGATAAATAAACTGTAGTACATCCAGACAATGGAATATTATTCAGCACTAAAAAGAAATGAGCTATCCAGCCATGGAGAAACAAAGAGGAATCTTAAATGCTCCTTACTAAATGAAAGAAGCCGGTCTGAAGAGGCTACATACTGTATGATTCCAACTATATGGCATTCTGGAAAAGGCAAAACCATGGAGACAGTAACAGGATCAGTGGTTACCAGGGGTTGGAAGGGAGGAGGGATAAATAGAGTATTTTTAGGGCAGTGAAAGTACTCTGTATGATACCATAATGATGGATACATGTCATTATACTTTTGTCCAAACCCATAGAATGTACAACACCAAGATGAACCCTGATGTAAACTGTGGACTTTGGGTGATAATGATGTGTCAGTGTAGGTTAATCAATTGTAAACAAATGCACTAGTCTGGTGGGGGATGTTGATAATGGGGGAGGCTGTGCATGTGTGGGGCAGGGGCCATTTGAGAATTCTCTATACCTTCCCCTCAATTTTGCTGTGAATCTAAAACTGCCCTTACAAAGAATAGAGTCTTAAAAAAAAAAGCAAAACACTAAGTCATGCCTTTCAATGTTGTCACCATTAGGATTTCTCCAAAGCCCACTGGTGCATTTTGTGAATGGACTCTCTCTTCTTCTATTTTAGAAATAATTACAGAAATTATTGATGTATCAGTGTTCAATAACACCTGTGTGAGGTGGCAAATAAACCCAGGAAGGATAAATTCCAAGATTGTCTATGTGGTAAGTAAAATGATCTACTTTTTCCTGCTAGGGCAGAAATAGTATCCTATGGGAACATGAGTTGGAAGGACTAGCTTCCATAAGAGTTTCTCAATCTAATTGCTTTCCAATTCCATTGTCCTTTTAAAAAATGATCAGAATTTTTAAGATATCTGGATTATTTTATTTTACATTTTGTGTTTAATGTGTTTGTCATTCAACAGGGTGTATGTGTGGGGATGTGTTTATATTTGGCATCATCATTATCGCTTGTTCCCAAGCACTTGTATTTCACTCCCCCAGATCATCGTGCTAGAAGCATCTGCTGACTTGGTGACAGGAAGCAGCGAGTGGTTCTCAGGTTGTGGCTGCCTCCATTCATTGCTGGTCACTTGTGTGCAGGATAGCACTCCCTAGAGGGACTCCTCATTTTATGTCACTTCTTAGGGTTCATTGATTCCTGGGCTGATCAGACTTCGTCATCAGATACCTGATAGCAGAGGTTTACCTTATTTATCTCCCCGAGGTGTGCAGTGCAGTGTGAAAGGGGATAGTAGGAGAACAGGATCCAGCACCACAAAGTCTCTCTCAGTTGTTTTAACCAGGGTCATGGTGGGTTCTCTTGTCTTTTTCCCTCACAAAGATATACATAAAAGGACAACGGTTGGACCCTATGGAGTCAGTTCATGAGAAGACAGTCAACTTGACCACAGACAGCAGGACTCCAGAAGTGTGCCTAGATTTGTACCAAGCCACCAACTATACCATGAGCATTTCCACTGCCCCCCCCAGACGCTCTGTGCCAGCCACCATTGGGTTCCAGACAGCTGGTAGGTGGAGATGAAGGTCTCATTTCCTCTGAGAAAATGCTAAGCACAGGGTGTGGGGTAATGTGCTTCAGAATCAACTGGGCAGGAGAGTTCATAGTTGCTTTCTGACATTTGTAGCCAGGAGAATGTAATTGCTCCAGGGGTCAGAACAGAGCAGGTCTAGTAGGAGAGATTCCTATCTATTGATGCCAGGCTGAATGGGCACTGCTGTATTGTTTCTCAGCTCTGTCCTCTGGTTGAAATAGAAGGTAATAAGAAGGCATTTAAAAGAGGAGAACATTAAGTGATGATGCAATCTATTCTCAATTATCCAAGGCAATAGAAGATTGCCATGTGGCTTATCTTCAGTAAGAAACTAAAAGTTATTTGACTCTTGCCTATAAAAGAGGAGGAACCAGGGAGGCTGACCTAGTAGCTTTATATCTAGGATGCCATTGATGCCATTTATTATTTTGGGGGATTTGAGGTAGTTCTCAACTAGCTCTTTGATGTCCCTCTTAAGAAAATGTACCTCAACTTGCAAGTATTGCTGCCACTAGGAACTGGGAAGTGACAGGGATTTGGCAGAAATAATCAAAAAGTCTGTTATCTTAATATGAAGCCAACTACGAAATTGCACAAATTAGGTCTCAGGATACTTGTATATAAATAAAACAAAATGATTTCATTCTAAGTAAATAATATGTAGGGTAAGATATTGTAAAATTAATGTGGTAACTAATTAAAAAAACTTGTTCGAAATTAATAATCAACTGCTGTGGATTTATTAGGAATACGTCTTCTTCAAAAGATTATCCCAGGACTTCAAACTCATCTGTCACTGTTCAGTCAGAATGACAGCTTGCTCTTCAGTGTCAGCTGTTTTCACTAATATCCAATTACCTCTTCACGTTAATTTCCACTGGGAAAAGCATGGTCTTTGGGGTCAGACAGACCTGGTTTTGCATCTTAACTCTGTGTTGAAGAGTTGGGTGACCGTGGCTGAGTTTTTTTTATCTCCAGACCTCTTTCCTCTGTCTGAAATTTTAAGTGGAATTGGATTACATTCTTAAATTACTCTAGTGAGAACTGGGATTTTTATTGAGTCATTCCAACTGGGAACAAGGTACGTTTCTACATTTTTATGTAGAAAGTTTATGTAAAGTTTTATCTTTTCATTTATGCTCTGTTGTAAAGATTTGTGATGCCCTTCCTCTAGATCCCGCACATTTACCAAGCTGATTTCATTATTAACGTTATGCTAGTTCTCTTAAAATGAATTGAGAAGTTTTCCATATTTTTTGTGCTCTGGAAAAGTTTATATCACTTTGGAATTATTCTCTTCCTTTAAAGTTGGACACATTTGCTCATAAGATCATTTAAGTTTCACCTTTTTTGAGAGATAATTCTTTGATAACCTTGTCAATTTCTTCTGTGATTTTTTTTTTTTTTTTCCCCTTTGGTCCGTTTATGTTTCCCACATTTTCTTGAGTCAATTTTTATAATTATATTTTCCCCAAAAAATGTCCATTTGGTTGAGATTTTAAATATATTGGCAGAATGTCATATGGAATATTTGTTTACAACTCCTCTGGGGTTATGGGTTATATAACCCCAGGTTATTTTGATTCCTAATTTTTTCTCTCTTTCTTTTTAAAAATCAGTTAGCTTAGCTTGGGTTGTCTGTTTTATTACTGTTCTTTTCTCCAAAGGATAAACTCTTGGGTTTTTAAATTGTTTTGCTTTTTTCTATCTTGTTAATTTTTCCCCTTAAGTTGGTTATATTGTTCTATTACTAAATTCTTGAGTTGAATGCATAATTCAACTTATTTCCATTCTTTCCTGTTTTTTTTTTTTGTGTGTGTGTGAGGAAGATCAGCCCTGAGCTAACATCCATGCCAATCCTCCTCTTTTTGCTGAGAAGGACTGGTCCTGGGCTAACATCCGTGCCCATCCTCCTCCACTTTATGTGGGACGCCACCACAACATGGCCTGACAAGTGGTGCGTCGGTGTGTGCCCGGGATCCTAGCCTGGGCCGCCAGCAGCAGAGCGCGCGCACTTAACTGCTATGCTACGGGACCAACCCCCATTCTTTCCTGTTTGATAATAAAAGTCTTTCATGCTTCTTTTTCCCTTCCAGATTTGAGCTTTGGCAGAATTCATTAGGCCTTGATACATGTTCTGTTTATCCTTACTTTCAAGGCATGATATAATTGTTATTCTGATTTTCCCTTTGATTGAAGAATTATTTATGAGTGTGTTAATATAAGTTCTTTTTATCTTTACTTTCAAAACATTATATAATTGCTATTTTAATTTCCCCATTGATTGAAGGATTAATTATAAGTGTGTTATACAAGTGGTAGGTTTTGTTTTTTAACATTTACACTTTGTTTTTAATTTCTAGTCTTATTACACTTTGGTATTCTCTGGAGGGATTTATGACATTTTCTTGGGGCTTATTATTTGGCAAAGTTTTGTGATAATAAGGCAGAGTGCTTGTAGGTAGAGTAAGATCTGGTCTTAAATCAACTCTATTAATAATGTTATTCAGGACTTACGTTTTTTTGTTGTTTTTTGCTTACTTGGATTGCCATTTTTCTCAGTTTCTCTTAGAAATTCTAATTGTTTCACACACTTTGATGTTATGATATGTTATGTTCATGACTGATATCTTAATTGTAGATTCTAACTTTCACTAGTAACAAATGGCTCACTTTTTCTTGTTTAATATTTTTTGCCTTGAATTATACTTTGATAGTAATATTGGTTTTCTTGATTCCTTTGTGCTTCTATTTGCATGATATG